>NC_066360.1:1242500-1614789 GCF_024516045.1 Bombus affinis | reverse complement strand
CAACCTAACCCCAACCTAACCCCAACCTAACCCCAACCTAACCCCAACCTAACCCCAACCTAACCCCAACCTAACCCCAACCTAACCCCAACCTAACCCCAACCTAACCCCCAACCTAACCCCAACCTAACCCCAACCTAACCCCAACCTAACCCCAACCCCCCTAACCCCAACCTAACCCCAACCTAACCCCAACCTAACCCCAACCTAACCCCAACCTAACCCCCAACCTAACCCCAACCTAACCCCAACCTAACCCCAACCTAACCCCCCACCTAACCCCAACCTAACCCCAACCTACCCACCACCCCACCTAACCCCAACCTACCCCAACCTAACCCCAACCTAACCCCCTAACCCCCTAACCCCAACCTAACCCCACCAACCCCCCCTAACCCCCAACCTAACCCCACCAACCTAACCCCAACCTAACCCCAACCCCAACCCTAACCCCAACCTAACCCCACCTAACCCCAACCTAACCCCAACCTAACCCCCAACCTACCCAACCACCCACCTAACCCCAACCTAACCCCACTACCCCAACCTACCCCCAACCTAACCCCAACCTAACCCCACCTAACCCCAACCTAACCCCAACCTAACCCCAACCTAACCCCAACCTAACCCCAACCTAACCCCAACCTAACCCCAACCTAACCCCCAACCTAACCCCAACCTAACCCCAACCTAACCCCAACCTAACCCCAACCTAACCCCAACCTAACCCCAACCTAACCCCAACCACCCACCTAACCCCAACCTAACCCCAACCTAACCCCCAACCTAACCCCAACCTAACCCCAACCTAACCCCAACCTAACCCCAACCTAACCCCAACCTAACCCCAACCTAACCCAACCCCAACCTAACCCCAACCTAACCCCAACCTAACCCCAACCTAACCCCAACCTAACCCCAACCTAACCCACCTAACCCCCAACCTAACCCCAACCTAACCCCAACCTAACCCCAACCTAACCCAACCTAACCCCAACCTAACCCCAACCTAACCCCAACCTACCCAACCTAACCCCAACCTAACCCCAACCTAACCCCCAACCTAACCCCAACCTAACCCCAACCTAACCCCAACCTAACCCCCAACCTAACCCCAACCTAACCCCAACCTAACCCCAACCTACCACCCCACCTAACCCCAACCTAACCCCAACCTACCCCAACCTAACCCCAACCTAACCCCCAACCTAACCCCCCCAACCTAACCCCAACCTAACCCCACCCTAACCCCAACCTACCCCCAACCTAACCCCAACCTAACCCCAACCCAACCAACCCCAACCTAACCCCAACCTAACCCCAACCTAACCCCAACCTACCCCCAACCTAACCCCAACCACCTAACCCCAACCTAACCCCACCTAACCCCAACCTAACCCCAACCTAACCCCAACCTAACCCCAACCTAACCCCACCAACCCAACCTAACCCCAACCTAACCCCAACCTAACCCCAACCCTAACCCCAACCCCAAACCCCAACCTAACCCCAACCTAACCCCAACCTAACCCCAACCTAACCCCAACAACCCCAACCTAACCCCAACCTAACCCCAACCTAACCCCAACCTAACCCCAACCTAACCCCCAACCTAACCCCAACCTAACCCCAACCCCCACCTAACCCCAACCAACCCCAACCTAACCCCAACCTAACCCCAACCTAACCCCAACCTAACCCCACTAACCCAACCTAACCCCAACCTAACCCCAACCTACCCCAACCTAACCCCCAACCTAACCCCAACCTAACCCCCAACCCCTAACCCCAACCTAACCCCACCTAACCCCAACCTAACCCCAACCTAACCCCAACCTAACCCCAACCTAACCCAACCTAACCCCAACCTAACCCCCCAACCTAACCCCAACCTAACCCCAACCTAACCCAACCTAACCCCAACCTAACCCCCAACCTAACCCCACCTAACCCCAACCTAACCCCAACCTAACCCCAACCTAACCCCACCCTAACCCCAACCTACCCCCAACCTAACCCCACCTAACCCCCAACCTAACCCCCCAACCTAACCCCAACCTAACCCCCAACCTAACCCAACCTAACCCCACCTAACCCCAACCTAACCCCAACCTAACCCCAACCTAACCCCAACCTAACCCCAACCTAACCCCAACCTAACCCCCAACCTAACCCCAACCTACCCAACCCCCCCAACCCCAACCTAACCCACCAACCCCAACCAACCCCCAACCTAACCCCACCCTAACCCCCAACCTAACCCCCAACCTAACCCCAACCTAACCCCAACCCTAACCCCCCAACCTACCCCAACCTACCCCAACCTAACCCCCAACCTAACCCCCCAACACCTAACCCCAACCAACCCCAACCTAACCCCAACCCAACCCCCAACCTAACCCCAACCTAACCCCCCCCCCCAACCTAACCCCAACCTAACCCCAACCTAACCCCACCTAACCCAACCTAACCCCCAACCAACCCCAACCTAACCCCCAACCTAACCCCCACCTAACCCCAACCTAACCCCAACCTAACCCAACCTAACCCCAACCTAACCCCCACCTACCCCAACCTAACACCCACCCTAACCCCCAACCTAACCCCAACCCCTAACCCCAACCTAACCCCAACCTAACCCCAACCTAACCCCCCAACCTAACCCCCCAACCCAACCAACCCCAACCTAACCCCAACCTAACCCCAACCTAACCCCAACCTAACCCCAACCTACACCCCAACCTAACCCCCCAACCTAACCCCAACCTACCCCAACCTAACCCCAACCTAACCCCCAACCCAACCAACCCCAACCTAACCCCAACCTAACCCCAACCTAACCCCAACCTCACCCCACCAACCCCAACCTAACCCCAACCTACCCCAACCTAACCCCAACCTAACCCCCAACCCAAACCACCCAACCCAACCCCAACCCAACCCCCCTACCCCAACCTACCCCCCAACCCCCTAACCCCCACCTAACCCCAACCTAACCCCAACCCTAACCCCAACCTAACCCCAACCTAACCCCCACCCTAACCCCACCTACCCCAACCTAACCCCAACCTAACCCCAACCTAACCCCAACCTAACCCCAACCTAACCCCCACCCCTAACCCCAACCAAACCCCAACCAACCCCCAACCTAACCCCAACCTAACCCCCCAACCTAACCCCAACCTAACCCCACCTAACCCCAACCTAACCCCAACCTACCACCCCCAACCTAACCCCAACCAACCCCCAACCTAACCCCAACCTAACCCCCAACCTAACCCCAACCTAACCCCAACCTAACCCCAACCTAACCCCAACCTAACCCCCAACCCCTAACCCCCACCAACCCCAACCTAACCCCAACCTAACCCCAACCTAACCCCAACCTAACCCCAACCTAACCCCAACCTAACCCCCAACCTAACCCCAACCTAACCCCCAACCTAACCCCAACCTAACCCCAACCTAACCCCAACCTAACCCCAACCCTAACCCCAACCTAACCCCACCCTAACCCCACCTAACCCCAACCTAACCCCAACCTAACCCCCACCTAACCCCAACCTAACCCCAACCCAACCCTAACCCCAACCTACCCCCAACCTAACCCCAACCTAACCCCAACCTAACCCCAACCTACCCCCCACCTAACCCCAACCTAACCCCAACCTAACCCCAACCTAACCCCAACCTAAACCCCAACCTAACCCCAACCTAACCCCAACCTAACCCCCAACCTAACCCCAACCTAACCCCAACCTAACCCCCAACCCTAACCCCAACCTAACCCCAACCTAACCCCAACCTAACCCCAACCTAACCCAACCTAACCCCAACCTAACCCCAACCTAACCACCCCAACCTAACCCAACCTAACCCCAACCTAACCCCAACCTAACCCCCAACCTAACCCAACCTAACCCCAACCTAACCCCAACCTAACCCAACCTACCCAACCTAACCCCAACCTAACCCCAACCTAACCCCAACCTAACCCCCAACCTAACCCCAACCTAACCCCAACCTAACCCCAACCTAACCCCAACCTAACCCAACCTAACCCCAACCTAACCCCAACCTAACCTAACCCCAACCTAACCCCAACCTAACCCCAACCTAACCCCAACCTAACCCCAACCTAACCCCAACCTAACCCCAACCTAACCCCAACCTAACCCCAACCTAACCCCAACCTAACCCCAACCTAACCCCAACCTAACCCCAACCTAACCCCAACCTAACCCCAACCTAACCCCAACCTAACCCCAACCTAACCCAACCTAACCTAACCCCAACCTAACCCCAACCTAACCCCAACCTAACCCCAACCTAACCCCAACCTAACCCCAACCTAACCCCAACCTAACCCCAACCTAACCCCAACCTAACCCCAACCTAACCCCAACCTAACCCCAACCTAACCCCAACCTAACCTAACCCCAACCTAACCCCAACCTAACCCCAACCTAACCCCAACCTAACCCCAACCTAACCCCAACCTAACCCCAACCTAACCCCAACCTAACCCCAACCTAACCCCAACCTAACCCCAACCTAACCCCAACCTAACCCCAACCTAACCCCAACCTAACCCCAACCTAACCCCAACCTAACCCCAACCTAACCCCAACCTAACCCCAACCTAACCCCAACCTAACCCCAACCTAACCCCAACCTAACCCCAACCTAACGTACAACGTTATATGGTGTCACGATATAACGTATAACGATATATACTATTACGCAATAACTTATAACGTCATACAGTATTACCATATAACGTATAACGTTATATAGTGTTACGTTACAACGTATAAAGTTATATAGTATTACCAGATAACGTATATCGTTATATAGTATTACCATATAAAGTATAACGTTATATACTATTACGCTATAACGTATAACGTTCTATGGTATTACCATATGGCGTATAACGTTATATAGTATTACCATATAACTTATAACGTTATATAGTATTACCATACAGCGTATAACGTTATATAGTATTGCCATATAACATATAACGAAACAAAAATAGAAAAAAAATAGAAACAAAAATAGACACAGAAATAGAAACAAAAAAATACAAACAAAAATAGAAACAAAAATAGAACAAAAAAAATAGAAACAAAAATAGACACACAAATAGACACAAAAATAGAAACAAAAATAGAAACAAAAAAATAGAAACATTATAGACACAAAAATAGAAAAAAGAATAGAAACAAAAATAGAAACAAAAAAATAGAAACAAAAAATAGAGACAAAAATAGAAACAAAAATATAGAAACAAAAATAGAAACAAAAATAGAAACAAAAATAGACACAAAAATAGAAACAAAAATAGAAACAAAAAAAATAGAAACAAAAATAGAAACAAAAATAGAAAGAAAAAAATAGACACCAAAATAGAAACAAAAATAGAAACAAAAAAATAGAAACAGAAATAGAAACAAAAAAATAGATACAAAAGAGAAACAAAAATAGAAACAAAAATAGAAACAAAAAAATAGAAACAAAAATAGAAACGAAAATAGAAACGAAAATAGAAACAAAAAAATAGAAACAAAAATAGACACAAAAATAGAAACAAAAAAATAGAAACAATATAGACACAAAAATAGACACAAAAAGAGAAACAAGAATAGAAACAAAAAAATAGAAACAAAAATAGAAACAAAAATAGAAACAAAAGTAGACACAATAACGTATAATAACGTATATCGTTATATAGTATTACCATATAACGGATAACGTTATATACTATTACGTAATAATGTATATCGTTATATAGTATTACCATATAAAGTATAACGTTATATACTATAACGCAATAACGTATAGCGATATAGTATTACCATATAACGCATTACGATATATACTATTACGTAATAATGTATATCGTTATATAGTATTACCATATAGAGTATAACGTTATGTAGCGCTACGTTATAACGTCTAACGTAATATAGCATTTCCATATAACGTACAACGCTATATAGTGTTACGATATCACGTATAACAATATATACTATTACGTAATAACGTATATTGTTATATAGTATTACCATATGAAGTATAACGATATATACTATTACGCAATAACGTATACCGTTATATAGTATTACCATATAACGTACAACGTTATATAGCGTTACGATATAACGTATATCGTTATATAGCATTACCATATAACGCAGATCGATATATACTATTACGTAATAACGTATATTGTTATATAGTATTACCATATGACGTATAACGTTATATAGTGTTACGTTATAACGTATAACGTTATATAGTATTACAATATGGCGTATAACATTATATACTATTACGCTATAACGTATATCGTTATATAGCATTACCATATAACGCAAATCGATATATACTATTACGTAATAACGTATATTGTTATATAGTATTACCATATGACGTATAACGTTATATAGTGTTACGATATAACTTATAACGTTAAATAGTATTCCAATATGGCGTATAACATTATATACTATTACGCTATAACGTATAACGTTATATAGTATTACCATATGGCGTATAACGATATATACTATTACGCAATAACGTATATTGTTATATAGTATTACCACATAACGTATAACGTTATATAGCGTTACGATATAACGTATATCGTTATATAACATTACCATATAACGTAAAATGATATATACTATTACGTAATTACGTATATTGCTATATACTATTACCATACAACGTATAACGTTATATAGTGTTACGTTATAACGCATAACGTTATATAGTATTACAATATGGCGTATAACATTATATACTATTACGCTATAACGTATAACGTTATATAGTATTACCATATGAAGTATAACGATATATACTATTACGTAATAACGTATAACGTTATATAGAATTACCATATAACGTATAACGTTATATAGCGTTACGATATAACGTATAACGTTATATAGCATTACCATATAACGTAAACCGATATATACTATTACGTAATAACGTATATCGTTATATAGTATTACCATATAAAGTATAACGTTATATACTATTACGCTATAACGTATAACGTTATATGGTATTACCATATGGCGTATAACGTTATATAGTATTACCATATAACTTATAACGTTATATAGTATTACCATACAGCGTATAACGTTATATAGTATTGCCATATAACATATAACGAAACAAAAATGGAAACAAAAATAGAAACAAAAATAGATACAAAAATAGAAACAAAAATAGACACAAAAATACAAACAAAAAAATAGAAACAAAAATAGAAACAAAAATAGAACAAAAAAATAGAAACAAAAATAGAAACAAAAAAATAGAAACAAAAATAGAAACAAAAATAGAAACAAAAATAGAAACAACAATAGAAACAAAAATAGACACAAAAATAGAAACAAAAATAGAAACAAAAATAGTATTACCATATAACGTATAACATTATATAGTGTTACGTTATAACGTACGGCGTTATGTATTGTTAAGTTATAACGTATAACGTTATATAGTATTACCATATAGCGTATAACGATATATACTATTGCGTAATAACGTATATCGTTATATAGTATTACCATATAAAGTATAACGTTATATACTATTGCGGTATAACGTAAAACGTTATATAGTACTACCATATGGCGTATAACGTTATATACTATTACGCAATAACGTATAACGATATATAGTATTACCATATAACCCATAACGTTATATAATATTACCATATAACGTATAACGATATATACCATTACGCTATAACGTATAACGTTATATAGTATTACCATATAACGTACAACGTTATATAGTGTTACGATATAACGTATAACGTTATATAGTGTTACGATATAACGTATAACGATATATACTATTACGCAATAACTTATAACCTCATACAATATTACCATATAACGTATAACGTTATATAGTGTTACGTTATACCGTACAGCGTTATGTATTGTTAAGTTATAGCGTATAATGTCATATAGTATTACCATATAACGGATAACGTTATATACTATTACGTAATAACGTATAACGTTATATAGTATTACCATATAAAGTATAACGTTATGTAGCGCTACGTTATAACGTCTAACGTTATATAGCATTTCCATATAACGCACAACGCTATATAGTGTTACGATATCACGAATAACAATATATACTATTACGTAATAACGTATATCGTTATATAGTATTACCATATGAAGTATAACGATATATACTATTACGCAATAACGTATAACGTTATATAGTATTACCATATAACGTACAACGTTATATAGCGTTACGATATAACGTATATCGTTATATAGCATTACCATATAACGCAAATCGATATATACTATTACGTAATAACGTATATTGTTATATAGTATTACCATATAACGTATAACGTCATGTAGCGTTACGTTATAACGTATAACGTTATATAGCATTTCCATATAACTTACAACGTTATATAGTGTTACGATATAACTTATAACGTTAAATAGTATTACAATATGGCGTATAACATTATATACTATTACGCTATAACGTATAACGTTATATAGTATTACCATATGGCGTATAACGATATATACTATTACGCAATAACGTATAACGTTATATAGTATTACCATATAACGTACAACGATATATAGTGTTACGATATAACGTATAACGATATATACTATTACGCAATAACGTATAACGTCATACAGTATTACCATATAACGTATAACGTTATATAGTGCTACGTTACAACGTATAAAGTTATATAGTATTACCATATAATGTACAACGTTATATAGTGTTACGATATAACGTATAACGATATTTACTATTGCGTAATAACGTATATCGTTATATAGTATTACCATATAAGGTATAACGTTATATACTATTACGCAATAACGTATAACGATATATAGTATTACCATATAACTTATAACGTTATATAGTATTACCATACAGCGTATAACGTTATATAGTATTGCCATATAACATATAACGAAACAAAAATAGAAACAAAAATAGAAAGAAAAATAGACACAAAAATAGAAACAAAAAAATAGAAACAAAAATAGAAACAAAAATAGAACAAAAAAATAGAAACAAAAATAGAAACAAAAAAATAGAAACAATATAGACACAAAAATAGAAAAAAGAATAGAAACAAAAATAGAAACAAAAAAATAGAAACAAAAATAGAAACAAAAAAATAGAAACAATATAGACACAAAAATAGAAAAAAGAATAGAAACAAAAATAGAAACAAAAAAATAGAAACAAGAAATAGAGACAAAAATAGAAACAAAAATATAGAAACAAAAATAGAAACAAAAATAGAAACAAAAATAGACACAAAAATAGAAACAAAAATAGAAACAAAAAAAATAGAAACAAAAATAGAAACAAAAATAGAAACAAAAAAATAGACACAAAAATAGAAACAAAAATAGAAACAAAAATAGAAACAAAAATAGAAACAAAAAAATAGAAACAGAAATAGAAACAAAAAAATAGATACAAAAAGAGAAACAAAAATAGAAACAAAATAGAAACAAAAAAATAGACACAAAAATAGAAACAAAAATAGAAACAAAGAAATAGAAACAAAAATAGAAAGAAAAATAGACACAAAAATAGAAAAAAAAATAGAAACAAAAATAGAAACAAAAAAATAGAAACAAAAATAGAAACAAAAATAGACACAAAAATAGAAACAAAAATAGAAACAACAATAGAAACAAAAATAGACACAAAAATAGAAACAAAAATAGAAACAAAAATAGAAACAAAAATAGAAACAAAAAATAGAAACAAAAATAGAAACAAAAATAGAAACAAAAATAGAAACAAAAAATAGATAGAAAAATAGGAACAAAAATAGAAACAAAAATAGTATTACCATATAACGTATAACATTATATAGTGTTACATTATAACGTACTGCGTTATGTATTGTTAAGTTATAACGTATAACGTTATATAGTATTTCCCTATAACGTATAACGATATATACAATACGTAATAACGTATAACGTTATACAGAATTAGCACATAACGTATAACGTTATATAGCATTCCCATATAACGTAAAACGGTATATACTATTACGTAATAACGTATATTGTTATATGGTATTACCATATAACGTATAACGTCATGTAGCGTTACGTTATAACGTATAACGTTATATAGCATTTCCATATAACGTAAAACGCTATATAGTGTTACGATATCACGTATAACGATATATACTATTACGTAAAAACGTATATCGTTATATAATATTACCATATAACGTATAACGTTATATATTATTACGCTATATCGTATAGCGTTATATACTATTACGCTATAACGTATAACGTTATATAGTATTACCATATGGCGTATAACGAAATATACTATTACGTAATAACGTATATCGTTATATAGTATTACCATATAAAGTATAACGTTATATACTATTGCGGTATAACGTAAAACGTTATATAGTACTACCATATGGCGTATAACGTTATATACTATTACGCAATAACGTATAACGATATATAGTATTACCATATAACCCATAACGTTATATAATATTACCATATAACGTATAACGATATATACCATTACGCTATAACGTATAACGTTATATAGTATTACCATATAACGTATAACGTTATATAGTGTTACGTTACAACGTATAACGTTATATAGTATTACCAGATAACGTACAACGTTATATAGTGTTACGATATAACGTATAACGATATATACTATTACGTAATAACGTATATCGTTATATAGTATTACCGTATAAAGTATTACGTTATATACTATTACGCTATAACGTATAACGTTATATGGTATTACCATATGGCGTATAACGTTATATAGTATTACCATATAACTTGTAACGTTATATAGTATTACCATACAGCGTATAACGTTATTTAGTATTGCCATATAACATATAACGAAACAAAAATAGAAACAAAAATAGAAACAAAAATAGACACAAAAATAGAAACAAAAATAGAAACAAAAATAGAAACAAAAATAGAAACAAAAAAATAGAAACAAAAGTAGAAACAAAAATAGAAACAAAAATAGACACAAAAATAGAAACAAAAATAGACACAAAAATAGAAACAAAAATGGAAACAAAAAAATACAAACAAAAATAGAAACAAAAAATAGAAACAAAAATAGACACAAAAATAGAAACAAAAATAGAAACAAAAATAGAAACAACAATAGAAACAAAAAAATAGAAACAAAAATAGAAACAAAAATAGACGCAAAAATAGAAACAAAAATAGAAACAAAAAAATAGATACAAAAAAAGTAGAAACAAAAATAGAAACAAAAATAGAAACAAAAATAGAAACAAAAATAGAAACAAAAATAGAAACAAAAAATAGAAACAAAAATAGAAACAAAAATAGAAACAAAAATAGAAGCAAAAATAGAAACAAAAAATAGATACAAAAAAATAGAAACAAAAATAGAAACAAAAATAGAAACAAAAATAGACACAAAAATAGTAATACCATACAACGTATAACGTTATATAGTGTTACGTTATAACGTACGGCGTTATGTATTGTTAAGTTATAACGTATAACGTTATATAGAATTACCATATAACGTATAACGATATATACCATTACGCTATAACGTATAACGTTATATACTATTACCATACGGCGTATATCGTAATATACTATTACGCAATAACGTATAACGTTATATAGTATTACCATATAACGGATAACGTTATATACTATTACGTAATAACGTATAACGTTATATAGTTACACCATATAACGTATAACGTTATATAGTGTTATGTTATAACGTATATCGTTATATACTATTACGCTATAACGTATAACGTTATATAGTATTACCATATAACGTATAACGATATACAGTGTTACGGTATAACGTATAACGTTATATAGTATTACCATATATCGTATGACGCTGTATACTTTTACGCTATAACGTATAACGTTATATAGTATTACCATATGGCGTATAACGTTATATACTATTACGCAATAACGTATAACGTTATATACTATTACGCAAAAACGTATAACGATATATAGTATTACCACATAACGAATATCGTTATATACTATTACGCTATAACGTAAAACGATATATACTATTACGTAATAACGAATATCGTTATATAGTATTACCATATAAAGCATAACGTTATATACTATTACGTAATAACGTATAACGTTATATAGTATTCCCATATAACGCATAACGATATATAATATTACGTAATAATGTATATCGTTATATAGTATTACCATATAACCTACAACCTTATATAGTATTACCATATAACGTACAATGCTATATAGTGTTACGATATAACGTCTAACGATAAATACTATTACGCAATAACGTACAACGATATATATTATTACCGTATAACCCATATCGTTATATACTATTACGCTATAACGTATAACGATATATAATATTACGCAATAACGCATAACGTTATATAGTATTACCATATGGCGTATAAAGTTATTTACTATTAAACAATAACGTATAGCGTTATATAGTATTACCATATAACGTATAACGATATATACTATTACGTAATAACGAAGATCGTTATATAGTATTACCATATAAAGTATAACGTCATATATTGTTACGTTATAACGTATAACGTTATATAGTATTTCCACATAACGTACAACGATATATACTATTACTTAATAACGTATAACGTTATTTAGCATTACCATATAACGTATAACGTTATATAGTGTTACGTTATAACGTATAACGTTATATAGTATTACCATATAACGTATAAAGTTATATAGTATTACCATACAGCCTATAACGTTATATAGTATTGCCATATAACGTATAACGTTGTATATTCTTACGTTATAACGTATAGCGTCATACAGTATTACCATATAACGTACAACGTTATATAGTGTTGCGTTATAACGTATAACGATATATAGTACTACCATATAACCCATAACGTTACATAATATTACCATATAACGTATAACGTTGTATAGTATTTCCATATAACGTACAACGCTATATAGTGTTACGATATCACGTATAACAATATATACTATTACGTATATCGTTATATAGTATTACCATATGAAGTATAACGATATATACTATTACGCAATAACGTATAACGTTATATAGTAATACCATATAACGTATAACGTTATATAGTGTTACGATATAACGTATAACGATATATACTATTACGCTATAACGTATAACTTTATATAGTATTACCATATTGCGTATAACGTTATATACTAGTACGCAATAACGTATAACGTTATATAGTATTACCATATAACGTACAACGTTATATAGTGTTACGATATAACGTATAACGTTATATATTGTTACGTTATAACGTATAACGTTATATAGCATTTCCATATAACTTACAACGTTATATAGTGTTACGATATAACTTATAACGTTAAATAGTATTACAATATGGCGTATAACATTATATACTATTACGCTATAACGTATAACGTTATATAGTATTACCGTATGGGGTATAACGTTATATACTATTAAGCAATAACGTATAGCATTATATAGTATTACGATATAACGCATAGCGATATATACTATTACGTAATAATGTATATCGTTATATAGTATTACCATATAAAGTATAACGTTATGTAGCGCTACGTTATAACGTCTAACGTTATATAGCATTTCCATATAACGTACAACGCTATATAGTGTTACGATATCACGTATAACAATATATACTATTACGTAATAACGTATATCGTTATATAGTATTACCATATGAAGTATAACGATATATACTATTACGCAATAACGTATAACGTTATATAGTAGTACCATATAACGTACAACGTTATATAGCGTTACGATATAACGTATATCGTTATATAGCATTACCATATAACGCAAATCGATATATACTATTACGTAATAACGTATAACGTTATATAGTATTCCCATATAACGCATAACGATATATAATATTACGTAATAACGTATATTGTTATATAGTATTACCATATAACGTATAACGTTATATATAGGTACGTTATAACGTATAACGTTATATAGCATTTCCATATAACTTACAACGTTATATAGTGTTACGATATAACTTATAACGTTAAATAGTATTACAATATGGCGTATAACATTATATACTATTACGCTATAACGTATAACGTTATATAGTATTACCGTATGGGGTATAACGTTATATACTATTAAGCAATAACGTATAGCATTATATAGTATTACGATATAACGCATAGCGATATATACTATTACGTAATAATGTATATCGTTATATAGTATTACCATATAAAGCATAACGTTATATACTATTACGTAATAACGTATAACGTTATATAGTATTCCCATATACCGCATAACGATATATAATATTACGTAATAACGTATATTGTTATATAGTATTACCATATGACGTATAACGTTATATAGTGTTACGTTATAACGCATAACGTTATATAGTATTACAATATGGCGTATAACGATATATACTATTACGCAATAACGTATATTGTTATATAGTATTACCATATAACGTATAACGTCATGTAGCGTTACGTTATAACGTATAACGTTATATAGCATGTCCATATAACGTACAACGTTATATAGTGTTACGATATAACGTATAACGATATATACTATTACGTAATAACGTATATTGTTATATAGTATTACCATATAACGTATAACGTTATATAGTGTTACGTTATAACGTGCACCGTTATATATTGTTAAGTTATAACGCATAACGTTATATAGTATTTCCATATAACGTAAAACGATATATACTATTACGTAATAACGTATATTGTTATATAGTATTACCATATAACGTATAACGTCATGTAACGTTACGTTATAACGTTTAACGTTATAAAGCATTTCCATATAACGTACAACGTTATATAGTGTTACGATATAACTTATAACGTTAAATAGTATTACAATATGGCGTATAACATTATATACTATTACGCTATAACGTATAACTTTATATAGTATTACCATATTGCGTATAACGTAATATACTAGTACGCAATAACGTATAACGTTATATAGTATTACCATATAACGTACAACGTTATATAGTGTTACGATATAACGTATAAATTTATATATATTGTTACGTTATAACGTATAACGTTATACAGTATTACCATATAAAGTGTAACGTTATATAGTAGTACCATATAACGTATAACGTTGTATAGTATTACGCTATAACGTATAACGTTATATAGTATTACCGTATGGGGTATAACGTTATATACTATTAAGCAATAACGTATAGCATTATATAGTATTACGATATAACGCATAGCGATATATACTATTACGTAATAATGTATATCGTTATATAGTATTACCATATAAAGTATAACGTTATGTAGCGCTACGTTATAACGTCTAACGTTATATAGCATTTCCATATAACGTACAACGCTATATAGTGTTACGATATCACGTATAACAATATATACTATTACGTAATAACGTATATCGTTATATAGTATTACCATATGAAGTATAACGATATATACTATTACGCAATAACGTATAACGTTATATAGTAGTACCATATAACGTACAACGTTATATAGCGTTACGATATAACGTATATCGTTATATAGCATTACCATATAACGCAAATCGATATATACTATTACGTAATAACGTATAACGTTATATAGTATTCCCATATAACGCATAACGATATATAATATTACGTAATAACGTATATTGTTATATAGTATTACCATATAACGTATAACCTTATATATTGGTACGTTATAACGTATAACGTTATATAGCATTTCCATATAACTTACAACGTTATATAGTGTTACGATATAACTTATAACGTTAAATAGTATTACAATATGGCGTATAACATTATATACTATTACGCTATAACGTATAACGTTATATAGTATTACCGTATGGGGTATAACGTTATATACTATTAAGCAATAACGTATAGCATTATATAGTATTACGATATAACGCATAGCGATATATACTATTACGTAATAATGTATATCGTTATATAGTATTACCATATAAAGCATAACGTTATATACTATTACGTAATAACGTATAACGTTATATAGTATTCCCATATACCGCATAACGATATATAATATTACGTAATAACGTATATTGTTATATAGTATTACCATATGACGTATAACGTTATATAGTGTTACGTTATAACGCTTAACGTTATATAGTATTACAATATGGCGTATAACGATATATACTATTACGCAATAACGTATATTGTTATATAGTATTACCATATAACGTATAACGCCTTGTAGCGTTACGTTATAACGTATAACGTTATATAGCATGTCCATATAACGTACAACGTTATATAGTGTTACGATATAACGTATAACGATATATACTATTACGTAATAACGTATATTGTTATATAGTATTACCATATAACGTATAACGTTATATAGTGTTACGTTATAACGTGCAGCGTTATATATTGTTAAGTTATAACGTATAACGTTATATAGTATTTCCATATAACGTAAAACGATATATACTATTACGTAATAACGTATATTGTTATATAGTATTACCATATAACGTATAACGTCATGTAACGTTACGTTATAACGTTTAACGTTATATAGCATTTCCATATAACGTACAACGTTATATAGTGTTACGATATAACGTATAAATTTATATATATTGTTACGTTATAACGTATAACGTTATACAGTATTACCATATAAAGTGTAACGTTATATAGTAGTACCATATAACGTATAACGTTGTATAGTATTACGCTATAACGTATAACGTTATATAGTATTACCGTATGGGGTATAACGTTATATACTATTAAGCAATAACGTATAGCATTATATAGTATTACCATATAAAACATAGCGATATATACTATTACGTAATAATGTATATCGTTATATAGTGTTACCATATAAAGTATAACGTTATGTAGCGCTACGTTATAACGTCTAACGTTATATAGCATTTCCATATAACGTACAACGCTATATAGTGTTACGATATTACGTATAACAATATATACTATTACGTAATAACGTATATCGTTATATAGTATTACCATATAAAGTATAACGATATATACTATTACGCAATAACGTATAACGTTATATAGTAATACCATATAACGTATAACGTTATATAGTGTTACGATATAACGTATAAGGATATATACTATTACGCTATAACGTATAACTTTATATAGTATTACCATATTGCGTATAACGTTATATACTAGTACGCAATAACGTATAACGTTATATAGTATTACCATATAACGTACAACGTTATATAGTGTTACGATATTACGTATAACGTTATATATTGTTACGTTATAACGTATAACGTTATATAGCATTTCCATATAACTTACAACGTTATATAGTGTTACGATATAACTTATAACGTTAAATAGTATTACAATATGGCGTATAACATTATATACTATTACGCTATAACGTATAACGTTATATAGTATTACCGTATGGGGTATAACGTTATATACTATTAAGCAATAACGTATAGCATTATATAGTATTACGATATAACGCATAGCGATATATACTATTACGTAATAATGTATATCATTATATAGTATTACCATATAAAGTATAACGTTATGTAGCGCTACGTTATAACGTCTAACGTTATATAGCATTTCCATATAACGTACAACGCTATATAGTGTTACGATATCACGTATAACAATATATACTATTACGTAATAACGTATATCGTTATATAGTATTACCATATGAAGTATAACGATATATACTATTACGCAATAACGTATAACGTTATATAGTAGTACCATATAACGTACAACGTTATATAGCGTTACGATATAACGTATATCGTTATATAGCATTACCATATAACGCAAATCGATATATACTATTACGTAATAACGTATATTGTTATATAGTATTACCATATAACGTATAACGTCATGTAGCGTTACGTTATAACGTATAACGTTATATAGCATTTCCATATAACTTACAACGTTATATAGTGTTACGATATAACTTATAACGTTAAATAGCATCACAATATGGCGTATAACATTATATACTATTACGCTATAAGGTATAACGTTATATAGTATTACCATATGGCGTATAACGATATATACTATTACGCAATAACGTATAACGTTATATAGTATTACCATATAACGTACAACGATATATAGTGTTACGATATAACGTATAACGATATATACTATTACGCAATAACGTATAATGTCATACAGTATTACCATATAACGTATAACGTTATATAGTGTTACGTTACAACGTATAAAGTTATATAGTATTACCATATAACGTACAACGTTATATAGTGTTACGATATAACGTATAACGATATTTACAGTTGCGTAATAACGTATATCGTTATATAGTATTACCATATAAGGTATAACGTTATATACTATTACCCAATAACGTATAACGATATATAGTATTACCATATAACCCATAACGTTATATAATATTACCATATAACGTATAACGATATATACCATTACGCTATAACGTATAACGTTATATACTATTACCATACGGCGTATATCGTTATATACTATTACGCAATAACGTATATTGTTACATAGAATTACCATATAACGTATAACGTTATATAGTGTTACGTTATACCGTAGAGCGTTATGTATTGTTAAGTTATAGCGTATAACGTCATATAGTATTACCATATAACGGATAACGTTATATACTATTACGTAATAACGTATAATGTTATATAGTGTTACGTTATACCGTACAGCGTTATGTATTGTTAAGTTATAGCGTATAACGTCATATATAGTATTACCATATAACGTATAACGTTATATAGTGTTACGTTATACCGTAGAGCGTTATGTATTGTTAAGTTATAGCGTATAACGTCATATAGTATTACCATATAACGGATAACGTTATATACTATTACGCAATAACGTATAACGTTATATAGTAATACCATATAACGTATAACGTTATATACTGTTACGATATAACGTATAACGATATATACTATTACGCTATAACGTATAACTTTATATAGTATTACCATATTGCGTATAACGTTATATACTAGTACGCAATAACGTATAACGTTATATAGTATTACCATATAACGTACAACGTTATATAGTGTTACGATATAACGTATAACGTTATATATTGTTACGTTATAACGTATAACGTTATGTAGCATTTCCATATAACTTACAACGTTATATAGTGTTACGATATCACGTATAACAATATATACTATTACGTAATAAGGTATATCGTTATATAGTATTACCATATGAAGTATAACGATATATACTATTACGCCATAACGTATAACGTTATATAGTATTACCATATAACGTACAACGTTATATAGTGTTACGATATAACGTATAAATTTATATATATTGTTACGTTATAACGTATAACGTTATACAGTATTACCATATAAAGTGTAACGTTATATAGTAGTACCATATAACGTATAACGTTGTATAGTATTACGCTATAACGTATAACGTTATATAGTATTACCGTATGGGGTATAACGTTATATACTATTAAGCAATAACGTATAGCATTATATAGTATTACCATATAAAACATAGCGATATATACTATTACGTAATAATGTATATCGTTATATAGTGTTACCATATAAAGTATAACGTTATGTAGCGCTACGTTATAACGTCTAACGTTATACAGCATTTCCATATAACGTACAACGCTATATAGTGTTACGATATTACGTATAACAATATATACTATTACGTAATAACGTATATCGTTATATAGTATTACCATATGAAGTATAACGATATATACTATTACGCAATAACTTATAACGTTATATAGTAATACCATATAACGTATAACGTTATATAGTGTTACGATATAACGTATAACGATATATACTATTACGCTATAACGTATAACTTTATATAGTATTACCATATTGCGTATAACGTTATATACTAGTACGCAATAACGTATAACGTTATATAGTATTACCATATAACGTACAACGTTATATAGTGTTACGATATAACGTATAACGTTATATATTGTTACGTTATAACGTATAACGTTATATAGCATTTCCATATAACTTACAACGTTATATAGTGTTACGATATAACTTATAACGTTAAATAGTATTACAATATGGCGTATAACATTATATACTATTACGCTATAACGTATAACGTTATATAGTATTACCGTATGGGGTATAACGTTATATACTATTAAGCAATAACGTATAGCATTATATAGTATTACCATATAACGCATAGCGATATATACTATTACGTAATAATGTATATCGTTATATAGTATTACCATATAAAGTATAACGTTATGTAGCGCTACGTTATAACGTCTAACGTTATATAGCATTTCCATATAACGTACAACGCAATATAGTGTTACGATATCACGTATAACAATATATACTATTACGTAATAACGTATATCGTTATATAGTATTACCATATGAAGTATAACGATATATACTATTACGCAATAGCGTATAACGTTATATAGTATTACCATATAACGTACAACGTTATATAGCGTTACGATATAACGTATATCGTTATATAGCATTACCATATAACGCAAATCGATATATACTATTACGTAATAACGTATATTGTTATATAGTATTACCATATAACGTATAACGTCATGTAGCGTTACGTTATAACGTATAACGTTATATAGCATTTCCATATAACTTACAACGTTATATAGTGTTACGATATAACTTATAACGTTAAATAGCATTACAATATGGCGTATAACATTATATACTATTACGCTATAAGGTATAACGTTATATAGTATTACCATATGGCGTATAACGATATATACTATTACGCAATAACGTATAACGTTATATAGTATTACCATATAACGTACAACGATATATAGTGTTACGATATAACGTATAACGATATATACTATTACGCAATAACGTATAACGTCATACAGTATTACCATATAACGTATAACGTTATATAGTGTTACGTTACAACGTATAAAGTTATATAGTATTACCATATAACGTACAACGTTATATAGTGTTACGATATAACGTATAACGATATTTACAGTTGCGTAATAACGTATATCGTTATATAGTATTACCATATAAGGTATAACGTTATATACTATTACCCAATAACGTATAACGATATATAGTATTACCATATAACCCATAACGTTATATAATATTACCATATAACGTATAACGATATATACCATTACGCTATAACGTATAACGTTATATACTATTACCATACGGCGTATATCGTTATATACTATTACGCAATAACGTATATTGTTACATAGAATTACCATATAACGTATAACGTTATATAGTGTTACGTTATACCGTAGAGCGTTATGTATTGTTAAGTTATAGCGTATAACGTCATATAGTATTACCATATAACGGATAACGTTATATACTATTACGTAATAACGTATAATGTTATATAGTGTTACGTTATACCGTACAGCGTTATGTATTGTTAAGTTATAGCGTATAACGTCATATATAGTATTACCATATAACGTATAACGTTATATAGTGTTACGTTATACCGTAGAGCGTTATGTATTGTTAAGTTATAGCGTATAACGTCATATAGTATTACCATATAACGGATAACGTTATATACTATTACGCAATAACGTATAACGTTATATAGTAATACCATATAACGTATAACGTTATATAGTGTTACGATATAACGTATAACGATATATACTATTACGGTATAACGTATAACTTTATATAGTATTACCATATTGCGTATAACGTTATATACTAGTACGCAATAACGTATAACGTTATATAGTATTACCATATAACGTACAACGTTATATAGTGTTACGATATCACGTATAACAATATATACTATTACGTAATAAGGTATATCGTTATATAGTATTACCATATGAAGTATAACGATATATACTATTACGCCATAACGTATAACGTTATATAGTATTACCATATAACGTACAACGTTATATAGCGTTACGATATAACGTATATCGTTATATAGCATTACCATATAACGCAAATCGATATATACTATTACGTCATAACGTAAATTGTTATATAGTATTACCATATGTCGTATAACGTTATATAGCGTTACGTTATATAGTATTACAATATGGCGTATAACATTATATACTATTACGCTATAACGTATAACGTTATATAGTATTACCATATGGCGTATAACGATACATACTATTACGCAATGACGTATATTGTTATATAGTATTACCATATAACGTATAACGTCATGTAGCGTTACGTTATAACGTATAACGTTATATAGCATTTCCATATAACGTACAACGTTATATAGTGTTACGATATAACGTATAACGATATATATTATTACGTAATAACGTATATTGTTATATAGTATTACCATATAACGTATAACGTTATATAGTGTTACGTTATAACGTGCAGCGTTATATATTGTTAAGTTATAACGTATAACGTTATATAGTATTTCCATATAACGTAAAACGATATATACTATTACGAAATAACGTATATTGTTATATAGTATTACCATATAACGTATAAAGTCATGTAGCGTTACGTTATAACGTATAACGTTATATAGCATTTCCATATAACGTACAACGTTATATAGTGTTACGATATAACTTATAACGTTAAATAGTATTACCATATAACATATAACGTTATATAGCGTTACGATATAACGTATATCGTTATATAACATTACCATATAACGTAAAATGATATATACTATTACGTAATAACGTATATTGTTATATAGTATTACCATATAACGTATAACGTCATGTAGCGTTACGTTATAACGTATAACGTTATATAGCATTTCCATATAATGTACAACGTTATATAGTGTTACGATATAACTTATAACGTTAAATAGTATTACCATACAGCGTATAACGATATATAGTATTGCCATATAACATATAACGAAACAAAAATAGACACAAAAATAGAAACAAAAATAGAAACAAAAATAGAAACAAAAATAGAAACCAAAATATAAACAAAAAAATAGGAACAAAAATAGAAACAAAAATAGAAATAAAAATAGAAACAAAAATAGACACAAAAATGGAAACAAAAATAGAATCAAAAATAGAAACAAAAATAGAAACAAAAATAGACACAAAAATAGAAACAAAAATAGAAACAAAAATAGAAACAAAAATAGACACAAAAATAGAAACAAAAATAGAAACAAAAAAATAGATACAAAAAAATAGAAACAAAAATAGAAACAAAAATAGAAACAGAAATAGAATAAAAATTGAAACAAAAAATAGAAACAAAAATAGAAACAAAAAAATAGAAACAAAAATAGAAACAAAAATAGAAACAAAAATCGAAACAAAAATAGAATCAAAAATAGAAACAAAAATAGAAACAAAAAAATAGAAACAAAAATAGGAAAACAAAAATAGAAACAAAAAAGTCGTAACAAAAAAATAAAAACAAAAATAGAAACAAAAATAGGAACAAAAATAGAAACAAAAAAATGGAAACAAAAAAATAGAAACAAAAATAGACACAAAAATGGAAACAAAAATAGAAACAAAAATAGAAACAAAAATAGAAACAAAAAATAGAAACAAAAGTAGACACAAAAATAGGCACAAAAATAGACAGAAAAATAGAAACAAAAATAGAAACAATAATAGAAACAAAAATAGAAACAAATATAGTATTACCATATAACGTATAACGTTATATAGTGTTACGTTATAACGTACGGCGTTATGTATTGTTAAGTTATAACGTATAACGTTATATAGTATTTCCCTATAACGTATAACGATATATACAATACGTAATAACGTATAACGTTATACAGAATTACCAAATAACGTATAACGTTATATAGTATTACCATATAACGTATAACGATATACAGTGTTACGTTATAACGTATAACGTTATATAGTATTACCATATATCGTATGACGCTGTATACTTTTACGCTATAACGTATAACGTTATATAGTATTACCATATGGCGTATAACGTTATATACTATTACGCAATGACGTATAACGTTATATACTATTACGCAAAAACGTATAACGATATATAGTATTACCACATAACGAATATCGTTATATACTATTACGCTATAACGTTAAACGATATATACTATTACGTAATAACGAATATCGTTATATAGTATTACCATATAAAGCATAACTTTATATACTATTACGTAATAACGTATAACGTTATATAGTATTCCCATATAACGCATAACGATATATAATATTACGTAATAATGTATATCGTTATATAGTATTACCATATAACCTACAACCTTATATAGTATTACCATATAACGTACAATGCTATATAGTGTTACGATATAACGTATAACGATAAATACTATTACGCAATAACGTACAACGATATATATTATTACCATATAACCCATATCGTTATATACTATTACGCTATAACGTATAACGATATATAATATTACGCAATAACGCATAACGTTATATAGTATTACCATATGGCGTATAACGTTATTTACTACTAAGCAATAACGTATAGCGTTATATAGTATTACCATATAACGTATAACGATATATACTATTACGTAATAACGTATATCGTTATATAGTATTACCATATAAAGTATAACGTCATATATTGTTACGTTATAACGTATAACGTTATATAGTATTTCCACATAACGTACAACGATATATACTATTACTTAATAACGTATAACGTTATTTAGCATTACCATATAACGTATAACGTTATATAGTGTTACGTTATAACGTATAACGTTATATAGTATTACCATATAACGTATAAAGTTATATAGTATTACCATACAGCCTATAACGTTATATAGTATTGCCATATAACGTATAACGTTGTATATTCTTACGTTATAACGTATAGCGTCATACAGTATTACCATATAACGTACAACGTTATATAGTGTTGCGTTATAACGTATAACGATATATAGTACAACCATATAACCCATAACGTTACATAATATTACCATATAACGTATAACGTTGTATAGTATTGCGCTAGAACGTATAACGTTATATAGTATTACCATATAACGTATAACGATGTATACTATTACGTAATAATGTGTATCGTTACATAGTATTACCATAAAACCTATAACGTTATATATTATTTCCATATAACGTACAACGCTATATAGTGTTACGATATAACGTATAGCGATATATACTGTTACGTAATAACGTATATCGTTATATAGGATTACCATATAACGTATAACGATATATACCAATACGTAGTAACGTATATTGTTACATAGTATTACCATATAACGTATAACGTTATATAGTGTTACGCTATATAGCGTTGTACTTTATATGGTAATACTAAATAACCTTATACGTTATAACTTAACTCTGTATAACGTTACACGTTATATGGTAATACTATATAACAATACGTTATATTGTAATTCTATATAACTTTATACGTTATTACGTAATTGTATATATCGTTATACGTTATATGGAAATACTATATACCGTTATACGTTATAACTTGACAATATATAACGCTGTACCTTATAACGTAACACTATATAACGTTATACGTTATATGGTAATACTATATAACAATATACGTTATTACGTAATACTATATATCGTTATACGGTAGAACGTAACAATATATAACGTTATACGTTATATGGTAATACTATATATCGTTATACTTTATAACGTAACAATATATAACGTTATACGTTATATGGTAATACTGTATAACGTTATACGTTATATGGTAGTACTGTATAACGTTATACGTTATATGGTAATACTGTATAACGTTATACGTTATATGGTAATACTGTATAACGTTATACGTTATATGGTAATACTGTATAACGTTATACGTTATAACTTAACAATATATAACGTTGTACGTTATAACGTAACACTATATATCGAGATACGTTATATGGTAATACTATATAACGATATACATTATTACGTAATAGTAAATATCGTTATTCGTTATATCGTAATACTATATAACGTTATACGTTATTACGTAATAGTTTATATCGATATACGTTATATCGTGACACCATATAACGTTGTACGTTATATGGTAATACTGTATGACGTTATACGTTATGACGTAAGAATATACAACGTTATACGTTATATGGTAATACTATATAACGATATACGTTATTACGTAATAGTATATATCGTTATACGTTATTACGTAATAGTATATAATGTTATACTTTATATGGTAATACTGTACAACGTTACACGTTATAATGTAGCAATATAGAACGATATACGTTATTACGTGATATTAAAAGGTATGTAAATATGAAGCACGAATTTTTGTATAGAAAAATTCACGTTTATTGTATGTTAATTATACGTTATATGGTAACACCATATAACGTTATACGTTATAACGTAACAATATACAGCGTTATACGTTATATGATAATACTATATAACGTTATACGTTATAACGTAAGAATATACATCGATATATGTTATTACGTAATAGTATATAACGTTATACGCCATGTGGTAATACTATATAACGTTGTACGTTGTAACGTAATAGTTTATATCGATAAACGTTATATGGTAATGCTATATAACGTTATACGTTATTACGTAATAGTATATATCGTTATACGTTGTATGGTTATACTATATATCGTTATACGTTATAACGTAAGAATATACAAAGTTATACGTTATTAAGTAATAGTAAATGGTATGTAAGTATGAAACCGGAATTTTTGTATAGAAAAATACACGTTTATTGTATGATAATTATACGTTCTATGGTAACACCATATAATATGGTAACTCTATACCTCTCCTTAAATGAAATAGTCGTAGCGACACGTGGCAGTAAATACTTCAATAGTTTCTATCCCGCGGCCCGCCACACGCAGATTTTGTCCTCCGGGTAAGATGATCGCCGGGTGTCGGCATGCCTTTGTAGTGTGTGGTTAGCTAACGTGAGGACCCGCTATGGATCTTAAGATTTAGTCAAGCGAAGTCCTTCAAATAGACTTTGTTGCAACTACGGGAAGATAGGTGAAACCTATCTTCCACGAACGATGCCCCCCGTCAACAACCCCTCCTCAAGGGCGGCCAGCATCTCTTTCAAAACGCCGATATGGAGATCGACCAATTAGCAACAGCGCCAATTTCCCTCACCTTTGGAACGAAATCTTTCGTTGACGAATCCGAGGATCTCATGTCTTTAGACAAACCCATTATAGTTTTCCTCGACGGCATCATCGAGACGGAGATTCATTCTTTCGTATGATCTGATCGACGAGTGACAGTACCACCTTACAACCAGTGAATACCTCACATCTAGTTAACAAGGAGTTAGACTTGAACTGTGCGAGAACATACGTTTATCATCCCGTGACCGCGGATTCGTTTCGAACCTAAGATCATTATCACTGGTGCTACGAGAGCCTAATCTTGTTGATAAGCCTGTGCTAGTAAACTCTTTATTGTATCACGGCAATGGCTAATTGTAATGAGAATTCATCAAACGCCCCTCTCCATAATCCCGACCCTAATCCGACATATATATCTATCTCTGTGAGTTGATGCGATGTGCGTGATAGGTGTAAAAGAAGAATCACTCGACATTCTTCAACGGTAATTATTTATTAATTTCTTTATTTATATAGGTTCACGATATACCTTTCTGCGCAGGACGCGTTATACGATTATTGGTTAGCGGTTACAAGTTCGAGCTCTGTGCGTTACGTCTAAGGATACGGAATCGTTGGATTCGTTCAGGAAAGTGTTGGTTCGGAAGTGAGGAAAATGGACGTCGCTGTTAATTGACTAAATTCTCAGTTGGTCGCTGGAAAGGGATGTAAGGCACCCTTGAGGGAAAGTTGCTAGCGCGGAGCGTCGTACGTGAGGAAAAGCAGATTTCCTGCGTTTCCCCGCAGCGGATGGTATGTGTAGGAACTGTTCAGGCAAAGATTATTTGTCCCTTTAGAGAACCTTGGCTACGTAAGTCCTAAGATTTATAGCGGGTCCGGGTCCTAACTGAAAATATATTCGGTGAACGTGTATCGACATCTGGCCGTCGTCTTCTTCGAAGGGTAGAGTCTTTGTGTAGCGAGCCACGGGATAGAAACCGTTGGGAAGTTCGCTGCGGAGTGCCGCTACATATATTATGAATGTAGTATCCTAAATGGTGTCTGGAGCAAGGACAAGTAAGAATGTTTTTGTAGAGGTGCCTTATGTTATCCGTGATAGTAGTAGTTGTCGTCTCACGGTGTCTCACGTTGCAATCCAGTCTGAATCATCCAAAATTCTGTTCGCGGCATTTGGAGATCAAAACCGGACTGCTGCGTAGTTCTTAGCTTGGTATCGTTTTCCAAAGATTAATCAGCGGATTAATTTTTTGGAAAACGATGCCAATTACCAGGTCTCACCACGCGGAGGTGACTACGCAAGAGACCCGCCCATGGGTTATTTATCTTTATACATCCATCTCGACATTCAACCCATTGGCAGAATGTCGAGTTCTGACTCTACTTGACCATGGGCCTGCATAAAGAAATAGTTGTTTCGTACCCTAACTGCGAAACACATATTTCCAACGCAGCGCTTACATGAATCTTTACAAACGTGGAGCAAAGCATACATAACGCCACAGCTATCTCCCACACACCGATTACATAGATCCGTACAAATATTGTACAATAATTGGTATTCCTATTGGCAGCGTTCGGTATCAAAGACACATTTATCTAACTTGGAACGAATCAAAGAAAATGAAGCTAACGAACCAACTCACAAACTTACGCGACGTACCCCCGTGCACCGGATAACCCGAAGGATTAGCGGAAAGCCCAAGTATTGACCATAACTCGATTCCTGTTTCGCCTTTCGAAACTTATACGAGTCGCGGTTGATGGCGCCGACCGATGATGCCAGTGATCCGCTGGTGATCCAGCCGTGGATCCAGCACATAGGCCGGCAACTTGACACACTCCAACTGAACATGTGGAACCCTGGGAGGGGCCGCTGAACAGGATTACGAAGGTATAGGCCTCAAATGAACAGTGGGGCCCACCCCCGCGGGCCCGAACAGGATTACGGAGGACGTGAAATTGCAGGTCCCTGCCCGAGTACCGAAGTACCAATCGGACAGGAGTGCAGATCCACGACTGAATCCCCAACAGATTCGCAAGCATCAGCGGCGCGACGACAACTCCCGCGATCCGGTGCGAACGTCGAGCAGTCGTCGAGCAGTTACCAAGACTGAGGTGTGCTTGGGCCGCCTTACGAATCCAAAGAGTTGTCCAGTGCACGTTGACCCGCACGTACCCGGAATACGCACGAGCGAGTACGTCACGCGACAGTTTGAAACAACTGAGCGATCGCGAACCGACAAATCGCGGGTACAATTTTTCGTTCCAAGATGGATAAGTATCGCTGTACAGAATGAGCTCACAATGCACTTAACATAACTAAACTATAACTGAAAATTAATCAACTTATTAATCTGCGAAAACAATTACATCGATCGGTACAAACATTGTACGATAATTCGCAACCGTACTGGCAACATTCGGTATCGATGATACGTATGTCTAACTTGGAACCACAGAAAGGAAATGAAAGTACTGACACTGTATATACAATTTAGAGTCTTGCAAAAGGGACATACGACTCGTTGTACTAAACTTATGAAGATATCGAAAAGTTATATACTCCAACGTGACCGCGATATGCTTCTTTTAAAAATGGGAAAACGGGAAGAAGCCTGAACAATCAGACGATGGAAGAAAAGTCATTTGGGCATCTAGCATACATATTTAATATGCTATGAAATGTTCATATATGTAACTGAAACGTATTTTCTGTAAATTGATAAATCTGAAACAAACTCATTTACTGGATTTGGTATATGGAAGAAACAGACATCTTTAAAACGAGAACATTTTATGAAACATTTTATGAAAAATAAACTATTAATAATGGTCGATTATAGATCAAATTACTATTGATTAAATTTTAGCAAATATAGAGAATCGTGTGTATCTTTTAATCGAAACTAGGGTTACGTTGGAAACAAGAATTTTAAGTAATTGAATTTAAACTGAATTAAAAATTGAAAAGTTCATTTGGAATAACTAAGATGAGAGAAACCCCGGTTATTATAAAATCACTTGCTTTATCTGTTAACTTTTCTGACGGTATCTGTTATTTTCTACAACGACATAGTGATTTGCAACATAATAAACCGAAAGGTATGTGCATAAGTCATTTTTTGCAGAATTTTTGCTACAAACGTGACGATGTCTTTGTTTCGTGACGAAACTTTTGTTTCGTGCAAATGAAATTCGAATATTTATAAAATTCTACATTACTGTTAAAAGATTGAAGTGAAAATATCGCGGTCGAAAAAATTCTAAAAGTTATGGTTCTAAGAACGAACAATCACCAGCACTAATTCCAATTGCAATGAATTAAATTTTAAAAAATATTTCAAGCCTTCATAGCAACATTAAGATATTTCGTTATAATACTTTGTTGCGCATGAAATCGCTCACAATTTCATACATGTAAATATATATATATATATATATATATATATGTCGGAGATGAAAGAACGCCGGAGCTCCTCCTTGGATTCGCGGGAATACCGCAACTCTGTAACTTGGATTAAACGAATGCCGCTCCGATTGTTCGAGATTTATGATCATGAGCTTGGGCTCGAGGCGACAATCAGTCGCCGAACGTAGCCGCGGTCAAAGGGATGAACGTTTTATCTAACAAAGGCACAGAGTAACTCTATACCTCTCCTTAAAAGAAATAATCGTAGCGATACGTGGCAGTAAATACTTCAATAGTTTCTATCCCGCGGCCCGCCACACGCAGATTTTGTCCTTCGGGTAAGATGATCGCCGGGTGTCGGCATGCCTTTGTGGCGTATGTTTAGCTAACGTAAGGACCCGCTATAGATCTTAAGATTTAGTCAAGCGAAGTCCGTCAAATAGACTTTGTTGCAACTACGGGAAGATAGGAGAAACCTATCCTCCACGAGCGTTGCCCCCCGTCAACAACCTCCCCTCAAGGGCGGCCAGCATCTCTTTCAAAACGCCAATATGGAGATCGACCAATTAGCAACAGCGCTAATTTCCCTCTCCTTTGGAAAGAAAGCTTTCTTTGACGAATCCGAGGATCTCATATCCTTAGACCCACCCAATATAGTTTTCCTCGACGACATCGTCGAGACGGAGATTCATTCTTTCGTACGATCTCATCGACGAATGACAGTGCCACCTTACAACCAGCGAATACATCACATCTAGTTAATAAAGAGTTAGACTTGAACTGTGCGAGAACATACGTTTACCATCCCGTGACCGCGGATTCGTTTCGAACCTAAGGTCATCATCACTAGTGCGTAATCTTGTTAATAAGCCCGTGCTAATAAACTCTCCATTGTATCACGGCAATGGCTAATTCCAACGAAAATTCATTAAACGCCCATCCCCATAATCCTGACTTTAATCCGACATCAGAAGTGGGATCAGGGCCATACGTAACGATGGAACAACTCATGGCCATCGTGCGCCAGATAACTCAGCCGCGAGAGCAAAGACCGAGTGAAACATCTACGATCGTGCCGCTTCCGCGTTTTAACCCCGGAAGCTTGGGTTCTGACCCAGCCGCATGGTGTGCGACTGTTGACGTGATCATGGAAGAAAAACCTTTGCAAGGCGGTGCGCTACTTTGTGCCTTGAGTGCCGCTCTAGAAAGCTCGGCAGCGCAGTGGCTTACACAAGTACCTGCTACTCAAATTTCCTCTTGGCCAAAGTTTAAAGACCGTTTCCTTACACGCTTTGGTGGGAAAGAGACAGCCGCCACGGCGCTATGGAAGATGAAAAACCAAGCACGACTGGAGGAAGAAACCCTGGGAGATTACAGCAGCCGTTTACGTTCCTTCCTGATGGCGAGGTGGGAAAGGTGTACCAAGGACGAGATAGTCAACGCTACCGTGCTCCTTCATATAGGTTCACAGGACCAGCGCGTCCTACGGATAGCACTCACGAACGATATCAAGACCGAGGACCAGCTCACAGGCGAAATGACAGTGCTCTCCGATTCTGTGAAGAGGCCGGCGTCTTCAGTAAGCAACTCCTCCGCGAGTCCCGAAGCTAAACGGCATAAGCCTTCTGACTCCCGACACAAGTGCTACCACTGTGGTAGACACGGACATAAAGCATCTGAGTGCCGCGAGAGGACAAGACTGGAGGCGGAGAAACGCAATCGAAAATCAGGGGAAAACCGGGCTGCCACGTCTTCGAAGGTGTCCTGCTACAGGTGTAACGAGGAGGGCCACATCGCGCCCAACTGCCCGACCTTACGTAGAGGAAACCCTGCTACGAAAGAGGAGCGACAGGTTAACTTCTGTGTGGTGGAGGCCCCGACCGGTAAATTAAGTCACGAGGGTGAGTCGTTCCTGTTTTGTTTTGATTCCGGAGCTGAATGCTCATTAATCAAAGAATCGGTAGCTTCAAAATTTTCCGGCAAGAGAACGACCGAGATAGTAGTAATGCGTGGAATTGGGAACACTTGCGTTAAGAGTACGACCCAAATTCTGTCCGCCGTATGTATCAGCGGTCTTACACTGGAGGTAATTTTTCACGTCCTTGCCGACAATTACTTAAAACACGATATTATTATTGGGTGCGAAATTTTAAGCCAAGGCTTCGACGTACTCATGACGCGCAATAGCCTCGATATTTGTAAGTCGAAAACGGTTAATGTCTGTAATAATATCGCCGAACCTGCGATCGATCTCAATGATGTAGACACCGAGGTACTCGGCGACGATAAAGACCGATTGATTTCCATTCTCGGCAGATTCAAAAACTCGTTCATCACGGGTTTCCCACGTACCCGCGTAAATACGGGTCAATTAGAAATACGGTTGATCGACCCTAACATCACCGTCCAAAGAAGCCCCTATAGACTTAGCGAGGAAGAGCGGAGAATCGTACGAGCGCGAATCAACGAACTACTCAGAGCTAACATTATAAGACCTAGCAATTCGCCGTTCGCGAGCCCCATGCTACTCGTGAAGAAAAAGGACGGTTCGGATAGATTGTGCGTAGATTTTCGAGCGTTGAATAAGAATACGGTCGCGGACCGGTACCCCCTACCCCTTATCGCGGACCAAATCGCGAGGTTACAAACGGCGAAATACTTCATTAGCCTGGACATGGCCAGCGGGTTCCACCAAATTCCTATACATCCTAATTCGGCGGAATACACGGCGTTCGTTACACCCGACGGGCAGTACGAGTACGTAACGATGCCGTTCGGATTGAAAAATGCACCGTCTGTTTTTCAGAGGGCCATTTTCAATGCCCTGGGCGACCTTGCGTATTCCTACGTCGTTGTCTATTTGGATGACGTCCTAATTATCGCCGACTCAATAGATCAAGCCTTAGAGAGGTTGGACATCGTGTTAAGTACCCTTGTAAACGCCGGGTTTTCGTTTAACTTTTCTAAGTGCTCTTTCCTGAAGACGTCGATACTCTATTTGGGATACGTAATCCAGAACGGAGAAGTCCGTCCCAACCCGGGTAAAGTATATGCCTTAAGCTCCCTACCCGCGCCGACGACCGTCACACAGCTCAGGCAGTTCATAGGGCTAGCCTCGTACTTTCGGAAGTTCATCCCTAAATTTTCGCAATTGTTAAAACCCTTATACGCGTTTACGTCCGGCAGTAAAAATATAACATGGGCGGACAGGCACGAAAAAATAAGACAAGAGGTAATCTCCGTTCTGACCGACGCACCGGTGTTAATGCTATTTGACCCCAATTACCCAATAGAATTACATACCGATGCTAGCTCCGAAGGATTTGGGGCAATTTTAATGCACAAGGTGGAAGGTAAAAATCGAGTAGTAGAATACTATAGTAAAAGAACCAGCCTCACGGAATCCAGATATCACTCTTATGAACTCGAAACATTAGCTGTTGTAAACGCCATAAAACATTTCCGCCACTACCTGCACGGACGGGAATTTCTTGTCGTCACGGACTGCAATTCATTAAAGGCGTCTAAGAGCAAAGTACATTTGAATGACAGGGTACACAGGTGGTGGGCTTACTTGCAAACGTTTACCTTCGACATTGTGTATCGGGAGGGCAAGCGAATGGCCCACGTAGATTTCTTTTCGCGAAATCCCACAGGCGTTGACCCTATTAGATTCGACAAAATCAAAGAGAAAATGGTTAATCTGGCCGAAATTTCGGAAGACTGACTACTAGCCGAACAACGTCGTGACCCCCAAATTTCGGGAATTGTCGAAAAATTGCAAAATGATGAGCTCGCGGAAGACATCGCGAATACTTACGAATTACGGTCCGGTACTCTCCACCGGAAAATTCAAAGAAGAGGCAGGACTCTCAGTTTACCTATTGTTCCAAGAGGGTTTAGGTGGTCCGTTATTAACCATGTGCATCAGTCAATTATGCACTTGGGTTGGGATAAGACGCTCGAGAAACTGTACGAGTATTACTGGTTCGAAGGAATGGCGAAGTACGTTCGCAAGTTCGTAGAGAACTGCCATGCTTGTAGAGTTCCGAAGGCTAGTTCAGGTAAGATACAAGCCGAATTGCATCCCATACCCAAGGCCAGCATACCTTGGCACACGGTCCACATGGATATAACGGGCAAGCTGAGTGGTAAAAGCGATTCGAAGGAGTACGTCATTGTGTTGATCGACGCCTTCACTAAATTCGTATACCTGCATCATACTCGTAGGATAGATTCTTTTAACACCATTAAAGCGCTTAAATCCGCTATATTTTTATTCGGGAGTCCCTGTCGGATAATAGCGGACCAGGGAAGGTGTTTTACGGGTAAAGAATTTCGCGAGTTCTGCGAAAGCAAACGAATTAAAGTTCACTTGATAGCGACCGGTGCCAGTAGGGCTAACGGACAAGTAGAACGTGTCATGGGCACGTTGAAAAATATGTTCACGACAGTAGAGACGACCGGGCGGCCGTGGCAAGACGCGATTGGGGAAATGCAGCTAGCGTTGAACTGCACCGTCAACCGCGTGACTAATTCGAGCCCCTTACAACTACTAATCGGTAGATCGGCGAGACCGTATGACCTATTGCTACCCGACAATATTGAAGAAAAAGAAGTTGATATCTCCGATGTAAGGCAGCAGGCCGTACAGAACATAGAAAGTAACGCCCAATACGACAAAGAAAGATTTGATAGGAACAAAGCTAAAGTGGTTAGGTTTAACCTCGGCGACTTCGTACTACGTAAGAACGAGGAAAGAAACCAAACCAAGCTAGAGCCGAAATTCAAGGGTCCATTTGTAATAACCGAGATTTTGGAAGGACATAGATATATTCTAAAAACGCTAGACGGTAAACGATCGTATAAAGACAGTCACGACAGATTAAGAAAAATGCCGGACAGTCGCGTTCCCGCTGAGTTAGACGTCGGTAGTGACGGCAATAACAGTGACCACGACGACATGAGTACCTCGATCTCGGAAGATCCTTAGCACAAAGACCGTAGCACCTTACGGAGTATGTTATGAAGCTCGGTAAAGGGGCAAGTGATGTGTTCACGCGCACCATGAGCTATAGAGTTATGAAGCTCGGTAAAGGGGCAAGTGATGTGTTCACGCGCACCATGAGCTATAGAGTTATGAAGCTCGGTGAAGGGGCGAGTGATGTGTTCACGCGCACCATGAGCTATAGTGTTATGAAGCTCGACTAAGGGGCAAGTGATGTGTTCACGCGCACCATGAGCTACAGCGTTACGAAGTTTGGTGCGGTCGTGCGATCTAGAAAAACGAGATCCATTGGGGTACGAAATCGAGACTGGTCCATTTCGCCGTTATGACCCGACTGATAACCCACAGGATGCAACTAGCACTTCCAATATTAATTACAACGTTACTAATTCATGTTCTCTTCTATTCCTTTTGTTGTCAAACCTCCGAACAAAATTTTATTGTTACACTGGACCCTCAGCTTATTTAGACATTAAGTTAAATTGTAAACAATGTTAATTGTACCGAGACTAACGTTAAGAAAACTCTCAATATTGTAGCTACACCCGAGGACGTGTGATAGTCAGAATGGCCGTGTCGGAGATGAAAGAACGCCGGAGCTCCTCCTTGGATTCGCGGGAATACCGCAACTCTGTAACTTGGATTAAACGAATGCCGCTCCGATTGTTCGAAATTTATGATCATGAGCTTGGGCTCGAGGCGACAATCAGTCGCCGAACGTAGCCGCGGTCAAAGGGATGAACGTTTTATCTAACAAAGGCACAGAGTAACTCTATACCTCTCCTTAAAAGAAATAATCGTAGCGATACGTGGCAGTAAATACTTCAATAGTTTCTATCCCGCGGCCCGCCACACGCAGATTTTGTCCTTCGGGTAAGATGATCGCCGGGTGTCGGCATGCCTTTGTGGCGTATGTTTAGCTAACGTAAGGACCCGCTATAGATCTTAAGATTTAGTCAAGCGAAGTCCGTCAAATAGACTTTGTTGCAACTACGGGAAGATAGGAGAAACCTATCCTCCACGAGCGTTGCCCCCCGTCAACAACCTCCCCTCAAGGGCGGCCAGCATCTCTTTCAAAACGCCGATATGGAGATCGACCAATTAGCAACAGCGCTAATTTCCCTCTCCTTTGGAAAGAAAGCTTTCTTTGACGAATCCGAGGATCTCATATCCTTAGACCCACCCAATATAGTTTTCCTCGACGACATCGTCGAGACGGAGATTCATTCTTTCGTACGATCTCATCGACGAATGACAGTGCCACCTTACAACCAGCGAATACATCACATCTAGTTAATAAAGAGTTAGACTTGAACTGTGCGAGAACATACGTTTACCATCCCGTGACCGCGGATTCGTTTCGAACCTAAGGTCATCATCACTAGTGCGTAATCTTGTTAATAAGCCCGTGCTAATAAACTCTCCATTGTATCACGGCAATGGCTAATTCCAACGAAAATTCATTAAACGCCCATCCCCATAATCCTGACTTTAATCCGACATATATATATATATATATATATATGTCGGAGATGAAAGAATACTGGAACCTTCCCTTCGGAACTTTGGGAAGACCCCTAGTATTGTAATTTAGATTTCACCATAGCCGAATTAAGAAACTGTTGTCATTCGATTCGACTGTACTTATTTGAGATTTATGATAGTGAGCTCGGGCTCGAGGCGACAACCAGTCGCCGAACGTAGTCGCGGTCAAGGGATGAACGTTTTGTCTAACAAAGGCATGAAGTAACCCTATAGCTCTCCTTAAAAGAAATACTTAGGACGGGGCACGACGGTAAGCATTTCAACGATTTCTGTCCCGTGGCTCGCCACACGCAGACTCTATTCTTTGAGTAAGATGATTACCAGATGTCGACGCGTCTCCACAGTACATGTTCAGCTAGCCCGAGGACCTGCTATAAATCTTAAGGTCTGTTTAACTAAAGTCCTTCAAACCGACAAACAGTCCTCGTCCCAGCTACGAGAAAATAGGAGAAATCTATTTTTCTCACCAACGACGCTTCCTCTTCTCGAACTTTCTCCTAAGGGCGGCTAGCACCCTTCCCTAACCACCAACATGGAAATTGACCAATTAACAGTAACGCCAATTTCCCTCACTTTCCGAATGAAGGCTTTTCTCCACGAATCCGATGATTTCGTGCCCTTGGGCACACCCATCATAGTTTTCCTCGACAGCGTTACCGTGATGGAGAACCACTCTCCGGTACGATCTCAAAGACGATTCAAGTAACTCTCAGATACGTAGTGATTGCCTCGTGCATTAACATTGAGTACAACTTAGACGCTGAGGAAAAGTAGAGTCCGTCATCCCCTTGACCGCGGATTCGTTAGTGAGCCCAGGATCATTGTCATTAGCTTCTCGAGTACCTAATTATCCGATTACTTGTCCAATTCCATCATAGTCATATTTGCACTAGTAAATATCTCCTCTATTGCATAATGATCCCGTCTAGCGCCAATAGGGATTCGTTTCACGCCCTCAACCCTAACTCAAATCTTAACGGCGATCCGACATCAGAAGTGGGATCAGTGCCGATTATAACAGTGCTAGAACTTACGATCATCGTGCGCAAGTCGCAAGTCGTGCGCAATTCAGTCGCTAGTGCAAATCGAGTGTGAAACCTAACAACTATCGTTACCACGTTTAACCCTTAAAATCGCGTGCTCCGACTCCGCTGCATGGGGCGCAGCTGCCAACCTGATTATGGAAGGAAACTATAATTTCAATAACGAGTGGCGAGTCGACTTCTACGTACTGGAAGCACCAACGGATAGATCAAGTCATCTGGGTGAGTCGTTTCCATTTTACTCCGATTCGGGAGCCGAGCGTTCACTGACTGAAGAGTCCGCGGCCTCGAGATTTTCTGGCAAAGGAATGACTGGCATATTAGTAATGCGAGGAGTAGGGAATACCTGTATTAAACATACGCCTCCCATTTGTTCATTGTGTGTATTAATGATTTTTTACATCGAAGATAGTTTCTCATGTCCTTGCTGATAGTTATTTGAAATATGATGTCGCGATTAGTTGCGGAACTCTAAGTCTGGTTTTTGACGTAACATTACACAAAATAGCCTCGCTATGTGTAAAACAAAAATGATTGGTGTCTGTAATGAAACCACTGCAAACGAGATCGTCGTTAATGAAGTTGACGCTGATGTACATGGTAATAATAAAAGTCGATCAATTTCTCTTCTCGACAAATTCAAAGATTCATTCGTTACGGGTTTCCTACGTATTCGCGTAAATGCAGGCCGGTTAGAAATACGATTAACTGATCCTAACACCACCGTAGGAGGAAGTCCTCATAGACTTAGCGAGAAGGAGCGAAGAGCGGTACGTGAGAAAACAAGCGTTCTAATTAAAGCAAAGATTATAAGGCCTAGTAATTCGCCATTAGCGAGCCGTAACTCGTGAAGAAAAAAAAACGGCTCAGATAGATTACGAGTGGATCCCCGAGATCTAAATCAAAGTATCGTCGCGGATCGGTACCCTTTACTCCTTATTGCGGATCAAGTCGCGAGACTGCAAGAGGCGAGATATTTTATTAGCCTGGATATGGCCAGCGGGTTTCACCAAATTTCTATTTATCCTAATCCAACGGAGTTTGCAGCGTTCGTTACCCCGACAGACAATGTGAGTAGATAACGATGCCGTTTGGACTGAAAAATTGCACCGTCCGTCTTTCGGAGGGTCATTCGCAAAGCCTTAGGTGACCTCGCTCATTCGTATGTTGTTATTTGTTTCAATGACGCCTTAATTATTGCCAACTCGATAGATCAAGCTTTAGAAAGATTGAACACCGTATTAGATACCCTCGTAAAAGCCGGATTCTCTTTTAATTTTGCGAAACGTTCTTTTCTAAAGACATCGGTGCTCCATTTGCGATATGTAATTCATAACGGAGAAGTTCGTCCTAACCCGGGTAAAATACACACCTTAAGTTCTTCACCTGTGCCAACGACCGTTACACAACTCAGGCAGTTCATAGGGTTAGCTCCGTACTTCCGAAAATTCATCCCTAAATTCTCACAGACGATGAAATCCCTATATGCGCTCATCTCAGATAACAGAAATATAACTTGGACAGATAGACACGAGAAAATAAGACAACAGGTAGTTTCCGCCCTGACCGACGCGCCGGTGCTAACGATATTCAACCCCAATTACCCGATAGAACTACATACTGACGCTAGCTCGGAGAGTTACGGGGTGATTTTGACGCATCAAGCCGAAGGTAAGAACAAGGTAATAGGGTATTACAGTAAAAGAACCAGCCCCGCGGAATCCAGATATCACTCCTATGAACACAATACATTAGCTATCGTAAACGCCATAAAACATTTCTGTCACTATCTATAGGGACGGGAATTTCTTGTCGTCACGGATTGCAACTCGTTGAAAGCATCGAGTAATAAAGTACATTTAAATGACAGGGACCATAGGTGATGGGCTTACTTGCAGACTTTTATTTCTGACATTATGTATCGGGAAAGTAAACGGACGGCTCACAAATTTCTTGTCGCGAAACCCCACAGGCGTTGACCCTATTAAATTCGACAAAATCAAAGAGAAAATAGTTGACTGGCCGAAATTTCGGAAGATTGGCTTTTAGCGGGACAACGTTGTGATTCTCAAACCTTGGAAATCGTCAAGGGATTGCAAAACGACGGACTCGCGGAAGACATCGCGAATACATACGAATTACGGTTCGGTACTCTGCACCGTAGGATACCAAGAAAAGGCAGGATTCTCTGTGTACCTACAGTCCCAAGATGTTTTAGATAGTCTGTTATTAACCATGTGCACCAGTCAGTTATGCACTTAGGTGGGGAGAAAACGCTGGAGAAACTATACGAGTATTACTGGTTCGAAGGGATGGCGAAGTACGTTCGCCGATTCATTGAGAACTGTCATGCTTGTCATGTTTCGAAAGCTAGTTTAGGTAAGATACAAGCCGAACTGCATCCTATACCTAAGACCAGCATACCCTGGCATACGGTCCACATGGACATAACAGGCAAGTTGAGTGGTAAAAGCAATTCAAAGGAGTACGTCATTGTTTTGATCGACGTCTTCACTAAATTCGTATACCTGCATCATACTCGTAAGATAGATTCCCTTAACACCATTAAAGCGCTTAAATCCGCTATATTTTATTCGGGAGTCCCTGCCGGATAATAGCAGATCGGGAGAAGATGTTTTAAGGGTAAAAGAATTTCGAGAATTCTGCGAAAGCAAACGAATTAAGGTTCACTTGATAGCGATCGGTGGTAGTAGAGCCAGTGGACAGGTAGAGCGTGTTATGGGTACATTGGAAAATATGTTCACGGTAGTAGAGACGACCGGGCGGCCGTGGCAAGACGCGATTGGGGAAATACAGTTGGCTTTGAATTGCACCACCAACCGCGTGACAAACTCGAGCTCATTAGAACTACTAATAGGTAGAACGGCAAGACTTCACGATCTGTTGTTACCCGATAACATCAAAAGTATCGATATCTCCAATATAAGACGACAGGCAATAAAGTGGATGGAAACTAGTGCTAGGTATGATGAGGATGGATTTGACAAAGCTAAAGCTTAAGCGGTTAGGTTTAATCTCGGTGATTTCGTATTACGCAAGAATGAGGAAAGGAATCAAACCAAACTAGATCCAAAATTTAGAGGTCCATTTGTAATAGCAGAAGTCTTGGAAGGGGACAGGTATATCTTAAGGACATTAGACGGTAAGCGACCGTACAAGTACAGTCACGACAGGTTAAGGAAAATGCCAGATGGTTGCACCCCTGCCGAGTTGGATGTCTGTAGTGAAGGCAATAACAGTGACCATGACGATATGAGCACTTCGACCTCGGAAGATCAGTAGCACTATGCCAGTAACACCCGGCAGAGCGAGTTCGCACGTGTTTCGGGGAAATAATGTGATGAGGCTCAGTGAGAACATGCGATGTGACTCGTATGCATCTCGGGGCGACAGTGTGATGAGGCTCAGTGAGAACATGCGATGTGACTCGCATGCATCTCGGGGCGACAGTGTGATGAGGCTCAGTGAGAACATGCGATGTGACTCGTATGCATCTCGGGGCGACAGTGTGATGAGGCTCAGTGAGAACATGCGATGTGACTCGTATGCATCTCGGGGCGACAGTGTGATGAGGCTCAGTGAGAACATGCGATGTGACTCGCATGCATCTCGGGGCGACAGTGTGATGAGGCTCAGTGAGAACATGCGATGTGATTCGTATGCATCTCGGGGCGACAGTATGATAAGGCTCAGTGAGAACATGCGATGTGATTCGCATGCATCTCGGGGCGACAGTATGATAAGGCTCAGTGAGAACATGCGGTGTGGTTCGCATGCATCTCGGGGCGACAGTATGATAAGGGCTCAGTGAGAACATGCGGTGTGGTTCGTATGCATCTCGGGGCAACAATATGGTAAAGCTCGGTGAAACCGTGGAACAAAGCTCTATGTGCTCACACGATCTAGAAGACCGAGATCCTTTGGAGTGCGAAATCGAAAATGGTCCATCATGCCGATACGATCCGACTAATAACCTGCAGAATGCAACTATCACCTTGAGTACTAACTATAACGCTACTAATTTTCATTATCTTTTATTTCTTTGCTGCCAAACCCCCGAACAGGATTTGTTGCTACACTGGACCCTTGCCTTATTCGAACATCTAGTTAAATTGTGAATAATGTCAATTGTATCGAGTCTAATGTTAGGAAACTCAATATTTTAGTTACACACGAGGACGTGTGATAGTCAGAATGGCCGTGTCGGAGATGAAAGAATACTGGAACCTTCCCTTCGGAACTTTGGGAAGACCCCTAGTATTGTAATTTAGATTTCACCATAGCCGAATTAAGAAACTGTTGTCATTCGATTCGACTGTACTTATTTGAGATTTATGATAGTGAGCTCGGGCTCGAGGCGACAACCAGTCGCCGAACGTAGTCGCGGTCAAGGGATGAACGTTTTGTCTAACAAAGGCATGAAGTAACCCTATAGCTCTCCTTAAAAGAAATACTTAGGACGGGGCACGACGGTAAGCATTTCAACGATTTCTGTCCCGTGGCTCGCCACACGCAGACTCTATTCTTTGAGTAAGATGATTACCAGATGTCGACGCGTCTCCACAGTACATGTTCAGCTAGCCCGAGGACCTGCTATAAATCTTAAGGTCTGTTTAACTAAAGTCCTTCAAACCGACAAACAGTCCTCGTCCCAGCTACGAGAAAATAGGAGAAATCTATTTTTCTCACCAACGACGCTTCCTCTTCTCGAACTTTCTCCTAAGGGCGGCTAGCACCCTTCCCTAACCACCAACATGGAAATTGACCAATTAACAGTAACGCCAATTTCCCTCACTTTCCGAATGAAGGCTTTTCTCCACGAATCCGATGATTTCGTGCCCTTGGGCACACCCATCATAGTTTTCCTCGACAGCGTTACCGTGATGGAGAACCACTCTCCGGTACGATCTCAAAGACGATTCAAGTAACTCTCAGATACGTAGTGATTGCCTCGTGCATTAACATTGAGTACAACTTAGACGCTGAGGAAAAGTAGAGTCCGTCATCCCCTTGACCGCGGATTCGTTAGTGAGCCCAGGATCATTGTCATTAGCTTCTCGAGTACCTAATTATCCGATTACTTGTCCAATTCCATCATAGTCATATTTGCACTAGTAAATATCTCCTCTATTGCATAATGATCCCGTCTAGCGCCAATAGGGATTCGTTTCACGCCCTCAACCCTAACTCAAATCTTAACGGCGATCCGACATATATATATATATATATTATACATTCGTAATAAAGTTCTGTATTTTAGCAGTCATGGTAACGTTAACGCTGACAAAGGAATATGTCTTATAGCAGTATTTTCAGTAATAAACGTAGTAATAAGGGGCGCATTAATAAGGAGCGCTGAAAAAGAAACAAAGCAGTAGCCAGAAGGGCTACTAAAATTCAATCGTCTTCCACTCTATATAAACCCGATCAACACGCCGAGAGTGGAACTGAATATTCTTGTTTCGCAACGCTAATTTACTACTAATATTTATGAAGCAGAAAATTCTCAAAATCAAACGCGAAGAGTGCTTCGTTATATCTGCAATATCAATTAATCTACCATTAAAAAAAAAAAAAGAAAAATCTGAAAATTCCCGATATCTGATACGCAACGCTAATAAGTATAAATCTACGCACTCGTATTTAAGCAATACGCAACGCTAATAGCGAGAGATCGCAGTGCAACCATTTTGGAGGTTGCGGATGAACGATCACACTTGTACAGCTCTTTAGTCTGTACGTGTGATCCAGGAGCAGTGTCCGACAAATGCAGTCGGAGGGTTTGGGCAGTTTGTGAACGCAACTCTACTTAACAAAACGCGATCGTTCATTAACGCAACGCTAACAGGAAAAATAAGTAGAACTCGCGATGGAACAATGTCGCAACGCTAATTCTTAAAGTGAATTTAATGAAAATTATTATTTACTATTTGAAAAAGCTACTTTAAATATCCTAGTATTGCTACTTAAACAGAAAAACAGAAAAAATTCTAAAAATTGAAAAAGACAATCGCGATATCGTAATTCGCAACTCTAAAACAAACGCGATTATCATTTTATCGCAACTCTAATTCAAACCGTAATCATTCTCTCGTCACACTAATGAAAAGTAGTAATACTATTTCGTAACTCTAATACAACCCGTAATTAACTTGTCGCAACACTAATAAGAAAAAATCGCGATTTGCCCAATGGAACGATGGACCGATATATACAACGGCCAAAAAAACAGAGACTACTACTACTACTACTACTACTGCTACTACTACTACTACAAATACTAAAAGCGAGCATAGTAACAAAGTAGTAACGATAATGACTTCCCATGCTCAGGATGACCCAGAGGATGGGGATCCATTAGTAGTTGCCCTCTTGAGTGACAGTTTGTCGGGCCTCTTCGGCTTATAGCCTCTTCCTTCTTCGGGCGCAATGCCCGCTGTAACTTAAATCTAAGCTCGAGACTTCTAAATCGCAAACAAAAAAAAAACTTATAAAGGTAAAATAAAAATATAAACCGTGGAAGCTGATTGAAGTGCACATGGACTGACCAACGATCACAGCAGTGATCGTTGCCCACTCGCACGTGCGTGCTCGAGCAATAAACGTTCGTTTCGAGCCCATTCGCGACCGCGACCGCGAAATTCGAAAAATCGAAAGGCAAAACCAGAGACGAGAGCATGCTCTACTCGTGCCAGTTTCACCGTCGATTTTTCAAATAAATTTCCAGAAACAGGTTGGTCACGCGAAAACGCGCCTACCCGACCAGAGACTGTGCCAACCTGCCCGGTCCTACCTACTTATAATTAACAGACATACCAGAAAGTATGCTACCTATCCTACCTAGCGCTATATTTAAAAATGGCAAAACAGGCACACCAACACACTCGCTCCACGGTTCTCACACAAACGCCCGGGCGCAAAGGTCCTACACTAGAGAGGACGTCCCGGGACGCCTCCGACACCCGAGCTTAACATATCATGCACGCTCTAAGGTACGTACCTTTTTCCTGAAATCGACTGACGAAGGCTAGTGACCATTGCGTAATACGTAATAAAACACGTCTGAGAAAATTATATTTTTAAAATAGATATAAGTAAACTTGGAATTATAATTGCGATTGATAGCGATATTAAGAGTATGAGTACACTTAGTCCCGTGGATGATATTATCAGAAATTCTAATTGTATCGAGACGTAAATTGAATCGATATATGTCTCGACATTTTTAATATTTGAAGTTTTAAGGAATGAGAAAAAGCGACGCAATTCCACGACCTAACAACACACACGCGTAATGTGGAAAATACGTCGTGCACGATACACTAACACATGGTCAGTCGCTGAGAAATTATTACATTACTTAATTCTAGGTCATCGTGCCCAATGTCTTTCTCCCATTCAAGTAGCACCTGGGCACGTGAATGAGATCCTGACAATGGGCACGGAAAGAGTTAAACCTGAAAATCCTGATCTAAAAAGATGATTAGTTTGTGTAATTTTTATTTAACGGACTAACGTTCTTTGCTGCTTCTTTCTGATTAACTCTATTTTATTAATTTAATACTAACTAAGTAATTCTACTTTATTAATTTAATAAATCGGAAGAAAATTTTAATATTGCAGAAAAGGTAGCGTTAATTGAAAAAGACTGAGACTCGATCAAATGGAATAATTGACTCTAAATATATTAGTAAGAAAGAAATAATCTCAGGCGATCTCTTTATCAAAGCAAATACTCGAAAATGTAAAAGCAATGTTCAAAATTATTGCTTTGATTAAAAATTCTGCCTGTCGCGAAGTGTCTTCTTGCACGTAAAATTTCACACATTTTCGTACGGAAAAAATGAATTTTAACTCATATTTTAAGTTCTAGCCGAAGTGAAATAAACGAACGTGACTTAAGATTGTCACGATCAATTCATTGCTTAAGATCAAGTATATTCGTGTCATACAGATATATTCATGTAGATATTTGCCATTTGCAAATATTCATACGGAATATTAACATGCATATTTATAACTAACACGAATATATTCTCAAGTGTATATGTTTAACCTAATTATTAAAAAACTAATTATTATAATCGCGATGTGCGAGAAGACCTATCCTAAACTAATAAATTTCAAAAAATGAGTGTTACTACTCACGGGTATAAGAAATACCCGCGGTCATTATGCTCGCAAAAAAATTCTACGTAATACAACCGATCACCCGTGCCGATTCGGACCTTTCATCCTACGACATGATTGAGTGACCGGAGGAACAGAAATGCATGCGACTCACCGTTCGAAGCGGAGAAACAAAGGACGTATCATGGATGCTGCGCCACCCCAGCGAATATCATCAGGAACTGTGTAGGGTCCAGTGGTGGAAATGGAGATTGCGAAAAATCTGTTACAGAACAAAACACGATGAGTGATTGCTGATTATTTAAAAAGTTGGAGATAATGAAAAATGAAAGTTTATTAACTTTAGTAACTTTGGTAATAATAAAGATGGAAATTCTAATAAACTTTGATAAGTGTAAAAACTGAAACTCTAATATGAAAGTTTAAAATCTAAAAATTAAGAATCTAAAGATTTCTGAAATATGTTAGTCATTTGTTTCATAATTCGGTATTAAGATTTTAATAATTATTTTATTTTAATGAAAGAATAACCTCAGAAAATGCTAATCTCCTAAATTTTCAATCAAATTGTATTTCTTAATTGATAGTGATCAAAGAAAAATATACAGAATATACATAATTGAAGTACAATGTGTAAAGATAATTACATTTTTGGCTTTTTAGCCACTGTTGAAACATTCCCAAAGAAGACGAAGGAGTTGAAGCAGTGATATATCTATAACAAAACATAAGATATCATTAATATCGTTAATATATAATAACAAACTTGAAACTTTAGCAATAATAAAGACTAAATTCTAATAAATATGTAAATTGGAAATCTAATATAAAAATTTGAGAACAAATATTCAGTGATTTTTTATGAGTATCAGACAGTTTTATTGTACTTTAATGTTAAGACTTCAAGACTTTATTTCAATTAAAAAGGACATTTACAGCTTTCTAAATCATCGATCATTTTTATTTTGTAATTAACGACATTTCAAACAAAATATACTAAATAGAACAAATTGAAATACAATATATAAAACTACTTACATTCTTGAGCTCCTGGAGAGGCTTTATCCTCTTGAGGGAGGCACTGACTCTAATACCGGAAACGAATATTCAAAAAAATAAATATATAAAAAAAGAAAAATAAAAGACTACGTTACCGCGACCGCTTAAATTATGATCGGCGAACAATAACTCTAATATCGCGTACAAATTTGATTGATAAAATTTTATTATGTTCGCGTGTGATTATTCGATCGAATTTGATCAAAACTATCGTGATTTTAAAATATTGAAAAGAAACTATTGCGTGGCAAACACTGACTCTACAACCGCATTGCGCGCGGTCACAAATATTTCCTGAAAATAAAGCAGTTTAGGGGCGGGGGTGGGGGGGGGGGGGTGGAAAAGAAGCGAAACGTTGTTTCAACAATTTTCTCCTTTTTCCTATTGAACGTTTATTTAGAAAATACTGCTATTTCTTTACACTTAAAAATTATTATTAAGAAACTGGAACAAGTATGAAACTATAAGTTGAAAATTGTGAGATATTTCTCGATAGCAAACAAATGCTTACGAATACCGTGAATGCAATGCAATCGTTTTCAAGAATTATACTGTTCGCAATTAGAATATATACTGTGAATTTTCGTCATTAGAATACGAAATATACATTGCACTAATACACTATAGTCGCCTGTTATAAATATTGGAAAATATTTGCAAGAATTCAAAAGTTCGCCACTAATGTTTAAAGAATACTTGTTTCGAGGTATTTGAATCTAACTGTTACTATGTTGCAAGTTTATGACGTTAACTGTAGCAAATTCACATAATACATAAAAAAAAATTGAATTCCATAAGTGAATTATTGAGATATAACTCAATTTGAAACAATAAAATAACTTATTAAAAATTCGTTTGAAATAAAAGAATGATCTCATATATCGGAAATAGAACAATACTTTATTTAACCGAACCTATTGACACTGCATACACAATTTCGTGTTCTGAAAAAGGGACATTCGAGTCATTGTTCTAAACTGTTTAACATTCTATTTTCGTGGCTCAAAACTTTTGAATACATCCAAAAGTTATAAACTCTAACATGACCGCAATAATTTTCTCTTAAAAATGGGAAAGTAAGAAGAAGCCCGAACAAACAGACAATGAAAGAAAAATCGCGGCGCGAACTCGTTCGTTCCCGATCTTTCCAAAGAATCAATGGACTTACGCAACGCACTCCCGTGCACAAAATAACCACAAGATTCAATGCAAAGGAAGAATCGATTTTTATACTAGATTCCAAGTCAGATAAGTACCATTATACAGAATGGGCTCAGAATGGATTTGAGAGACAAGACATATCCCACGGTGTCCAACGGTGTCCCACGGTGCAGCCCAGTCTGGATCATCCAAAATTCTGTTCGCGGCATTTGGAGATCCAAACCGGACTGGTTCGTAGTTCTTAGCTTGGTATCGTTTTCCAAAGATTAATCAACGGATTAATTTTTTGGAAAACGATGTCAATTACCAGGTCTCATTACGCGGAGGTGATTACGCAAGAGACCCGCCTATGGGTTATTTAACGTTATACATCCATCTCGACATTCAACCCTTTGGCAGAATGTCGAGGTACGACCCTACTTGACCATGGGCCTACGTAAAGAGATTTGGGAGTATACCACGCGACAGTGTGAAAGAATTAAGCGACCGCGAAGCGAAAAATAACGAGGACAATTTTTTCTGTGTAGTAAGCAAGAGGATGAAGAGAAAAGAGATTTTTATATTTCGTTCCAAGATGGATCATTGTACCGAGTAGAATCACAATGCACTTTACATCTGTATTTACCTTGTGAATAATTATGGCCAAAGTGCCCGTACCCCGCGGTTGCCCACGACGTCCCACCAATCGGGAGGTATTAGTCCGGTCTAGATCATCGAGACAGTTTTGGGTGATCTAAACTAGATTGTGTTAAAACAGTTCTTACCATGATATCGTTGTTCAAATGTTATAAATTAGTGGTTTAAATATTATAAATTAATGCTTTAATTGCTATCAAGTAATAGCTTAAAAGTTGTTCATTAATGGTTTGATTGTTACAAATTAATGAACTAATTGTTATTAAGTAATGACTTAAATGCCACAAATTAATGCTACAATTGTTTTTAAGTAATGGTTAAAATGTCGTTAATTAATAGTTTGATTGTAATAAATTAATTGTTACATGTTATTAATTAATAGGACAAATGTTATAAATTAATAATTTAAATGTTAAAATAAATGTTTTAAATGTTGTTACTTAAAGGTCCAATTGTTGTAAATTAAAATCTTATATGTTACATATTAATAGCTTATATGTTAAAAATTAATAGTTTGTCTGTTAGAAATTAATGGTTTAAATGTATAAAGTAATAGTTTAAATGTTATAAATTATTAGCTTAGATGTTGTAAATTAATAGCTTAAATGTTGTAAATTAATGGCTTAGACGATATAAATTAATAGCTTAAATGTTATAAATTAACAGTTTAAATGTTAGAAATGAATGGTCAAGAAGTATAAATTAATGGCTTAAATGTAAGAAATTAATGTTTTAAATGTATAAATTAATAGCTTAAATGTTATAAATTAGTGGCTTAAATGTTGTAAAATAATAGCTTAAATGTTATAAATAAATAGCTTAAATGTTGTAAATTAATGGCTTGGACGTTATAAATTAATAGCTTAAATGTTATAAATTAACAGTTTAAATGTTAGAAATGAATGGTCAAGAAGTATAAATTAATGGCTTAAATGTAAGAAATTAATGTTTTAAATGTATAAATTAATGGCTTAAATGTTATAAATTAGTGGCTTAAATGTTGCAAAATAATAGCTTGAATGTTATAAATAAATAGCTTAAATGTTATAAATTAATGGTCTAGAAGTATAAATTAGTGGCTTATATGTTGTAAATTAATGGCTTGGACGTTATAAATTAATAGCTTAAATGTTATAAATTAATAGCTTAAGTGTTATAAATTAATGGCTAAAATGTTATAAATTATTACCTTAAATGTTATAAATTAATAGTTTGAATGTTAGAAATTAATGGTTTAAATGTATAAAGTAATACCTTAAATGTTATAAATTATTAGCTTAGATGTTGTAAATTCATGGCATAAATGTTAGAAATTAATTCCATAAATGTTATAAATTAATAGCTTAAGTGTTATAAATTAATGGCTTAAATGTTATAAATTAATGGCTTAAATGTTATAAATTAATTACTCAAGTGTTGTAAATTAATGGGTTAGACGTTATAAATTATTAGTTTCAATGTTATTATTTGATATTTTTTTTATTTACCTTATGTTTAAGTTCCTTTCCGATGTTCACTCTCCGGGAGTTCAAGCACGAAAAAGCTCGCGCGCGACTTGCGTGTTCCTTATATAACTTAACAAGGTGTCGGAACGTTAATCAAACGGTAACAATGTTTTGACACAGCTGGAGGTGGTTTTTTCATTATAACAAAATCAAATTGAACAATTTCTGAATTTTTATCGTAAATTGACGTCTTTAACGATTTAATACGATATCCATTTTTCCCATTTTTATAGTTTCTACAAACTAAGACTAAATTCACACTTCTTTGATACTAGTTTTCGACTATCAATTAGTTTGAACAAAGAGGGGAAAAAGCCTAACGGCGGTCGATGACGTTACTGTGAAATTAGATAAAGTATTAAATAATCGGACCGATAAAATTTATATTAAGTGTATTTTCGAGCTATCGCGGGAAGACGCGGTCGTTAGAATACGCGTCAACGGGAGTCGTAAATTCCCGCTACGATTAGAATAATCGACACCACGAATAGTTCGATCCCCGTATTTCGGTCAGGATAATAGGGGTAGTTGTTCTGGTATAACACTGTGATTCACAGAGTTATAAAAAATATATATTTCCAAGACTTTATACAATCACACAAAGTAGTAACGCCGTTGATTAAGATACAGATAACGAAGAGAAGGATTATTCTTAGATGAGAGAAGGAGAGCTGTGTATGCTCTAGGCCCGTGAGAGCTGTAGGAGCTGTAGGACTTCTGGATAATGCGAGAGCCTTAAGAGACTCTAGGCCGTGTAGACACCTTGAGAGATGTAGGAAACTCTGAGAGATATAGGAACGGGGAGAGTTATAGGGATTGCAGGATCTCTAGACACCGTGAGAGTTGCTGAAACTCTTAGAGATGCAGGAACGGTGAGGGCTATACGGATTATAGGAACTCTAAGCACCGTGAGAGAAGACGTGACTCTGAGAGATATAGGAACGGTGAGAGTTAAAGGGATTGCAGGAACTCTAGGCACCGTGAGAGACGATCTAACTCTAAAGTTTATTCTAATGTGAGTACGGAGGAAAGCTCGGTATGGGAGTGCCCTTTGAACGAAGAACGCAGATTCGTTGCTTACATTTTCAGTTAGGAAAGTGAGGGCAATGATCCGTGATGCCGATTGGTTATGACCAATGTTGGAAAGGAAGACAGGACGAAGAAGCCTCCTACTAACTTGGGTCCTAGGCGACATTCTTTATAGGGAGACACGGATTTTCCGTTAGGTGGATCTCCGCGTTTTAAGTTAGACCACTAACTGCTTTCTCCGCAATTCTTAAGAGCACGTAATAAACCCACGGACTCTTCTAAAAACCCAGCTGAAAACAGTTCATGAATTAGAAAGTTTTTTCTAGCAAACAGATTGAATAAAACCATATGTGAGAACAATGCAGTTAGGATTTCGACTTTATGGTGGGTCCTTAGGCCTATGGAGGGTTCGAAGGACAGCACGTAGACCGTTGGCTGTCAAGCAGCGCGGGATGAAGTGCAGATGTGTTGCGCAGCGTAACATAGTATATAACGTTATACGTCACATGGTAGTACAACTGTAACGGAAACCACCCAGCCAGCTATAAAGGATGTGAAGTAAGAAAACAATTACAACGTAAACTGTTCCCGCCCCTACGAAGCAGAACAATCACTAACACACAAGCCCAACAGGACAGCACAAATCCTGAAATAATTCCAAGTACAGAGCAAGCAACAAACACCAAACCTATCAGCACCAACACCATTGGTGGTCTAAGCTATGCTCAAATAACCAGCCAATCAACACATACACACAACCAATACCACAGCAATAGTAACAATGACACTGCAGAAATCAAAGAACTACTCAAACAATCCATAAAGAATACCGAAATGCTAACCAGAATGATAAGCGAACAAAATGCAGTATTAAAACAGCAAACTCAACAAATCACAGTCATGCTACAACTAATTACAAACGTGCTAAGCAAAAAATAAAAACGGACACTCTAAAAATAGCAGCCTGGAACTCAAATGGCCTGCAACAACGAGCCCTCGAAATTAAAACATTCATATACAATAAAAATATAGACATACTACTTGTCTCAGAAACACACTTCACTACAAAAAGCTACTTGAAAATACCATACTACACCATATATGATACCAAACACCCCTCAGGAAAAGCTCACGGAGGGACAGCAGTGATAGTCAGAAACGATATCAAACATTATCTACACAGCCAAGTTAACAAAGAATATTTACAAGCAACCACTGTCACAGTTCAAACTAGCAGCAACTACTTCCAGTTGTCAGCAGTATATGTGCCTCCGCGACACAAAATAACAACACAAATGTGGGAAGAATACTTCCAGGACCTAGGGGACAAGTACATCGCAGCGGGAGACTACAACTCAAAGCACACGCTTTGGGGGTCAAGAAACATTACACCTCGAGGTAGAACACTGGAAAAATACATAAGAAATAATAACCTCAATATATTATCCACAGGAACACCGACACATTGGCCGACTGACCTGAACAAAAAACCAGATCTTCTGGACTTTGCAGTTACAAGGGGACTAAACACAAATAAACTAAAAATAACACCCAACCTCGAGCTCAGCTCCGATCATACACCCATAATAATTGAATACAGAAACAAACCAATTCACTATAGCAAACCAGAAACACTATGCAACAAAACCACCAAATGGCAAACTTTCAAAGAAATAATAGAAAGCAAAATAAACTGCAACATCCCGTTAAAAACTCCTGAACACATAGAACAGGCAGTAGCAACATTGACAGCAACTATTCAGGAAGCAGCAAGGACAACCACTACTCCCGAACCAACCAGCAGACAAACAATAACAATCCCGCAAGAAATACTCGACAAAATCAAAGAAAAAAGAAAAGCAAAAGCAAAATGGCAAAAATACAGAACCCGAGAAAACAAAAAACACTTAAACAAACTTGCAAAGGAAATAAAAAACAAAATAAAGGAGCACAACGATAACGAATTTGCAAAGTTCATAGGGACACTCTCCACACACGAGAACACCAACTACTCACTATGGAAAGCCACGAAAAAAATAAGGAAGCCAATAATACCCGTCCCGGCAATCAGAAAAGCAGATAACACATGGGCAAGAAGCAACGAAGAACAAGCCGAAGAATTCTCCAACCACCTCTGCAACACATTCACACCACACATTATCAACAACAGCAACCTCAAAAGTCATACGGAGGAGGATCCACAAACCACTACTACCACAGCCGACAAGGAATACACCATACCTAAAACATCGGCACAAGAAATTAGAAACATAATTGATAAAACAAAAAACAACAAAGCGCCAGGAATCGACCTAATCAATGGTAAAATCTTGAAAAACCTTCCGCCAAAAGCAATAAGACTAATTACAATAATATTCAATGCAATTCTAAGAATTCAATACTTCCCCAAACCATGGAAATTAGCACAAATCAAAATGTTACATAAACCAGGCAAAGACCCGCACCAAACTGCATCCTACAGACCAATATCACTGCTCCCAGTATTTTCCAAAATACTGGAAAAGATAATATACGACCGCATAAAACTAATAATAGAGACAAAAAAACTAATACCGGATCACCAATTTGGTTTCAGAAACAAACACTCCACGATAGAGCAAATGCACAGGCTTATAAACGAAATAATAGTAGCACTAGAAAACAAGGAATACTGCACAGCCCTCTTTATAGACATAGAGAAAGCATTCGATAAAATTAACCATGAAAGTCTACTACAAACAATTAGGAAACAATTCCCGGAGCAAATACACCACTTAATAAAATCCTACCTAAGCAGCAGAACCTTCGTAATAAAAATCAAGGACACACATTCTCAAGTTAAAGACATCAAGGCCGGGGTACCACAAGGAAGCGTCCTAGGCCCAATACTATACACATTATACACGGCGAACATACCAACAACTACCAACAGCACAGTATTGACATTCGCGGACGACACAGCTATACTAGCCAGGCATACTAACCTAGAAACGGCAGTCAAAATACTACAAGAACATATCGTAAAAATAGAAAATTGGCTACAAGAAAAACAATTAAAAGCAAACCCCAATAAATGCAACCATATTACATTCACGCTACGGAAAAAGATACCACCAAACATCCTATTGAACGGTACGCATATAACGCAAACAAAGCATGTCAAATACCTAGGACTCCACTTAGATCAAAAACTTACCTGGAAACTACACATCAAATCAATAGTAGAAAAAATACAGAAAACAAGGAGACAAATGTATTGGCTAACAAGCCGAAAATCCAAACTAAGCACAGAAAATAAAGTAAAAATATATAAAACGATCATAAAACCAATCTGGACGTACGGAATACCACTATGGGGGACGGCAGCAATGAGCCATATAAACAAAATAGAGGTAATACAGGCTAAAATCCTCAGAACAATAGTAAACGGACCTTGGTACGTCAGAAACGAAGATATACGAAGGGACCTGGGAATGCCAACGGTCAAGGAAGAAATCAGCAGATACTCCGAGAAATACAAATCAAGAATAGCAACACACATAAACCGGCTAGCTGCGGAAACATACAAAATCACAAATATGGACAGAAGACTAAAAAGGAAGCACCCAGCAGACCTTATAAAGGACATAACCTAACAAACACGAGGATGGTACCCCGCTGGGGGTAGCCACCAACATGCTAATGTAACCGCTAAAAAATTCCACCAAATGTCCAAATTGGACAAATAGTGAATTTAAATAAATAAATAAAAAAAAAAAAAAAAAAAAAAAAAAAAAACATGGTAGTACTATATAACGTCATACGTTATAACGTAACAATATACAACGTTGTACATTATTACGTAATAGTATATATCGTTATACGTTATATGGTAATACTATATAACGTTATACGTTACAACGTAACACTAAATAACGCTATACGTGATATGGAAGTACTATAGAACGTTATACCTCATTACGTGATATTAAAAGGTATGTAAATACGAAACAGCAATTTTTGTCTAGAAAAATACACGTTTATTGTATGATAATTATACGTTATATGGTAACACCATGTAACGATATACGTTATAACGCAACACTATATAACGTTATACGTTATATGGTAATACTATATAACGTTATACGTTATAACGTAACACTGTATAACGTTATACGTTATATGGTAATACTATATAACGATATACGTTATTACGTAATAGTAAATATCGTTATACGTTATTACGTAATAGTATATAATGTTATACGTTATATGGTAATTCTATCTAACGTTATACGTTATTACGTAATAGTATATATCGTTATACGTTATATCGTAACATATTATATAGCATTGTACGTTATATGGTAATACTATATAACGTTATACGCTATTAGGTATTAGTATATATCGTTATACGTTATAACGTAACACTATATAACGTTATACGTTATATGGTGTTACGTTTCGCTATCCAAATTTTGAAATTTTAAACAATGTAGTAGTCGCTGCCACCAGAAACAGTCTAAGGACTGTTTCAATTAGATATTTCTTGTTAGATTATGTAGCGTTGATCGGAGTTTAGGCCACTGGTCAACAATCTCCACGTTTCGGCTAACCTGCTATGCGCAGGAATACTAGCACGGGAGAGGATTGTTTGGAATAAACAATTATATTATAAATAATTATTACAGGCGGAATTAATGACGAATTATACTAATCATTGATATTATTTATTATTTTAATTATTAGTTATTAATAATAATTAAAGTTAACTCACCTGACGTTGGTCTCCGTTGATGAACGGGCAGGCCGCTGGGGTGATTCCGGTTTTACAAAGATCGACACTTCTATAATTTTTCGTTTTAATCTTTATTTAATTTGAACAGTGTAAACAACAGTGTGTCCGGACGTGTTTAACAATTCGAAATTCTAACACAAAAACTTGAGCCAACTATTGTTTTGATTCTAACTGACTAATAACAATTATTTTATAATTCGAACTGACTAATAACATTTATATCTCGTAATTCTTAAACTCGAACTGGAACGAACAATTATTCTCTAATCCTAACTTAAATTCTAATTAAATCAACTGAACGAACTGATATCAGACTCACTCAAATTCAATTGAACGACTAACAATTACTCTCCTTATTTTCGCTAAATTCTCCTGAACCAACTAATCACAATTGCTCTATCCTATTTCTTTATTCTAACTGAATTACTCTTCTTTAATTTCGTTAAATTCTCCCGAACGCTAACAATTTCTCTGACTATATTCTAACTGAACCAACTAATGGCAGTTACTCTCTTTTCACAATTACTCTGATTGTTCTAACTGAACCACTAACAATTAATCGCTAACGCTAACGCTAACAATTAATCTGACTCTTCTTTATTTTTCGCTAAATTCTCCCGAACGCTAACAATTACTCTCTTCTATTCCTTTATTCAACTGACCCGCTAACAATTACTCCGATTTGAATTGTGTCGCTACGCTTTTTATAATGACATCCCCAATGGGATGACAGTCACGTGACAGTTCGTTCCGGTGGGAATCGCAATGCTGCAGGTTTTTAGAGTTTCCATGAGAGAACGTGGATTTTGATGATTACAGGTTATGTTGAGTGATGGACACAAAAGCGTCCGCGCCTGTGCGAACTGTATGAGTATGTGTTTTTAGTATTCTATCTCGTTTCGCATGTTGTTTGTTTCCTTAAACTTGTGAATTTGTTTTAGCGCAAGAGGAAGAAGATATGTGAATGGTACGAGATGACGTGATCGACGTGCGTGTGTGAATATGTGCGAGGGATGATGCTGAAGTGGCGGTTTTCCATCCAAATAGGCACAGTGGCACCTTCGTTGGCGTCGTGTCCTGATGATCTTTTGACAATTTGGTTTTATTTGACAATATGAGATATATTTTGCTCCTTGTAGATTTATATGTCCATATTTGCTATATATTAAATCGTGTATATTTTATATTACCTTCTTGTTATTAGGTTATTAGTTGTGTAACTCCAGTTTCTGATCTATGGAAAGTGGTGAAACGTCTTCACGAAATACAATTTCATTCGTTTTCCTCCCTTGCATTGGCACGCTGTGAGTGGTGTCGACTTCCAGATGAGGTTTGTGCATCTTGATTATTATGCATTTAATGATAGATACTTTGTCAGAGGTTCCCATGCGGATTGTCTCGGTGTGTATCTTGTTATGATTTCTTTTATTTAGTTCATCCTGCTTCTTTCGTGTTTTATTCACTGCATATAATATTTCAGTGCAAGAAGAAGAAGAATTGTAAAGAATCCGTAAGTGGCCCTAGAAGACGCAGTCATCGTGTGAGGTGTTGTCGGCAGGAACGAAGAGTCGAAGTTGTTGAAGAAGTCGTGTGACATTTGTATTGTTTCCGGTTATATACAACGCTATTTCACATATCTATGTATATATATATATTATTATATTATTATATATTATTATACTAAATCTTCAGTTGGTTTAGTTGAATGTTCAGTAATGTAATTTTTACAAGGTGGTTTTGTATATTAGATGAGTAGTTGTTCGATATAATAATATGTGTGTATATATATATACATTTCACAATGTAATTTTCCATTATGTAAAATATATATATGCATATGTATATGTGCGCGTATTGTTATTCTCATTGTTTCTCGGATCGTTAATTGGTTGAATATTCCGAAATGTGGATTTCGTATATAATTCTCTAGGTTCGTAGAAATGTAAATCTATATATTTATTTCTTTGCGTTTTAATGGTTTAATAACGTATACATACATATATATATATATATATATTATGAATTTTTCCCAAAGATACGCGTACGCATGTGTATATCTATATATGTGTGTGTCGCAGAGTAATCTTGTATACAATTTTCACTTTTATTAGAATGCTGATGTAGTGTAGTATATTTTATTTCTTTTATATTTTATTAGATTACCAATTATTTAGATTCACGAAGTAGGTCACACACACAGATATGCATACACGTGTGTGTATATACATGTGTTTTCGCAGAGAAATCTCATACATTTGAATCGCGGCTTGTTTTATTTATTGGTTCATTTAATTATTTCATTTTATTTGTATTTTATATGTCATTGCTGATTGGTTGTAGTGTTTCTTCTTATTGATTCATTTATTTCATTTTGATTGTCTGTCGTATAATTCTTTTTATTTTGATTGGTTAGTTATTAGTTAATTTATTATTATTGGTCGTGTTTAATTATTCATAAGTTATTGGTTCGTGGCGTCACGTGCGGAACGCGGGACGTGACAATGGTAATACTATATAACGATATACGTTATTACGTAATAGTATATATCGTTATACGTTATATCGTAACACTATATAGCGTTGTACGTTATATGGAAATGCTATATAACGTTATACGTTATAACGTAACATCATATAATGTTGTACGTTATATGGTAATACTATATAACGTTATACGTTATAACGTAACACTATATAACGTTATACGTTATATGGTAATTCTATATAACGTTATACGTTATTACGTAATAGTATATATCGTTATACGTTATATCGTAACACTATATAGCATTGTACGTTATATGGTAATACTATATAACGTTATACGTTATAACGTAACACTATATAACGTTATACGTTATAACGTAACACTATATAACGTTATACGTTATACGGTAATTCTATATAACGTTATACGTTAGTACGTAATAGTATATATCGTTATACGTTATATCGTAACGCTATATAGCATTGTACGTTATATGGTAATACTATATAACGTTATAGGTTATATGGTAATACTATATAACGATATACGTTATTACGTAATAGTATATATCGTTATAAGTTATAACATAACACTATATAACGTTTTACGTTATATTGTAATACTGTATGACGTTATACGTTATAACGTAAGAATATACAACTTTATACGTTATATGGTAATACTATTTAACGATATAGGTTATATGGTAATACTATATAACGATATACGTTATTACGTAATAGTATGTATCGTTATACGTTATATCGTAACACTATATAACGTTGTACGTTATATGGTAATACTATATAACGTTATACGTTATTACGTAATAGTATATATCGTTATACGTGATATGGTAATACTACATAACGTTATACGTTATTACGTAATAATATATAACATTATACGTTATTACGTAATAGTATATGACGTTATATGACATATGGTAATACTATATAACGTTAGACGTTATAACGTAATAGCATATATCGTTCTACGTTATATGGTAATACTATATAACAATATACGTGTTGTGCTAATACTATATACCGTTGTACGTCATATGGTAATACTATACAAAGCTATGCGTTACAGTGTAATACTATATAACGTTGTACTTAATATGGCAATAGTATACAACGTTATACATGGTATGGTAATACTACATAACATTATACGTTATTACGTAATAGCATATAACGTTATTCGTTATATGGTAATAATATACAACGTTATACGTGATATGGTAATACTACATAGAGTAGTACGTTATTACGTAATAGTATAGAACGTTACACATAATTACGTAATAGTATATAACGTTATACGTTATTACGTAATAGTATACATCGTTATACGTTATATGGTAATAGTGTATAACGTTATACGTTATTACGTAATAGTATATAACGTGATACGTTATTACATAATACTATACAACGTAATACGTTATTACGTAATAGTATATAACGTGATACGTTACTACGTAATACTATATAACGTTATACGTTATTACGTAATAGTATATAACGTTATACGTGATATGGTAATACTATATAAAGTTATACGTTATTACGTAAAAGTATATAACGTTATACGTTGTATGGTAATAATATAGAACGTTATACGTGATATGGTAATACTACATAACGTTATACGTTATTACGTAATAGTATATAACGTGATACGTTATTACATAATACTATATAGCAATACGTTATTACGTAATAGTATATAACGTGATACGTTATTACGTAATAGTATATAATGTTATAGGTAATATGGTAATACTATTTAACGTTACACGTGATATGGTAATACTACCTAACGTAATACGTTACTACGTAATAGCATATAACGTTATTCGTTATTACGTAATAGTATATAACGTTATACGTTATTACGTAATAGTATATATCGTTATACGTTATATGGTAATAGTGTATAACGTTATACGTTATTACGTAATAGTATATATCGTTATACGTTATATGGTAATAATATATAACGTTATACGCGATATGGTAATACTATATAACGTTCTACGTTATTACGTAATTGTATATAACGTTATTCGTTATTACGTAATAGTATATAACGTTATACGTTATTACGTAATAGTATATAACGTTACACGTTATATGGTAATAGTGTATAACGTTATACGTTATTACGTAATAGTATATATCGTTATACGTTATTACGTAATAGTATATATCGTTATACGTTATATGGTAATAATATATAACGTTATACGCGATATGGTAATACTATATAACGTTCTACGTTATTACGTAATACTATATAACGTTATACGTTATTACGTAATAGTATATAACGTTATACGTGATATGGTAATACTATATAAAGTTATACGTTATTACGTAAAAGTATATAACGTTATACGTTGTATGGTAATAATATAGAACGTTATACGTGATATGGTAATACTACATAACGTTATACGTTATTACGTAATAGTATATAACGTGATACGTTATTACATAATACTATATAGCAATACGTTATTACGTAATAGTATATAACGTGATACGTTATTACGTAATAGTATATAATGTTATAGGTAATATGGTAATACTATTTAACGTTACACGTGATATGGTAATACTACCTAACGTAATACGTTACTACGTAATAGCATATAACGTTATTCGTTATTACGTAATAGTATATAACGTTATACGTTATTACGTAATAGTATATATCGTTATACGTTATATGGTAATAGTGTATAACGTTATACGTTATTACGTAATAGTATATATCGTTATACGTTATATGGTAATAATATATAACGTTATACGCGATATGGTAATACTATATAACGTTCTACGTTATTACGTAATAGTATATAACGTTATTCGTTATTACGTAATAGTATATAACGTTATACGTTATTACGTAATAGTATATAACGTTACACGTTATATGGTAATAGTGTATAACGTTATACGTTATTACGTAATAGTATATATCGTTATACGTTATTACGTAATAGTATATAACGTTATACGTTATTACGTAATAGTATATAACGTGATACGTTATTACGTAATAGTATATAACATTATACGTTAGATGGCAACACTACAGAACATTATACGTTATTACTTAATAATATATAACATTATACGTTATTACGTAATAGTATATAACGTTATACGTGATACGGTAATACTATATAACGCTATACGTTATTACGTAAAAGTATATAACGTTATATGTTGTATGGTAATAATATAGAACGTTACACGTTATATGGTAATACTACATAACGTTATACGTTATTACGTAATAGTATATAACGTGATACGTTATTACATAATACTATACAACGTAATACGTTATTACGTAATAGTATATAACGTGATACGTTACTACGTAATACTATATAACGTTATACGTTATTACGTAATAGTATATATCGTTATACGTTATTACGTAATAGTATATAACGTTATACGTTATTACGTAATAGTATATATCGTTATACGTTATACGGTAATAATATATAACGTTATACGCGATATGGTAATACTATATAACGTTATACGTTATTACGTAATAGTATATAACGTTATACGTGATATGGTAATACTATATAAAGTTATACGTTATTACGTAATAGTATATATCGTTATGCGTGATATGGTAATACTACATAACGTTATACGTTGTTACGTAATAGTATATATCGTTATGCGTGATATGGTAATACTACATAACGTTAAACGTTATTACGTAATAACATGGAACGTTATACTTGATATGGTAATACTGTATAACGTTATACGTGATATGGTAATACTACATAACGTTATACGTTGATACGAAAGGGTACATAACGATATACGTTATTACGCAATAGTATATAACGTTATACGTTATAAGGTAATACTATTGTTACGTTTCGTTATCCAAATTTTGAAATTTTAAACAATGTAGTAGTCGCTGCCACCAGAAACAGTCTAAGGACTGTTTCAATTAGATATTTCTTGTTAGATTATGTAGCGTTGACCGGAGTTTAGGCCACTGGTCAACAATCTCCACGTTTCGGCTAACCTGCTATGCGCAGGAATACTAGCACGGGAGAGGATTGTTTGGAATGAACAATTATATTATAAATAATTATTACAGGCGGAATTAATGACGAATTATACTAATCATTGATATTATTTATTATTTTAATTATTAATTATTAATAATAATTAAAGTTGACTCACCTGACGTTGGTCTCCGCTGATGAACGGGCAGGCCGCTGGAGTGATTCCGGTTTTACAAAGATCGACACTTCTATAATTTTTCGTTTTAATCTTTATTTAATTTGAACAGTGTAAACAACAGTGTGTCCGGACGTGTTTAACAATTCGAAATTCTAACACAAAAACTTGAGCCAACTATTGTTTTAATTCTAACTGACTAATAAATATTATTTTATAATTCGAACTGACTAATAACAATTATATCTCGTAATTCTTAAACTCGAACTGGAACGAACAATTATTCTCTAATCCTAACTTAAATTCTAATTAAATCAACTGAACGAACTGATATTAGACTCACCCAAATTCAATTGAACGACTAACAATTACTCTCCTTATTTTCGCTAAATTCTCCTGAACCAACTAATCACAATTCTCCCGAACGCTAACAATTTCTCTGACTATATTCTAACTGAACCAACTAATGGCAGTTACTCTCTTTTCACAATTACTCTGATTGTTCTAACTGAACCACTAACAATTAATCGCTAACGCTAACGCTAACAATTAATCTGACTCTTCTTTATTTTTCGCTAAATTCTTCCGAACGCTATCAATTACTCTCTCTATTTTATTTTTCGCTAAATTCTCCCGAACGCTAACAATTACTCTCTTACTCTTTTATTCAACTGACCCGTTAACAATTACTCTCTTTTATTCTAACTGGTAACGATTACTCCGATTTGAATTGTGTCGCTACGCTTTTTATAATGACATCCCCAATGGGATGACAGTCACGTGACAGTTCGTTCCGGTGGGAATCGCAATGCTGCAGGTTTTTAGAGTTTCCATGAGAGAACGTGGAGTTTGATGATTACAGGTTATGTTGAGTCATGGACACAAAAGCGTCCGCGCCTATGCGAACTGTGTGAGTGTGTTTTTAGTATTCTGTCTCGTTTCGCATGTTGTTTGTTTCCTTAAACTTGTGAATTTGTTTTAGCGCAAGAGGAGGAAGATACGTGAATGGTACGAGATGACGTGATCGACGTGCGTGTGTGAATATGTGCGAGGGATGATGCTGAAGTGGCGGTTTTCCATCCAAATAGGCACAGTGGCACCTTCGTTGGCGTCGTATCCTGATGATCTTTTGACAATTTGGTTTTATTTGACGATATGAGATATATTTTGCTCCTTGTAGATTTATATGTCCATATTTGCTATATATTAAATCGTGTATATTTTATATTACTTTCTTGTTATTAGGTTATTAGTTGTGTAACTCCAGTTTCTGATCTATGGAAAGTGGTGAAACGTCTTCACGAAATACAATTTCATTCGTTTTCCTCCCTTGCATTGGCACGCTGTGAGTGGTGTCGACTTCCAAATCAGGTTTGTGCATCTTGATTATTATGCGTTTAATGATAGATACGGAGGTATCTTTGTCAGAGGTTCCCATGCGGACTGTCTCGGTGTGTATCTTGTTATGATTTCTTTTATTTAGTTCATCCTGCTTCTTTCGTATTTTATTCACTGCATATGATATTTCAGTGCAAGAAGAAGAAGAATTGTAAAGAATCCGTAAGTGGCCCTAGAAGACGCAGTCATCGTGTGAGGTGTTGTCGGCAGGTACGAAGAGTCGAAGTTGTTGAAGAAGTCGTGTGACATTTGTATTGTTTCCGGTTATATACAACGCTATTTCACATATCTATGTATATGTCGGAGATGGAGAGACACCGGAGCCTTCCGTCGAAAACCGGGGAAAAATCCCTAATATTGTTTTTTGGACTCCGCCATAGCCGTAGCTAAACAATCACCGCCCTTCAGCCCAATTGTAATTGCCTGCAATCTATGAGAATGAGTTTGGGTTCGAGGTGACAACCAGTCACCGAACGTAGCCGCGGTCAAGGGACGAACATTTTCTAACAAAGTCATGGAAAAGTCTATAGCCCTCCATAAAAAGAAATAGTTGTAACGGCACTCGACAGTAAGCACACTAATGGTTTCTGTCTCATGGCTCGCCATAAGCAGACCCTATTTTATGGGTAGGTCAATTGCCGGTTGTCGAGACATATTCGCAAAACATCTGCAGCCAGCCTAATGACCCGTCATAAACTCTAAACCTTGATTAACGAAAATAGGCAAACAGTCTTTTCCGTGAAGGACACTTCCAAAGACTGATCAATCAACAACAACGGCAATTTCCCTCACTCTCCGAACGACGACTTGTCTCCACGAATATAAAAGACCTGGTGCCGCTAGAGATTGGTTCTCAGTTTTTTCCTAAACCGCGTCACCGAGAGAGCTTCGAGTACGATTTCATCATTTTCGATAGAGTGCTTACTTCGCGTGGTAGCTGAGATTACCACATAGGCGTTGCCGACGAGTTAAGAATAAAAGAGTCCCGTTGACCGCGTATTCGTTATCGGACCTCAGACTATTGTCATTCGCATCGCGAGTACCTAACCGCCGCGGTTTATTTGTCAAGTCTCACATCTCCATACCTGTGTTAATAAACTCTGGATCACACCTTGACAATGGCTACTACTGGTGAAGATTCGTTGCCTGCCCACACCTCCAATCCTACTGACTCCCCGACATATATATATGTCGGAGATGGAAAAACACCGGAACCTCTCCTTGGATTCTCGGGAATACCGTAATGTCGTAATTTAGATTAAACAAATGTCGCTCCGATTGTTCGAGGTTTATGATAGTGAGCTTGGGCTCGAGGCGACAACCAGTCGCCGAACGTAGCCGCGGTCAAGGGATGAACGTTTTATCTAACAAAGGCACAGAGTAACTCTATACCTCCCCTTTAAAGAAATAGCCGTAGCGACACGTGGCAGTAAATATTTCAAAGGTTTCTGTTCCGTCGCTCGCCACACGCAGATCCTATCCTTCGGGTAAGATGATCTCCAGATGTCAATATACCTCCGCAGTATGTTTAGCTAACTTGAGGACCCGCAATAAATCTTAAGATTTAGTCAAGCAAAGTTCTTCATTTAGACAAACAGTCCTTGTTGCAACTACGGGACGATAGGAGAAGCCTATCTTCCACGAACGATGCCCCCGTCAACAACCTCCCCTCAAGGGCGGCCAGCATCTCTTTCAAAACGCCGATATGGAGATCGACCAATTAGCAACAGCGCTAATTTCCCTCACCTTTGGAACGAAAGCTTTCTTTGACGAATCCGAGGATCTCATGTCCTTAGACCCACCCATTATAGTTTTCCTCGACGGCATCGTCGAGACGGAGAGTTACTCTCCGGTACGATCTCGACGACGATTCAAGTAACTCTCGGATACGTAGTGATTGCCCCATGCATTAACATTGAGTACAACTTAGACGCTAAAGAAGAGTAGAGTTCGTCATCCCGTTGACCGTGGATTCGTTATTGAGCCTAAGATCATTGTCATTAGCTTCTCGAGTATCAAATTATCGCGATTACTTGTCCAATTCCAACATGGTCATGTTTGCACTAGTAAATATCTCCTCTATTGCATAGTGATCACGTCTAGTGTCAATAGGGATTCGTTTACGCCCTTAACCCTAACTCTAATCGTAACGCCAACCCGACATCAGAAGTGGGATCAGTGCCGATTATAACAGTGCTAGAACTTACGACCATCGTGCGCGAGTAACCCAGTCGCTAGTGCAAAATCGAGTGTGAAACCTAACAAGTTTTCGCTACCACGTTTTAACCCTTAAAATCGCACGTTCCGACCCCGCTGCACGGGGCGCAACTGTTAACCTGATTATGAAAGAAAACCATAATTTCAATAACGAGTGGCGAGTCGACTTCTACGTACTGGAAGCATCATCGGTTAGATCAAGTCATCAGGGTGAGTCGTTTCCATTTTTACTCCGATTCGGGAGCCGAGCGTTCACTAATTAAAGAGTCCGTGACCTCGAGATTTCTGGCAAAAGAATGACTGACATATTAGTAATGCGAGGAGCAGGAAATACTTGTATTAAACATACGCCTCCCATTTGTTCATCGTGTGTATTAATGATTTTTACATCGAAGATAATTTCTCATGTCCTTGCTGATAGTTATCTAAAATATGATATCGCGATTAGTTGTGGAACTCTAAGTCTGGGTTTTGACGTAACATTACACAAAATAGCCTCGCTATGTGTAAAACAAAAATAATTAATGTCTGTAAGGAAACCACTGCAAACGAGATCGTCGTTAATGAAGCTGACATTGATGTACATGGTAATAATAAAAGTCGATCAATTTCTCTTCTCGACAAATTCAAAGATTCATTCGTTACGGATTCCCTACGTATTCGCGTAAATACAGGCCGGTTAGAAATACGATTAATTGATCCTAACATCACCGTACGAGGAAGTCCTTATAGATTTAGCGAGGAGGACCGAAGAGCGGTACGTGAGAAAATAAGCGTTTTAATTAAAGCAAAGATCATAAGGCCTAGTAATTCGCCATTCGCGAGCCCTACGTAACTCGTGAAGAAGAACACGGCTCAGATAGATTATGAGTGGATCCCCGAGAACTAAATCAAAGTACCGTCGCGGATCGGTACCCTTTACTCCTTATCGCGGATCAAGTCGCGAGATTGCAAGAGGCGAGATATTTTATTAGCCTGGATATGGCCAGCGGGTTTCACCAAATTCCTACTTATCCTAATTCAGCGGAGTATACAGCGTTCGTTACTCCCAGACAATATGAGTAGATAACGATGCCGTTTGAACTGAAGAATTGCGCCGTCCGTCTTTCGGAGGGCCATTCGCAAGGCCCTAGGCGACCTCGCTCATTCGTACGTTGTTATTTATTTCGATAACGTTCTAATTATTGCCGACTCGATAGATCAAGCTTTAGGAAGATTGAACACCGTATTAGATACCCTCGTAAAAGCAGGATTCTCTGTTAACATTGCGAACTGTTCTTTTCTAAAGACATCGGTGCTCTATTTGAGATATGTAATTCATAACGAAGAAGTTCGTCCGAACCCGGGTAAAATACACACCTTAAGCTTTTTACCTGTGCCAACAGCCGTCACACAGTTCAGGCAGTTCATAGGGTTAGCTTCGTACTTCCGAAAGTTCATCCCTAAATTCTCACAGGTGATGAAACCCCTGTATGCGCTCATCTCAAATAACAGAAATATAACTTGGACAGATAGGCACGAGAAAATAAGACAACAGGCAGTTTCCGCCCTGACCGACGCGCCGGTGTTAATGATATTCGACCCCAATTACCCGATAGAACTACATACTGACGCTAGCTCGGAGAGAGTTACGGGGCGATTTTGACGCATCAAGTTGAAGGTAAAGGCAAAGTAATAGAGTATTACTCTTATTAGAGTAAAAGAACTACCCTCGCAGAATCTAGGTATAATTCCTACGAACTAGAGACGTTAGCAGTCGTAAACGCAGTCGAGCGTTTCCGTCACTATCTACATGGACGGGAATTTCTTGTCGTCACGGATTGCGACTCGTCGAAAGCGTCGAGTAACAAAGTACATTTAAATGACAGGAACCATCGGTGATGGGCCTACTTGCAGACTTTTGTTTTTTGACATTATGTATCTGGAAAGTAAACGGACAGCCCACGTAGATTTCTTCTCGCGAAACCCCGTAGATTTAGACCACCGTAAAATTGATAAAATTGCGGAGAAAGAAATCAATCTGGCCGAAATATCGGAATACTGGCGATTAGCCGAACAACGTCGTGATTCTCAAACCTTGGGAATCGTCAAGAAATTGCAAAACGATGAGCTCGCGGAAGACATCGCGAATACATACGAATTACGGTCCGGTACTCTTTACCGTAGGATACAAAGAAAAGGCAGGACTCTCTGTTTACCTATAGTCCTAAGAGGTTTTAGATAGTCTGTTATTAACTATGTGCACCAGTCAATTATGCACTTAGGTTGGGAGAAAACGCTCGAGAGACTGTACGAGTATTACTGGTTCGAAGGGATGGCGAAGTACGTTCGCCGATTCATTGAGAACTGTCATGCTTGTCAAGTTTCGAAAGCTAGTTCAGGTAAGATACAAGCCGAACTACATCCTATACCTAAGACCAGCATACCCTGGCATACGGTCCACATGGACATAACAGGCAAGTTGAGTGGTAAAAGCGATTCAAAGGAGTACGTCATTGTTTTGATCGATGTGTTCACTAAATTCGTATACCTGCATCGTACTCGTAAGATAGATTTCCGTAACACCATTAAAGCGCTTAAACCCGCTATATTTTATTCGGAAGTCCCTGCCGGATAATAGCAGATCAGGAAAGATGTTCTAAGGGTAATGAATTTCGAGAATTCTGCGAAAGCAAACGAATTAAAGTTCAGTCGATAGCGACCGATGATAGAGCTAATAGACAGGTAGAGCGTGTTATGCGTACATTGAAAATACGTTCACGACAGTAGAAACGACCGGGCGGCCGTGGCAAGACGCGATTGGGGAAATACAGCTAGCGTTGAACTGCACCACCAACCGCGTGACTAATTCGAGCCCTTTACAACTACTAATCGGTAGAACAGCGAGACCGTACGACCTATTACTACCCGACAATATCGAAGAAAAGGAAGTCGATATCCCTGATGTAAGACAGCAGGCTGTATAGAACATAGAGAGTAAAGCCCAGTACAACAAAGAAAGATTTGATAGAAACAAAGCTAAAGTGGTTAGGTTTAACCTCGGCGATTTCGTACTACGCAAAAATGAGAAAAGAAACCAAACCAAGCTAAAGCCAAAATTCAAGGGTCCATTCGTAATAACCGAGATTTTGGAAGGAGATAGATATATTTTAAAAACGCTAGACGCAGACTTTGTCCTTCGGGTAAGACGATTGCCAGATGCCAACGCATCTTCACAGTATATGTTTAGCTGGGCGAGGACCCGCTACGAATATTAAATTTCAATTACACAAAGTCTCTCAAATAGACAAATGGCCTGTGCCCCAACTACGGGAAGATAAGAGAAATCTATCCTTCCACGAACGACGCTTCTCGCTAGCAACTTTCCCCAAGGACAGCTAATATCTTTCTCTAAACACCAACATGGAAATTGACCAATTAACAGCAACGTCAATTTCTCTCACCCTTCGAACGAAGACTTTTCTCCGCGAATCCGATGATCTCGTGCCCTTAGACACATCCATCATAGTTTTCTTCGACAGCGTCACCGCGACGGAGACGGACTCTCTAGTGCGATCTCATCAGTAATCGAACTGTCTTTCTTATACGTAATAATTGCCCCTTGCTCTAACATACAGTGTAACTTAGACGCTAACGAAGGGTAAAGTCCGTCATCCCGTTGACCGCGGATGCGTTATTGAGCCTAGGAACATTGTCAATAGCTTCTCGAGTATCTAATTATCGCGATTACTTGTCCAATTCTATCATAGTCATATTTGCACTAGTAAAAGTCTCCTCTATCGCATAACGATCACGTCTAGCGCCAATAGGGATTCGTTTCACGCCCTTAACCCTAACTCTAACCTTAACACCAACCCGACATACGTTATTACGTAATAGTATATATCGTTATACGTGATATGGTAATACTACATAACGTTTTACGTTATTACGTAATAATATGTAACGTTATACATTATTACGTAATAGTATATAACGCTATACGTTATTACGTAATAGTATATAACGTGATACTTTATTACGTAATAGTATACAACGCTATACGTTATATGGTAATCATATATAACATTATAAGTGATATGGTAATACCACATAACGTTATACGTTATTACGTAATAGTATACAACGTTATACGTTATATGATAATACTATATAACGTTATACGTTATTACGTAATAGCATATAACGTTATTCGCTATATGGTAATAACATACAACGTTATACGTGATATGGTAATACTACATAACGTTATAAGTTATATGGTAATAACATATAACGTTACACGTTATTACGTAATAGTATATAACGTTATACGCGACGTTGTAATACTACATAACGTTATACGTTATTACGTAATTGTATACAACGTTATACGTTATTACGTAATTGTATACAACGTTATACGTTATTACGTAATAGTATATAACGTTATACGTTATTATGTAATAGTATTTAACGTTATACGTTATATGGTAATACTATATAACGTTATACGCTATTACGTAATAGTATATATCGTTCTACGTTATATGGTAATACTATATAACGTTATACGTGATATGGTAATACTACATAACGTTATACGTTATTACGTAATAGCATATAACGTTATTCGTTATATGGTAATAATATACAACGTTATACGTTATATGGTAATACTACATAACGTTATACGTTATTACGTAATAGTATATAACGTTATACGTTATTACGTAATAGTATATAATGTTATAAGTTATTCCGCAATAGTATATAACGTGATACGTTATTACGTAATTGCATATAACGTTATACGTTATTACGTAATAGTATATATCGTTATACGTGATATGGTAATACTACATAACGTTATACGTTATTACGTAATAGCATATAACGTTATTCGTTATATGGTAATAATATACAACGTTATACGTTATATGGTAATACTACATAACGTTATACGTTATTACGTAATAGTATATAACGTTATACATTATTACGTAATAGTATATAATGTTATAAATTATTCCGCAATAGTATATAACGTGATACGTTATTACGTAATTGCATATAACGTTATACGTCATTACGTAATAGTATATATCGTTATACGTGATATGGTGATACTAGATAACGTTAAATGTTATTACGTAATTGTATATAACGTAATACGTTATTACGAAATAGTATATACCTTTATGCGTGATATGGTAATACTACATAAAGTTAAACTTTATTACGGAATAACATGGAACGTTATACTTGATATGGTAATACTGTATAACGTTATACGTGATATGGTAAGACTACATAACGTTATACGTTATTACGTAATAGTATATATCGTTATACGTGATATGGTAATACTACATAACGTTTTACGATATTACGTAATAATATGTAACGTTATACATTATTACGTAATAGTATATAACGCTATACGTTTTTTTTTTTTTTTTTTTTTTTTTGCGTGGGGAGGGGAAAATGCTATTACGCATGCCCAGTGACCCGCATCACTGGGTTATGTGGGAGTCGGTCGGATGTCGTTGCCATACCCACTATAAACCCCTCCTCCTTCTTCCTCCGCTTGGGGGGCAGACAACCCCGGTAAAACCTGTCGGCAGTCATCAGGGTTGTCCTTTCGTGCCCCGTAGTATCTACTTCTTCGGGCCGTTACTCCTCATGTCGTCCTCTCAGCCAGTTCAGAATACTGGGCTGGTCTCCTTCTGCGGTTTTTCGTTGTTTCGTGTTCTTGCCCTCATTGCTCCGCGTAGTTGTTGTTTCGCTCGTTCTCCTCCTTGCTTCTTCCCAGGCCCTCGCTGTCACCCTCCTGTGACACATGACGGTCTTGCAGAATTGCCTAAATTTATTCCAGCTCTCGTCCTTGGCGGTCACCGTGGCGATCAGATTGCCCACGTCTATCTTCCCGCCCAGAGCGTTCTCCAGCTCGATCCTTCTGTCCGCCCACTTCGGGCACGCGAAGAGGGCGTGCTCTGCATCGTCGTTCGGGTCTCCACAGTCGAGACAGTTGCTGTCGCTGTCCCTGCCGATCCTTTTCCTATAGACACCGAAGCTCCCATGCCCGGTTAGCAGCTGCATGGTGTGGTGATCGATGTCCATCTTCTTTTTGGTAAATAACAGCGCACTCGGTATTAGCTTCTTTGTGATATTTTCTTTTTTGTAGTTGTTCCACTCCTTCTGCCAGTCCTCTTGGGCCTTCTTGCGAATCGCCTCCAGTTCCTCCTTCAGCTTGCAGTCGTCATCCGTGCCACTCCTGGGCCCGTGGATCTTGTTCCTCTCGTAGGTCTCTCCGAGCATCTTTATCTTTATGTAAATCGGGAGATTCCCGGTCAACACGCAAAGTGCCGCGTGGGAGACGGTACGATATGCCGTCGTTGTTATGCACAGGGCCGTTCGTTGTGCACGTTTCAGCTTTTTCCTGTTCTTATCGGTATTCGCTGCTCTAGCCCACACCGGTGCTCCGTAAGTTACGATGGACTCCCACACATTGTAGTAGAGCCTCCGAGCCAAGCTGGGCGGCCCGTTGATGTTGGGTAGAATTCCCCTAAGTGCTCCTATTAACTTGTCGGCTCTGTTACACGCCATCTCGATATGCGCACCGAACCTCCGACTGGAGTCAATGACGACTCCGAGATACCTGATGCGATCGACCGTTTCGATGTCCGAGGAGCCCAACCTGAGTTTCACCACTCTCGGCACTCGCAAGCTTGTGATGAACATGACTTCCATCTTTTCTCTCGCCAGGGTGAGCCCGACACTCGTGCACCAGTCGTTGGCGATCCTTAGCATCGTGTTGACCTTGGCGGAGGCCCCTTCGTTCCTCCCGACGGAGCATGTGATGGCCAGATCATCCGCGAAGGCGGTTGCTCTGGCCATTGGCATGTTGTCGAGTCTCTCGAGCAACCGGTCGTATACCAAGTTCCACAGGAATGGTCCGAGGATGGATCCCTGCGGGACTCCCGCCGCCACCTCGTGCTCCACCGTGCCGTGCTGGTTGCTCACGATGATCCTCCTTCCGGATAGGTAACTGCCGATTAGCCTTTTGACCTTCCATGGCAGCTTCTTCTTGTCAAATTCCTCGTATATGCTCTTCCAGCTGAGCGAATTGAAGGCATTGCTAATATCTAGGGTGATCATCACGCATACTACCTTCTTCTGTCTGCAGATGTTGGCAAACTTCATCACCTGCGTGATGGCGTCTACCGTACTCCTCTTCTTTCTGAAGCCATATTGCCTCCGATGGAACGGGTCCATTCCGATGCATCTCTCGATGATCTTCTTAAAGCATTTTCCCAGATCTTGCTCATGGTTGGGAGTATGCTTATCGGCCGGTACGCGTTAGGGAGACTGGGATCCTTACCCGGTTTCCTTAGCAGTATTACTCTGGCCGTCTTCCAGCAGACTGGGATCCTTCCTGTTTCAGTGATGCCGTTGAACGCCCTTGTCACGAGTTCGCTCCTGCGACTCGCTACCAGCTTCGCGATCTCGCCCGGCACGCCATCGACTCCTGCAGCCTTCTTGGTGTTCCTTCTTCCGGCGGCATCGACGACATCGCCTTCGCCGATGGCGACGCTGAGGCTAATATCTCCTTCTTCTTCGGTCTCTGCCTTTTCGCGGCCCTCATAATGGGGGGGGTCCGTGTCCCAAGGTGAATAGCCTCTGTAAGACTGCCTTCACCATGTCGATCGGCATGTCGTTGGTTGGTCCCTTGCTTTTACATATCTTCATGACCGTGCGATAGGGTTTGCCCCAAGGGTCGCTCTCCAGTATCTTGCAGTATTCTGCCCAGGCTGTTTTTTTGCTGCGGGCGATCTCCTTTTTTAATTGCCTTCGGATCTCCTTGTAGGCGTTGACGAGGGGCTCGGTGTTGCCGGCGTTCTTCTTCCTTTCTCTCGTCACCCTCCTGAGCGCTTTGTGCGCCTGCGCTCTCAGTTCCGCGATCATCGGGTTCCACCAGTAGTTCGCGTACTTGCGGGTCGCCGCACTGTTCGACTTCCTTAGCATCCCTTCGCACGTACCTTCGATGCTCTTTTGCAGGGGCTCGGCCCCATCCTCTCCGATAGCCGCGTTGAGGTCTTCCTTCTTCAGAGTGTCGTCGAATCTGCTCAGGAACTCCTCCGGCGATATGTCCTTGGTCACGTACCTGTAGAACTTCGATACGGTTCAGGTCTTCCTCGCCTTAAACCTGTGGAGCACGTACAGATGGTCCGAGGCCGAGTATTTGTCCAAGACCGCGCTTCCGGCGTGTATCTCGCTGACCTTATTGGATACGCTTATTATGTCAGGGAAGCTCGTCTTCCCGTTCATGAAGAAGGTATACTTTTCCTTGAGCCTCAGTGGAAACACCCGGTGGCTGCTTAGTGCCTCCATTAAGACTCTCCCTCTCTTGTCTGTGGTCGATCCTCCCCAACAGGTTGACTTTGCGTTGAAGTCTCCGGCCACGACGACCTTGTCGTGTCTTCTAGCAGCGCTCTTCGTCATAGTCGACAGCGTGTCTATGTACTCGGAGTATGCTAGCCTATTTATATTGGGCGTACAGTATCCGCTGAAGCAGAAGACGTCGCCGACGCGGACGCCCACTATCCCGTCGCTCTTGACCTCTGTTGTTTCATCGGGCAGTTTGCCGTTGAGGAGTGTGACCCATATCGAGGCGTCTCCTTTGGTGTCATTAAACCAGTGCGGTAGCTGCCTGTTCGGCTCGGAAATTATTATTATATCCGGCCTAAGTTCGATCGCGCATTGGTGCATCATGTCCTGCGCCAGCTTGCATCTGTTGAGGTTTATCTGCAGTATCCTCATTTATTCGCTTTCAATCGCCTTCTATACTCTGGACAAGCCAGGGATCCGGTTACGTGGTCAAATTTCACACATTTCTCCTTGCTGCAGATGGAGCAGCAGGGTGCGTTGGCGCAGGCAGCTATCGTGTGGTCTTTGGCTCCGCACTTCCTGCAAATCTCCTTTCCAGGGCTTATCGCCGTGCATTTGTTCGCGATATGACCGAACATGTGACATCTGTAGCACTTTACTACATTGGGTAGTGCCTTTATCGAGGCTATCGTCAAGCCGGTTCTGATCTTCCGGCTCGCCCCCTCTTTGGCCAGGTAGGCTTTCGGCATCGTCACTATTGCCGATTGGGTGCCCCACGGCGCCATTTTTAGGGTCTTTACTTCGACCTCAGTGATGTCGCTTATGCCCAGATGCATTCCTATCACCCTGGCTAGTTCTTCCTTGCCTACGAGCGGGTCTATTTCCCTGATCTCTACGGAGGTCTTGTCGCGCATTGGTTGCGCTCTCACCTTGCCTCTTAGCGCCGTGTTCATATCCGCCGCGGTCTTTTTGGCGTTGCTACCTGCTTTCAGCTCGATTAGAATGTCACCTGTTCTGGTCCTCCTAATTCCACAGCTCTCTTTTAGGGTCTCCTTTGCCCCCATCAGGTCTTTGTAGGCCTGGATCCACTCCTTGTCTTGCCCTACTTTGACGAGGATGGCTTCGGGTCTGTTACGACTCCTCTTCGGTCCCTCCAGCCTCCTTGGCTTGTCCAATGCCGCCCTTCCTGCGTTCGCCTTACTGACCACCGTCGGGGTGTCCGTTCTTTTTCCTCTCCTTCCGCGGACAGGGATCCAGTCATCCTTTACATCGCTGTCCGTGTAGTCAGTAGTCGCTTTTGCCGAGCTGTTTCCGGCACAGGCTCCTGCGTAGGAGGCCTCCATGGTCGTTGGTCTCTTTCTCTTGGTGTCGCCCTTCCCCTCGACGGGCGATCTCTCCTTCCTTTTTCCTTCCTTCTCCTCACTCCTCCCCGGAGGGGTGGTCATCCAGGTGGCTGTGACTGTCCTAGCGTTCCTCTTGAGCCTCATCTCGTCCAACATCGAGTGGAGCTTGGACGCTTTTTTACTGATAGCGTCCCTCCTTTCCTTGATGTCGGTATCCTTTTTGCTCATGAGGTAGAGTCTGCTACCTATGTATTGGATTTCGCGGAAGACTTCTGTGATGATTTCCGTCATCGTCTTCCATTCGCTCATTTTGATGACGATGCTGTCCTCGTCATTGCTTTCGGTCTCGGCCGTTGCTCTGTTCGCCATGGCCTTCCTTCTGAGACTTTCCCTTGGCGCCGCCGCTTCGCTGCCGCTGTCCGACATTTTCGCCGGTGTGTCCAGCTCCGAGGTGCTGGCCGCTTCGTCCTTCCTTGCCATCGGCTGGCTTCTGGCCAGGCTTCTCGTTGTCTTGCCCGCCCTCCCCTCCACTGGGGACTTTCTCAAATATCTGATGATCTTGTCACCTTTCGGGATTTTTTCCTTTGCGAATCGGGTCGCCTTTACGGTGGGTGGTGTCTTATCCTTGAGTGCCTGCATTGGCATCTCGACCTCCTCGATGAATCCCGCGATGTCTTCATCAAATTCGAGGTATCTTCTTGTGCTTTTTTTGCACTTCTTTCCCTCTGTGACATCTGCGGGTGTTTCTTGGTCCCCGGTCGTGTTTACCGAACGAGGGGAGGCCCTGGGATCGACCTTCCCCTCGCCGTTCATCCAGTCGTTGGGTGACCGTCGGGTCGAGCCTGGGACGCTACTCGAATCCCCGACGGGGCCTGGAGGCTCCGAAACCCCCTGAGCCGTAAGTTTACTTACCTTGTAGTACTTGTCCATATTGTGTTTATGATTTTAATATACATATATATATATGTATTTTTGAGGTGTATCCTTCCGCGTGTATGCGATTCGTGTCCTAAATACTTGCCGATGTCATCGTAAGGTCGCCAGTCGTCTGTCTGATGACCGGATACTTAAACTCGCAGTGTCCCTATCACTGTTCGACGCGGGGAGTTTTGACTGGCCCTCCACGGGGGCGCTCTCCCGCTCCTTGGTTACCCAGGTAGCCCGCCCGGTGGCGCTTCGGTCTCGCGAACCAAGATGGCCTTCCCTCTGCCCCTAACCTCACTTTCCACACACAGCACTTTCAATCGATCTCTCGCTTTTATACCAGCGAGCTCCCTTATTTCTTGTATTCCCACTCATTCCGGAGCACTAGGAACTTCACTTTCGTGCACTTTCCGCCCGAGTTCTTTAATTTACCCAGATATTTCGGTTGTGCCTACGGAGCGTCGTACACGTGTCCGTTCTGCTTGCCGCCATCATCTCAGATCCAACGCTATACGTTATTACGTAATAGTATACAACGTGATACTTTATTGCGTAATAGTATACAACGCTATATGTTATATGGTAATCATATATAACGTTATACGTGAAATGGTAGTACTACATAACGTTATACGTTATTACGTAATAGTATATAACGTTATTCGTTATATGGTAATAATATGTAACGTTATACGCGATATGGTAATACTATTTAACGTTATATGCTATTAGGTAATAGTATATATCGTTCTACGTTATATGGTAATACTAGGTAACGCTATACGTGATATGGTAATACTACATAACGTTATACGTTATTACGTAATGGTACATAACGTTATGCGTTATTACGTAATAGTATATATCGTTCTACGTTATATGGTAATACTATATAACGTTACACGTTATTACGTAATAGTATATAACGTGATACTTTATTACGTTATTGTATACAACGCTATACGTTATATGGTACTCAGATATAACGATATACGTGATATGGTAATACTACATAACGTTATACGTTATTACGTAATAATATACAACGTTATACGTTATATGATAATGCTATATAACGTTATACGTTATTACGTAATAGCATATATCGTTATTCGCTATATGTTAATAATATACAACGTTATACGTGATATGGTAATACTACATAACGTTATACGTTATATGGTAGTGTTATATATCGTTATACGTTATAACGTAACACTATACAACGTTATACGTTATTACGTAATAATATATATCGTTATTCGCTATACGTTAATAATATACAACGTTATACGTTATATGATAATGCTATATAACGTTATACGTTATTACGTAATAGCATATATCGTTATTCGCTATATGTTAATAATATACAACGTTATACGTGATATGGTAATGCTACATAACGTTATACGTTATATGGTAATACTATATAATGTTAAACGTTATTACGTAATAGTATATAACGTGATACTTTATTACGTAATAGTATACAACGCTATACGTTATATGGTAATCATATATAACGTTATACGTGATATGGTTATACTACATAATGTTATACGTTATTATATAATTGTATATAACGTTATACGTTATTACGTAATAGTATATATCGTTCTACGTTATATGGTAGTACTTTATAACGTTACACGTTATTACGTAATAGTATATAACGTGATACTTTATTACGTAATAGTATACAACGCTATACGTTATATGGTACTCAGACATAACGTTATACGCGATGTTGTAATACTACATAACGTTATACGTTATTACGTAATTGTATACAACGTTATACGTTATTACGTAATAGTATATAACGTTATACGTTATTACGTAATAGTATTTAACGTTATACGTTATATGGTAATACTATATAACGTTATACGTGATATGGTACTACGATATAACGATGTACGTTATATGATAATGCTATGTAACGTTATACGTTGATACGAAAGGGTATATAACGATATACGATATTACGCAATGGTATATTACGTTATACGTTATAAGGTAACACTATATATCGTTATACGTTATAACGTAACAATATACAACATTATACGTTATTACATAATACTATATAACGTTATACGCGATATGGTAATACTATACAACATTATACGCTATTACGTAATAGTACACACGGTTCTACCTTATATGGTAATACTATATAACGTTATACGTGATATGGTACTACGATATAACGATGTACGTTATATGATAATGCTATGTAACGTTATACGATGATACGAAAGGGTATATAACGATATACGATATTACGCAATGGTATATTACGTTATACGTTATAAGGTAACACTATATATCGTTATACGTTATAACGTAACAATATACAACATTATACGTTATTACATAATACTATATAATGTTATACGCGATATGGTAATACTATACAACATTATACGCTATTACGTAATAGTACACATCGTTCTACGTTATATGGTAATACTATATAACGTTATACGTGATATGGTAATACTACATAACGTTATACGTTATAACGTAATTGTATATAACGTGATACGTTATTACGTAATAGTATATAACGTTATACGTTATTCCGCAGTAGTATATAACGTGATACGTTATTACGTAACTTTATATTACGTTATACGTTATTACGTAACAATATATAACGTTATACGTTATACCGTAATAATATACAACGTTATACGTAATAGTATACAACGTTATACGTTTTATGGTAATACTAAATAATGTTGTACGTTATAACGTCACAATATACAACGTTATGCGTTATATGATAATACTATATAACGACATACGTTAATATGTAATAGGATATATCGTTATACGTTATATGGTAATACTATATAACGTTATACGTTGTTACGTAATAGTATATAACGTTATATGTTATATGGTAATACAATATATCGTTATACGTTATAACCTCACAATATACAACGTTATACGCTATTGGGTAATAGTACCAGGTATGTAAATATGAAACCGGAATTTTTGTATAGAAAATACACGTTTATTGTATGATAATTATACGTGATATGGTAATACTACATAACGTTATACGTTATTACGTAATAGTCTATAACGTGATACGTTATTACATAATACTATATAACGTTATACGTTATTACGTAATAGTATATATCGTTCTACGGTATATGGTAATACTATATAACGTTATACGTAATGTGGTAATACAATATACCGTTGTACGTCATATGGTAATACTATATAACGTTATACGATATTACGTAATAGTATATAACGTGATACGTTATTACATAATACTATATAACGTTATACGTTATTACGTAACAGTATATATCGTTCTACGTTATATGGTAATACTACATAACGTTATACGTAATGTGGTAATACTATATACCGTTGTACGTCATATGGTAATACTATATAACGTTATACGTTACAATGTAATGCTATATAACGTTGTACTTCATATGGCAATAATATACAACGTTATACGTGATATGGTAATACTACATAACGTTATACGTTATTACGTAATAGTATATAACGTTATACGTTATTACGTAATAGTATATAACGTTATACGTTATTCCGCAATATTATATAACGTGGTACGTTATTACGTAATTGTATATTACGTTATACGTTATTACGTAACAGTATATAACGTTATACGTTATACCGTAATAATATACAACGTTATACGTAATAGTATACAACGTTATACGTTATATGGTAATACTATATAACGGTGTACGTTCTAACGTAACAATATACAACGTTATGCGTTATATGATAATACTATATACCGTCATACGTTATTACGTAATAGAATATATCGTTATACGTTATATGGTAATACTATATAACGTTATACGTTGTTGCGTATTAGTATATAACGTTATATGTTATATGGTAATACAATATATCGTTATACGTTATAACCTCACAATATACAACGTTATACGCTATTGCGTAATAGTACCAGGTATGTAAATATGAAACAGGAATTTTTGAATAGAAAATACACGTTTATTGTATGATAATTATACGTTACATGGTAATACTATTCAACGTGATACGTTTTTACGTAATAGTATATAACGTTTTACGTTTTTAGGTAATACTATATACCGTTATACGTTATTAAATAACAGTATATAACGTTATACGTTATATGGCAATACTATGTAACGTTATACGTTACTTGGTAATACTATATAACGTTATACGTTACAACGTAACAATATACAACGTTATACGTTATTCCGTAATAGTTAATGGTATGTAAATATGGAACCGGTCTTTCTGTATAGAAAATAAACGTTTATTGTATGATAATTATACGTTATATGGTAATACCATATAACGGTATACGTTATAACGTAACACTATATAACGTTATACGATATTACGTAATAATATATAACGTTATACGGGATATGATAATACTATATAACGTTATACGTAATACGGTAATACTATATATCGTTATACGTGATATGGTAATACTATATGTCGGAGATGAAAGAACGCCGGAACCCCTCCTTGTATTCGCGGGAATACCGTAACGTTGTAACTTAGATTAAACAAATGTCGCTCCGATTGTTCGAGATTTATGATCATGAGCGTGGGCTCGAGGCTACAATCAGTCGCCGAACGTAGCCGCGGTCAAAGGGATGAACGTTTTATCTAACAATGTCACAGAGTAACTCCATACCTCTCCTTAAAAGAAATAGTGGTAGCGACACGTGGCAGTAAATACTTCAATGGTTTCTGTCCCGCGGCCCGCCACACGCAGATTTTGTCCTCCGGGTAAGATGATCGCCGGGTGTCGGCATGCCTTTGCAGTGTATGGTTAGCTAACGTGAGGACCCGCTATAAATCTTACGATTTAGTCAAGCGAAGTCCTTCAAATAGACTTTGTTGCAACTACGGGAAGATAGGAGAAACCTATCTTCCACGAACGATGCCCACCGTCAACAACCTCCCCTCAAGGGCGGCCAGCATCTCTTTCGAAACGCCAATATGGAGATCGACCAATTAGCAACAGCGCTAATTTCCCTCACCTTTGGAAAGAAAGCTTTCTTTAACGAAACCGAGGATCTCATGTCCTTAGACACACTCATTATAGATTTCCTCGACGGCATCATCGGGACGGAGAGTCATTCTTTCATGCGATCTCATTGACGAGTGACAGTATTATCTTACAACGCGTGAATATCTCACGTCTAGTTAACAAAGAGTTAGACTTGAACTGTGCGAGAACATACGTTTATCATCCCGTGACCGCGGATTCGTTTCGAACCTAAGGTCATTATCACTAGTGATACGAGTGCCTAATCTTGTTAATAAGTCTGTGCTAATAAACTCTTCATTGTATCACGGCAATGGCTAATTCTAATGAGAATTCATTAAACGTCGCTCTCCGTAATCCTGACCCTAATCCGACATGTATATAGTATAACTTATATAGTATTATATATGTCGGATTGAAGTCAGGATAATTTACGATGCTTAACCGAAACCTACCTGTATACAATCGGGAAAACGTACTCTTCACCCAGACCCCGTAACGTACCTATTGTTAGTGTTTTCTTCGTTATTTTGATTTGGTATAGTTGCACCGCTTTTGTTGCGGGCGTTCGTATGTTCTACCAGAATAAGCACGTTACGGGTTTCCGCGGTTTTTGCTTCAAGGTCCTCTGATACTATAAAGGCTGGCTTTGGCCTCTTCGCGTTACTTTAAACGGCCAGTCGTAAAGGTGCTGTAGAGGGCCTCTAATCGCGTCATGTCGTAAGAATACGTACGGCGAGGATTCCAATTCGCGTTCCAAAAACGAATATTTGTTTTTCGCCATGTTATATCACAGAATTCTGAGTTGGTCCGCTGATTAGTTGCCAAAAAGAACTTCACCGGCAATCATATGCCAGTGCTGTAGATCATTTCAGCTGCCGTTACATTTAGATCCTCCTTCATCGCGGTTCGGATGCCTAATAGAACGTTCGGCAGAATTTCGATCCAGTTGCTCGTGTCGTGGCACTTGACCGCCGCTTTAAGTTGTCTATGTAAGCGATCTACTATTCCATTAGACGCGGGATGATAGGCAGACATGCGTAAGTGGGTGACACCAAGCAACCGGCATAGCCCTGCGAATACTGCATTACGATAATGTCTACGTGAATATGCTCGAATTGGACTTTTTTCGGAGGAGAGGAAAATGCACTTACGCATACCCCATGCCATTTGTATGTGGGTTATGTGGAACTCGGCAGATGTCATTGCTATACAAACTAAAAACTCCTCCCCCTTTCACTCCTAAGGTACTCGAGGTTCCAACCCGGCCCGATCATTCGATAATACTTCAGGTTGGCCTCTACACTACGTACCCTACACCAATCTTCATGTACTTAACACCGTTCTTCCTGCTCTTCCTATTCCTCTGGAGCGTCCATCGCGCGTCTCCACCTCTTTTTCTTTCCTTTGCCTGAAGACCATCGCCAGCGTACAGAACTCTGAGAACTTCTGCCACGACCGATCATCCTCAGCCATCTTCGCCACGATGTCCGCTTCAATGTTCCTGTCACGATCGGCACCCTTCAAATCCGATGGACCGATGATGGAGATAAAGATGTGGCGGCCTTGGCGACAATGTATATCGCCGAAGTGCCTAATGAGTCGTCGATACCCCAACGGTCCTTCCACCGAATATTCTAGAAGCATAGCAACGGTCACGTAAGCTTACGTGGTAGTGGGGATATTGAGGGGTGACAAACAAAAAGGAAACAGATCCCACCGAAAGTCAAATTGTAAGAGCTTCAGTCTTGGAAAGTCACGGCTGGAGCTCAGAACCAAATCACAGTCAGTGTAAACTCAGAGTTCAAGAAATAAATTCTCTTGTTTTCTTTTGTTACATTTTATTTTTCTTTTCGTCTGAGCTACTCCTTTTTTTTATTTTACGAGACACTCCACTCGATTCCCAAATCGATCTCGAGTGTAGCGTTGTCCTCCATCCATCTGGGGCACTTGAAAAGGACATGCTCGGCGTCGTCCGGACATTCCCCACAATCCCAACATCTCGAGTTGGTCTCTTTCTCGATCCTACACCGGTACTTGATCATCTGAAAGATCAAAGAATCATCTATCAACCTCCAGGTCCAGTTTTTGGGACTGTGGAACGCCCATTCTATCCTCCACCTGTCCTCGGCCACCTGTTTAATCCCCTTCTTTCCCTTCATCCAGGTATGCCTATCCGGCAGCTCTTCATCTTCTAGACTTCTCCTAACGTTATACTCCTCGCACCTGAGTTTCGCCTTTATGTGTATGGGCATACTGCCCGTTAACACTCACAGTGCCCCGTGCGGCACTATCCTATGCGCTGTCGATGTCCTTACCAGTGCCGCCCTCTAGACACTGACCACTATTCTCTTATTCTTCTCGATGTCCAGGGAAGATGCCCAAATCGGCTCTGCGTACAACACCATCGATTCCCAAACAACATAATAAAGTTTCCTTACCGAATCAGTGGGTCCGTTCACATTAGGCAGGAGGCTTCCGATAGCGTTTACAAATCTCTCTGCTTCCTCACATACCTGCTCCAAGTGCGAGGAGTATTTCCTGGCATTATCCAGTGTTACTCACAGATATCTTATTACTTCTTTGGTGTCATCATCAGCAACAGCTAGGTTAAAAACTTTAGGGACTCGTTACCCAGTCAACAATATAACTTCGGTCTTCTCTGTCGCCAGCCGAACACCCGCGTTATTGCACCATTATGCCACTGTCTTGACCAGTCCGCGGACCCTGTCCACGATCTCTTGCATCTCCCTTATCGTGATGACCAGGGCCAAGTCACCCGCGAACGCGATTGCGTCCAAATCCTTAATAGAATCCCATGCCTTCAGAAGCCCGTCGTATACCAAATTCCACAACGAAGGTCCTAAGACCGACCCCTGTGGCACCCTCTCGACCTTTCCTTCCTGGCAGTGGGCAACTATTATCCTATCTGAAAGATAGTCGTTTAAAATCTTCATCAGCTGGCCTGGTAAACGTCCTTCCTTAGTCTCCTCCAATATCCTCCTCCACCTTAACGTGTTGAAGGCGTTCTTGATGTCCAAAGCAACCATGACGCAGATCAGAGCTCTTCTTTCGCACCGTTCTGCGATCTCGCACACTCTCCTTAGTGCATCAATAGTGGACTTGCCTCTCCTAAATCCATATTGTTCGCTGTGAGAAGGATCCCTCCCTAGGCATCTCTCAATATAGATCTTACACGTATGCTCCCAGATCTTGCTCAACGCCGGCAGTATACTTATTGGTCTATAGGAAGATGACAGCAGCGGATCCCTTGCCGGTTTTGGCAAAAGGACCTGTATTTTCTTATTATATCTGTTCTCAGTGCTCTCCTGCCCTCTATCCCTAACCATCGGGCAGGCTAACGAACCCGTAATATGCCTCGTTCTCACTCTCATGTTTGGAGCACATGGCACACCTCGGCTACCTAGTGCACTCCTTCATTATATGATCGTTACCGCCACACCTCCTGCAAAACTCCTTGCCAGGGAATACCACTGTGCACTCAGCCACCGTATGCCTCAGCATGTGGCATTTGTAACATCTCTGAATGTTCGGGAGGAGCCTGGCCGTCGCTATAGTCAGGCCCGTTCTAAATCTCATCGCCCTCTCTTCCCTAGGGACCACACCCGAGGGCATCACCACAATCGTCATTTGCGTCCCCCAGAGTGCCATCTTTAGCGCCTTGACCTCAATATGGTCAGTCGTGGATATCCCCCATTCCCCTTTTATATCTTTCACTACCTCCTTCTTACTAGTTAGTGGATCGATGTTCTATATTTGTAACGTCACCCTGTTGACCAAGGCTACCACCTTCATCTGGTCGCTTAAAGCAGCCTTAAGCTTTTCGGCCACTTCGTTGACCAGTATTGTCTTTTGGTAACGGGTGCTTTCCTCAGATATAGAATCCATACAGCACCCGGGTCCCCTAGGACCAATAGGGGTTGGAGAAAACGACCAACCATCGCACAAGGCACCTAGTGCCTTGCTCCCTGGATTAGCTAAGCCTGCAGGGGCTGTCGCTCGTCTCAGGTCGAACGGGGCACATTCTAAGCCATCCCGTCTCCCGGGACGGTTCCGGAGCAGGTGGGACGCTGCTAATCCGCCGAAGGCCATTCAGTGGAGCCAATCACCTTAACTCGGCCCTCTTGCCAGCATCTTGGCCATCAACCACTGCCACCACGAGTCCATACCCATTAATTGGCCGAGCAGAGGGGTCGCTACTCCCTCCGGGCTGTAACTCGACCACCCGTGGTACCAACCTTAGTCATTGGTGGGACTATCGTATGGATGTACGGCCACGTCACTGCCAGCCGGCGACCTGCTAACCGTGCTCGGCAGTTCCAGATGGGACTCACGTAAGCGGGGGCCTCAAGGTACTTACGTACCCCGGAACTTATCCCGACGGTCCCATCCTTGGCATCAGGATCGTGGGTGCGCTACTGCCCAAGGCCACGTAGAGAGAATGTAACCGTACTTAAACGCCTTACACTCCCGGCGACCTTCCCTGCGGTGTACATAGGGACTCACGTAAGCGGGACGCTTGTCCCGACGGTCCCCCTGGCTGCGAAAACGTGGGTTTGCCAGCCCCCATAGGCTCGCAAAGCGAGCCCTCCCTGCGGGAGCAACTTTGTTGACTGACACTTCCCTATTGAGCTCGATTAGTATATGGCCGGCCCTCGTCCTCCTCATGCCGGTGGTTCCTACTATTGTATTTCTCACCGCAATTATCTTCCTATAGACGTCCCATTCTCGGCTCTTTTCGACCTTAATGAGGATAGCCTCCGTCCTCCTCTTTACAGGGGGTATCCTTTTTCCGGCTGCTGTGACGTCTTTACTACTCCCTTTATCTTCTACGGGTTGTCATTCCGGCAGCCGAATCGGCCTGCTAACGTTTTAAACGTTTCAACTGGTGAAGGTATGTACCTGGTGACTTTATTACGTTGGCACGGTATGCATTGCTGCGTCCACGTTCGGCAATCTTTGTTTACGGACGGCTAGACGAAACGCGTCGTCACCAGATTTTGCGTGGCACGTATCCGCGGATGGGAAAGTCCCTGTAACGAATGCAATACGTTGCGATGTAACGAATTCGGTACAAACGGCCGCAAGGTTCCGGTCGAAATGTTTCAAAATATTTATACATCCTTTTCAGGAAATCAAATCTTCTCAAGCCGCAGCGCTCGAGAGTCAGAGTTAAGGATTTCGCCTAATTCGCTGTCATTTTCTTGCGCTGCTGCTAATGTCCGATGATCTATCGAGTTTTCAATTGTTTCGATACAGGATAGTGCATCGGCTACATCGTTTTCTACGCCTTTAACATACCTGATGTCTGTTGTAAACTGAGCGATATAATCTAAATAACGAAAATGTCGTCGCGAACATTTTGCCAGTTTTTGCCGAAATGCGTAATTGAGGGGTTTGTGGTCGGTATAGATCGTAAAATCTCTACTCTCAACGGCGTGTCGGAAGTGTTTTACGGCGGTGTACACCGCGAGTAGTTCGCGATCGTAGGCGCTATATTTTTGTTGCACGGGTGTTATAGATTTCGTGGCAAACCCTAGCGGCTGCCATTTGTCGTTCGCGCGTTGTTGCAAAACGTGTCGTACTGCGTAGTCGGACGCGTCTACCGAAGGCAAACGGGGGCACCAGGCATTGGATGCGTTAGCATCGTGGCGTCCGCGAGGGTTTTGACTCGTCGAAGCAGTCTTCCGCGTGTTTGGACCACTCGATGGGCGCGTTGCCCATTTTCACGCCTTCTAACAGGTCGTTAAGCGGTTGTATAATTTTTACGGCTCCCGGTATGAAACGTCAGTAGAAGTTAATCATACCGAGGTACCTGCATAATTGTCTAAGGTCCGCGGACTTCGGGATTTTGATGATCGCTTCGACACGTTCAATCGGCGGCTTGATCCCGTTGGCATTCACGGTGTAGCAGAGGAACGTGATTTCGCGCGCAAGAATTTGCATTTCGAGGGATTAACAACCACGCTGTAAACATTGAGGCGGTTGAATAATGTTCGCAGATGTTCGCAATGTTGGTTTTCGTCTTCCGATCAGGAAATCGTCAATGTACTCGTAGATGAAATCGAGATCGCGGGTGATTTCGTCGACGAATCGCTGACAAGTTTGCGCGGCGTTTCGAAGCCCAAACATCATAATGGTCTCTTCGAAAAGTCCCAACGGTGTCGTTATTGCCGTTTTCTTCCACGTCTTTCGGCACAATTGGAATTTGATGGTAAGCGCGAACGAGATTGATTTTCGTAAATATGCGCTTACCATGTAGGTGGCAGACAAAGTCCTCTATGTGGGGTGGCGTATATCTGTCAGGTATCGTGCGAGCGTTTAGCGCACGATAGTCGCCGCATGGTCGCAGGTATCCATCCATTTTGGGCATGACGTGCAAGGGTGATGCTTTTCGATGGACGCATCACGCTTTGTTCGATCATGAGTTGGAATTCTGCTTTCACCTGCTTGAGTCGATCCGGTGTAAGGCGGCGGGGTTTGTTGTAAACTGGCGGCTCTGACGTGGTTTCGATGTGGTTGATGGGAATATGATACATTTACACTGTACATGTGAATGTGTGTGTAAGCGTCAGAGGACGTCCAGGCCTTAGTTGGGACAAAAGACAATAGTCAGTCGTAAGAAGTATCTGGAAGAGTCGTTTGACAACAAACAAGCGTGCGAGTAGGATATCAAGGTCTTTAGAGTATAAGATATATGTATAACTGTTGTGTGCTAAATAAAGAAAATAATTTGTATTTCCGAATCCCTCCTATATCTTTACAGTGCTGTACCACACTGTGTCGATCCTTGTTTTTCTCGTAAATCGGCGGACGAGTGAGGCCAGGAAATTTCGCCAGGAGTTGGTGATACGCTGAATTACCGCAGATGGCTTTTACAGATAGTACGTTGTCCGTGACCGCGTATCCCTTCGAAGATAACTAGGTCGTCGTGTCGATTAGTCTTTTGTTACGTGGGTCCACGAACAACCCGTAGTAACTCAAAAAATCCATACCGATGATATGCGTTTGGTGGTCGACCATTTAAAATGCCACTTAAAGACACGCTGTAAGGACAAGCTGAGATGGATTGCAACGGTTCCGTACGTTGCGATTCCTATTCCGTTAGCCGCGAACAATTCGTACTCGCTTTCATTTGCAGGTCCATGGATTTTGCTGCGCGGTATCTATACGGGATGCACGTGTTTTTGTCGAATACGAAAATGCGGTGGGACATTAAATCGTCGTCGTTCACTGCGTTTACGGACAGCTGGTCCCGTTTCCCGACTTTCAATTGCATGGTGAGGTGCGATTTCTCGCTCTTTCCCGATACTTCGTGTGGTAAAAACATAAACATCTTGCTGCAGCGGATCGTAGTCGCGGTCGTTGACGGTTGTCGATGCTTAGCGCGTTTGTTTGTGCTTGAATCTGGGCCATCTGCTCGCTCAACGCGCTGATGGCCGCGCCCGTGGGATCACTTGCTCCGACATTTTGTGTTGCTGGATTGCTTACCGCAGTTATTCGGTCTGTGTTGACCACGACAACCTATCCTGGATCCGAGCTGGCACCCGATATATATGGCACTCGGCCTATATCGGCAGGCAGCTAATGCCGCATCTACGCCCTCGGACCAAGTGCGTAAGTAAAAAGCAATACGCCGCTGGACTTAGGCTGAAAAGCAAGCAATAACACCCAGTGTACTAAGTGTTTGAGTGTGCAGAAAGCAATACGCCGCTGGACTTAGTGCGCGGGACTAAATAATGAATTGCGTGGGTGCAAGTATCAAATACCAAAACTAGTTGAACGAGGATCAAAACGACACAGGTCTAACAGACGAATGTGCCTGCTGCAGGTAAACAAGGAGAGTGCCGGTAAGGCGGATCGCCGCCGATAAAACTGCGGACGGAAACGAACGTTATCATCGCAAGGTGAGACCCGGTAGAGTAGGTTGCCGTCGATAGTGTAGCGGCCGGTAAACCATACCATCGAACGGCGAGGGAAGAACCAGCAAAGCAGATCGCCGCCGATAGTAGTGCGGGAAAGTGACACCATCGATCAGTGATCTGTTCAAAAATAAAGTGACAAAATGTCGTCACGGGGACAGACACCACCCACCATAAAGGCAAGAGTAGTGCTGCAACCGTTGAGGACACAAAAGCTGGATGGTTCAGTGCTGGGAAAAGAGGAGGAAGAGGAAAAGGAAACAAAACAGGGAACCCGACCGGCACCAGATACAACCCGGCCGATTCCCGACATAAAAGGACAAGCTGGGGACATAGAGAAGAAACTATTAGCCTTCTGCCTTGGTCCCAGCAAGAAGATCAACAAGGAACAGACCGCAACCATCATGCCGCGCTTTAAGGAAATGCGAGGAATCGTGGAGGAACTCCTGCTCCACAATAGCAACCTGACCGGGAAACTGGACCAATGCACCGGTTCGGTCAAAGAAACACAAATCCTGAGTGCGGTGAACAAGTCACTGCAAGTCAGCAAGTGGCTAGAAACAGCGGTTAAGAAAACCGCGAGGGCCGAGCCGAAGCAGCCCACGTACGCTAAAAAGATCCGAATGACCAACGCAAAGATGGGGCAGTTGGCGATAAAACCGCCAAGGTACGTAGTAATAATCCGCCCTGAGGAAGAAAAAGGGAAAATTAAAACAAATGAAGAAGCAAAGGAAGCGGTATTCACATTTGTAAACCCACGTAAAAAGGGTATACAGGTCACCGGGAATACACAAGGAAGATGGCGGAAACGGCCTAGTCGTGGAAATGACGAACCCTGAAAGACTGAAAGCATTCACGGAGAATGCAGGTTTACGTGACGTTTAATGACGAGATTGCTCGTTGTTGTAACCGTCGAATATATTTAAAATAATAAATTAATATACAGTCGTATACGTGAGTCATTAGTACGAAGTATAGATCGCGAAATAAGATAGCGGAATAACTACTCGTTACTACTCGTCGCATAACTCGGTAGATACTCGTGATACTCGCAGATAGTGTAGATACTGTTAGATACTGTTTCGCGCGACTAACTGATAGCTGATCTGGTTGCTAGCTGATAGATACTCGATATGTACTGTCCTGCTCGCGATCGAATCCGTTTATTTGTACTGGTCGGGGGGGGGGGGGGGGGGGGAGTCAGAAAAGACAAATTCGTCTTCATTAGACAGTTGCATGTAACGGCGGGGAGCATGAGGCGGGTATGGGTTCTCAGGGCATAGGACCATGCCTTGGGAAACCCCGATGGATCTGATGTTCCTCTATAGTCGGGTGGCGGCTGGTCGGTGCCTCTGGTACCCGTCTGTTCGCTGATCCGGTGCGGGGAACTTCGGAGAAGTTGGTAGGCCCATGCCCGTCAAGACCACTCACCTCACCTTCTCGTGGGGCTCCCTGTCAAGAGTGAGTGGCACCAGGATGGATACTTCCGATGACGACCCGGCAAAAAAAATTAATCATAAATATGGATTCGAGTAACAAAGAAAAGAACGTTTACGGTGCAGGAGAGGGATACCCCAGTACCGGCGCAGTTGTGGGTAGTCAAGTGGGCCCTACTGCGTCGTCATTTCACGACCACGGCCGTTCGGGGGTAGACCGCCAGGCCCCCGGATGTGTTTATGCATCTGCCGAGGAAGCAACACAGATCATGGAGGTGGTGGAGGAGGTTAGAGAGCCTCCAAGGAAAGCTACGAGAAGTGCCCGCAAAACTTCGGAGAGGTCGGAGAGTTTGTTTCTCGCCCCGGCCATGGTAGCTGATGCCACGTTACCAATGGCAGGATTTCTGCGGACACGAATGAGGTCCGACGACGAAGAGTCGGTTGCCTCGCTCGCGTCGCGCTCGTCAGTGGCTTCGACGGCTTCCAGGGCAAGGAAGAGGAAAATTACGTCGACCACAGCCCCGGAAGTTTCCGAAGAACTGACGATGCAAATAAGGACGAGCTCGGACGGACGAGGCGGCGGACGTCAACGCCGAGCTAACAAGGCACGTCTCCCAAATGATGACATCGTCCATCCTCAAGGGGGCGTACATAAAAGCGTTGAAGGACGCAGCGTGCTACATAACCGCCGCGTGGTTGAATGAAACACTGAAGAAGGCGAGACCAACGAACAGCAACACCGGAGTTGCGAGGCTCGTGGAAGCTAGGCCGTCCGTGTTGGAGGAAGAAAACGCAGCCCTTCGCAAGGAACTATCTAGAAGGGCTGCTTGTGTTCACGAGTGCCCGCGATGCAGCGGCTTGGCTTCCGAGTCTGGCCGCCGCACACGAGAGGGTAAAAGCGAGAGTGCGAGTCTCGCTGCCTTAGAGAGGAGGGTCGAAGAGATCGGACCCTCCATAATAAGGGCCATCTAGGAGCGCTTCAGGGACCGACATCACAACCCTGAAACGCGACGAGGGACGAGACCACTCAGCCACTCGGCGCACCACCCTGGCGTCATCGCTCCCGAGGGAGCAGGAGAGTGGGGAATGGAAGGTGGTGGAATTGAAGAGCGCCAGGAGAAAGAAGAAGAACCGCAACCGCAAGAAGGCAGCCGCTGGAGAAGCGGCGAGGGGGAGGGGCGACTGCAGCTCCACTGATGAGAGGCCAGGAACTCCTTACAAGGACGACAGGTACGTCGAAATCGAGCGCCGTCATACCGAAGAGAGGACCGACGCAGACACCGAAGACGGCCACGCTCCCTCGTACACCGCGAACATCAGCGGTGACTCTAACGCTGAACGATGGGTCAAGGATGTCCTATGCCGATGTAGTAAATACGACCAGGCAGAACATCCCTCTTGCCGTGATCGGCGTCGAGATGATCAACATGAAGAAGGCCATGACGGGCGGCATAAAAATAACAAGGGGATATCGGTGGTTCCATAGCCATAACGTGAACGACAACGCTAAGTGCCTCAGCGTCCTGCTTGACCGTGGCAGCAGCTACGTCGCGGTCGACTGGGCTGCAATGGTGGTGGTGGGCGTTTACGTTTCCCCTAACAGCGGCTTGGCCGCGTTTGGGGACTTCCTGGACGGGATTGGCGAATGCGCCAGAAGATGCCTCCACCGCCAGGTACTCGTCCTTGGGAATTTCAACGCCCACTCCTCACAGTGGGGAATCGCCAGAACGGACACTCGCGGAAGAATGCTATCCGATTGGGCTGCAGATATCGGGCTCCTACTGGTAAACAGGGGTTCGGCGAGCACTTGCGTGCCGTAGAGAGGATCCTCCGTGGTCGGCGTCACGTGGGCCACCTCCGAGGTGTATAGAAGAATTCACAACTGGAGAATGGCCGAAGGGATCGAGACTCTGTCTGACCACCTCTACATACTAATGGAGACAACGTCTACCGCTACACAAGCCAGCAGTACCAGAGGAGTGAACCGTTCCCGCCCACCACTAAGGTGGCGTCCAGAAGAGAGGGACAAGGAGATGCTCCAGGCGGTAGACACCCTTTCTTCCTGGACCTGGGACGCGCGAACAACGTCGGAAAGCATCGACGAGGAGGCGTAAAGCCTCCGAAGAGACATGAGCGCGGCGTGTGACGCATCGATGCCCCGCTCCGTTCCTGGCGGTAAACACGATCGACGTGTTTACTGGTGGCCTCCTGAGATCGCGGAAACCCGAATGAGCTGCGTTCGGGCCCGCAGTAGATTCCAAAGGGCACGTCGTAGGAGGATACGCGACGGGGAAGAGATCACCCGCTGCTACAAGGCATACAGCGAGATAATATGTGACATAAAATACTAGTGTTAACCACATGCGGGGAGCACGAGGCGGTACGGGTTCTCAGGGTGTAGGACCACGCCCTGGGAAACCCTCATGAATCTGATGTTCTGCTATAGTCGGGTGGTGGCTGCTCGGCGCCTTTGGCACCTGCCAATGTATGTAAAGTAGAAGAGGTAGGCCCTCTCTTGAAGGGGCTCTGGGAAATGTACAAGGGTCACAAATACCCTAATAAGGAAATTAGTAAGCACCTCACCACTAAGACCATCGATAAAATTAAATATCAAAGAAAAAGGCTGAACTTAGTTGGTGAGGGGAGCTCCCAAGAGGCTGCCTCATTGGCAACAGAGGGAGGGTGCGATCTCGTTGGTTCAAGCAATGTGAATATTAGAACGCCTGAAGGCCGCCGTGAGATAATTGACGAAAGAGAGTCTACCCTAGAATGGAGGCTCTTACTGAAAAGCGAGATTGACAAGCCAACCGAGGTGCCCCCTGTTTTAAGGGAGGTTAACGATCGGTTGTTCGTCATCTGGGACGTTTACAAAGATGATCGAGAGGCATTAAAAGAGAGACTCGATCAATTCATACGCACAACTCTATACCAGTTTATAATCAATTTTAAAAAGAAAAACCAAATGGATTTGAAGAAAGTATCAAAAAGAACAGTTAACAATAGACAAAGGCGGCATTCGACATGCCAAATACCACCACTCGACACTAACTAGCGTCGGACGACGGCAGCGCAGTGGTTAACGTCTTAGGTTGCGAACGTTCGGAACCCGGGTTCGAATCCCGGCGACCGGAGTCCGATTTTACTTCCACGCACCAAAAAACGGAGGAAAAATCAGCAGTACCCCGGAAGCGACATCTACAGCCCCCAGTGACAATTACAGCGGACCAGGCCCAACTACTACAAAAGAACAACAGGAATTCACGGAAGCGATTTTCCTACGCACGTTGCCAGGAATTGTTCCGCGAATGTCCAAAGAGACTGGCCGATGCCGTGATCAACAATGATCAGGCATATCTCGAACCAGCCAGGCAACCACCCGGGTCTGAGAAATGCTAAGAAAAGATTGAGAAAAGAACACATTAGACAATGAGTTGATCTGAGAAGTCAGGGACAAGGTGTCTCTGACTTCTCCAAGAGCAAGACTGGCAACCTGTGGCTTGAGGAACATAGCCTGCTCAAGCCATCGAGGTTCATCGATGCCTTTAGACTCAGAACAAACACTTTTGGCACAAGATCGGTACTGGCATGGGCCGACAAGAATATTGATGTTATGTGTCGGAAATGTCGAGCCCAGCCCGAGACCCTTGGACATATACTCGGGCTGTGTCAGTACACCAATGATCTGAGGATTAAGACGCACGATGAAGTAAAATCTCTCCTCGGAGAAAGACTGAGAAAACAAAGTAAGAACGAGGTATTTATTGAGCCGACAGTAAAAGCCGGAGGTAGTTTATACAAACCGGACCTCGTAGTCAAAAACGGGGGAAGGATTCTCGTGGTCGACGTCACTGTCCGCTACGAGAACAAAGACTACCTGGCTAAAGCGGAAAAAGAGAAAATCTTAAAGTATCGGCCATGCCTCAGAGCGCTTAAGGAACTATTTAACGCAAGTGGAGGAGAGATTCTTCCGGTGGTCTTGGGCAGTAGAGGCGCAATCACGCCCAATACCGAGAGGGTCCTCAAGCGATTGGGAATCGCTGAAAAAGATGTCAAAACAATCCTGTTGAACGTATTAAGAAGCTCGATAGAGTTGTGCAACATCTTTATGGATGAATAAAGAGAGAAAAGCAAAAAGACAAAAGGAACGTCCCAGAGAGAAATTGTCTATTGTCTGTAATAGTCTATTTATTTATTTATTTATTAAATCATTTGTAAATATGAACTTATTATGATATTTATTATATATACACAACTATTTGTTTGTCGTCGTCATGGTGTCACCGGAAATTGTTTTGTCACGTAGAGGTAACATTAAATTTTAATCCTTACGAAGGGGTACCTCGGAAGTGTGAGCCTCGCTTTCGAGAATCATAGATTCGGTACGGAGAACTTCGAAGAAGTTGCTAGGCTCATATCTGCGAAGACCACACACCTCACCTTCTTCTGGGGTTCCCCATCACCCTGCACCGGCCTTGACCGGGGTAGGGTGCGAAAGAGTGAGTGTGACACCAGGATAGAAACCCCAATTGACGAACTCGGCGAATTACTACTGATCATTATGGAAAGCAAAATGAAACAAAAATTCGTTTACGGTGCAGGGGGGGGATACCCCAGTATCGGCGTGGCCGCGGGTTGCAAAGCGGGCCCCGCTACGTCGTCATCGAGCAACCGTGGCAGTCCGGGAGTGGGCTGCCAGGCCCCCGGTCGCGCTCATGCGTCTGGAGAGGAAGACACGTGAACCAGGGGGACTCGGAGAGGATCGGAGGAACCCGACGTTATGAACATCGGCCCGGGAACTTCGCGAGGTGGGACGCGGCAGCAGCGCGGAGGCGGATGGGGGGATCCGACGACGAAATGCCGTTGTGTTCTCCATCTCCGGCCGTTGCGGGCGCGCTCGACAAGCGGTCATAACGCAGGATTGCCGGGCCCGCCGAAGGCACCGCACATGTGTCGCTGCACGCGGCGGGAGGACACATCCGCGGAGGATTCGGACTTCGCGTTGCTGCCGGCTCCCCATAAAAGGAAGAAGAGAAGCGCGAGGCGCGGAGCGGACGCTGACACCGACACGGACGCCGCGGTCGCCACCGTGGTCGCCGCCGCCGCTGCCACTCACGGCGGTGCCGAAGGCAGCGACGATGCGGGAAGCGACGGGACGAAGACCGGACCGGTCGACAAACAAGCGACCATGAAGAACGCAAAATCGACCCATGGTCAGGAAGAAGAGGACAGTACATACTAGCGGAGGAAGGTTCGCCTTTTGGAGATAGAGGTCAGCCGTCTCCGAGAAACGGTGGAACGATTGACCAAGGAACGCGCGCAGAGGGTAGCCGAAGGCCCTAATAACAACTGCGAAGGACGAAAGGAGAGGATCACTTCTACGAGGAGGACGGAAGGAAATGCTCCTGGTGCCGCAAAGGGAGCTTATCCCCGCACCGGGGATTAGCGTCCGCCTCCCCCACCTCCCCCACACTCCTCGCCGCTCACGCTGTCCCAACGGGCTTGGGGGGGGGGGGGGGTAACGCAAATAACAAGGAAGCGGACAAATTCAGATTCGGTAGTCCAGGACCTCGAGATCCGCTAGAGGATCTGAAGATCCTGTTCCTCCGCACGTTGGAGGAGTGGTGGCGAGAAATAAAGCCAGGGGGGGCGATCTCCCCGGCTACGAATGCTGCCTCCGCCGCAAGAACCGCGCAAGCACGGTCGCGGGTCGACTGTGGAGTTGTCGACCGACGAGGAAGGATTTCCACCGTCATAGGAGGAGGAAGAGGGAGATCAAGGCGAAAGAACAGGAAGCCAGCAGCGTAACCTCTTCCCACGGTACATGTCCCGATCGAGGAACAGATATCGTCGTCTCTGCCGTCATCGACGCCGCGGACAGGGGTCTCGGCGCGCAGGGCGACGGCCGACAGATACGGGCCAAGAATAAGGACTTTCGCGGAGGTGGCCGCTCGGTCTCCGGAGCGTCCCGGCACGGGAAGAGAATTCATGCGGGGAGCGGGAGCGGCGACGGAGCGGGAACTATCGCGAAAGGGAAGGGACGCACCGCTCACTAGCGCCCACTGGCGGGACACGTGCGGGAAGTAAGTACCCGGCCTTCCCCGATCCTCATGATGTGCCGCGGTATCGCTCACCGTGAGAGACGGCTCGGGCTTCACATACAGGGAGGCGATGTTAATGGTGAGGAGGAAAGTCAAGCTCTCCAAACTTGACATCACAGAGTTGAGATTCAGAAAGGCGATCACAGGAGCGTTGCTGTTCGAGATCCCAGACCAGGACGCTAGGAGCAAAGCATCGCGACTGGCCGAGCGGATGGCGGCCACGCTAAAGGACTTATCCGCCAAGGTAACCGTACCGAGAAGGAAAGACGAGTTAAGAGTGACCGGACTGGAGAGGGGAGTGACAAGTTGGCGCGAGCTTCTGGTCAGCCTCGACTCCGATCCCTGGGGGTGCCCTTACAAGATGGTATTGAACAAACTTCGTCCATGGGCGCCTCCCGCAACGAAGAGCATGGATCCTCGGTTCCTGGAGGAAGTGGTCGGCACCCTGTTCCCGGAAGCGACGGGCGAGGGGGATAGTTCACCGATGAGGAGAAGCAGGAGTCTCGATCATCGGAAGAAGAGCCACGTGACACCGCGGAATGTTGGAGCCCGGAATCGAGAGTCACTGAGGAAGAATTGCTCGAGGCTGATCAAATAGAACCCAAAATGATCTTGAACATAAATAGATTAAACTTTGTTTCAGGGCATCATTCTTTTCTGGTCATTGTGTGTATCTTCTAATGTCATTTCATGAATGTGAAGATGAATATGAGAATGAAAAATAACAGTTCTCAGTTTAGCGATTAATTATTTCACAAGTAATGACCAATATATGAATTTATTTGGTAAAGGCATCTTTTGGTATTTTGTACAAAAAGAAAAATATATATAACCCAACTAATATCATAGCGAAAACATTCATGATGTTGATAGAAATTAATGCTTTAATGGTAATCTGACATAAGGACGAAGTCAACCATACACAGTATATAGCTATATGCCATAGGAATATGGGTTTTCCACTACTAAACAAGAATAGATAAAACACAAACATTCCTTAAAAAGAATATTATATATACTGAAATACCATGTAATGCCAGTTTATATGATTAAAAGCAAGAAGAATAGTCTTGGAACACAAAATAATAAAATGAGGCATAAACTATATGTTAAAACTGGCAAACATGCGAGAACACATAATTAGATAGGAAAACAATGCAAAAAGTTATACACACATAATAAACTCAAATAGAGTTATGAAGCCAATGATACAGAAATAATAACAAATTTAAACTGAACAATAATAAAAGAAATAACAGAGATACTTTCTGGATAAAGGAAAGAAAGAATAGAACAATCTAGCTAAAGTAAAATATATAAATATGCTAAAAATATAGAAAAAATAATTAAAGTTAATTATTTAGATATGAAACTGCTATTAATAACTAAAAGAATCAAAGTTAGAGTAGCCGGGAGACAAGAACAATCAGTGAATGCAGAAAACAGCATAAAATATAAAACAGATGAAAACAAAATGTATAATATGTGTAAAAAAAATAAATTGGATAGTATTCAGAATTTATAACAAAATTCATTAAAAAACAACAATAGGATGATCATTTCCTTTTCTGACAAAGAAAACTAGTTATGAGGACTGACAAATTTTATTAAAAAGCAAAAGCAGCATTAAGCTAAGATCATTTTACCACAGAAGAATAGCAATTCAGACAAATTCACAAATTATAATAATCTAAGAACAACTTAAAAACTTTGTTTTTATTTTGCAGTAACCAACAAATTTAAAGACTTTTAATCTAAGCATAAATATGCCATAAATAATTTTTATATGCCATAAATATTTTTGTAGAAATAAACATAAATAATATTAAATAAATAGAATTGCTCTTATTGAAATATGAGAGTCTGTAATAAAAGACAAATTGAAGAAGAAAAAATAACTTTAACAAAGAAGAAATTTAGAAAAATTTATTCTTAAAAAATTGTGGCCAATCAGATGAGTGAAATAAAAATACAAAAAGACAACTTATATTAGGAGAAACATGATTAGTTTACAAGAAGATCATAAGAAACAAGAAATGAAACATGTAACGTATTCTCTCAACGTACAATTGCGAAAAGGTTTACTTACCCTATATTTCATTTGTGAACTTCTTTGTTTCCATGCAGTCATAACTATTGTTTCTTATTTGAACTTATTTGTTTCCATGCAGTTCAGAACTATTTTATGAAAATTAAGAATTTCCTACATCAAATTATTTGATTTGCAAGACCTCATATATTTCTAAATTGCTCACACAAAATTAGTACAGCCCGTGAACAATGCAAACATTAAAAAGAATTTAAGCGATACAGTAGCCCAAACAAGGACAAAGGTTGAAATAAGACATAGAAAATAGCAGTTATTATTCAAATTTGTATGAAAAGTCCTTGAGAAAGTAAATTCTTCTTTAAATGAAAGACGGTTATGTATATAAAAATCAAAAATGTAATGAAAGTACAAAAAACACAGAAGAAAGAAACTGTATTTGTTATTACGACTTACTTTTGCATGTAGAATAATTTCCTTTTCGGTTACTGTACTACCCCATCCAACCTAGAACAAATTTTTAGGTTAAAATTATTTATACAAAACTAATATGTATACGAATCTTTTCACTTTATAAAATTGTATGTATGAAATATTTACCTTCGCTAAATCTCTTTTTACAGAAACTGTGCAGATCAAATTTCTAATCAAATTTAATTGTTCACTTAGTACTCATTAGCAAGTAATGCTTGGTAAATTCAAAAATTATAACGTTCAGTAAATTTTTATACGATGTACACTCTACCTTGACTCGAATACAAAAGGCGATTATGTTATTACATAGATTTGGGGTTTGATACTTTATTGATTCACACAGATTAGTTTCGTATGCTCTGTATTTCACCACCTTATAAAGCCACTTACAACACATCGGATAGTCTGATAAAAAGACGTGGCGGACGGGGAGTAACAGACGAGAAACGCAAGCAGTGGCACCAACTCTGGATGTAGCAACATACCAACATGACATTTATCTCAACAGATTAAAGAGTACTAAACTCTATGACGATGCGCTAGTGTGATATAATAACGACAGTGAGGTAGCGTGGCTTGCTGATTGGTTCTGCTTCAGGACTATAAGTGAGACCTGTGTACGATCGCTGGGTAAATCGGTCACTTTGCGATATGTTTATGAAATCTAAACGCAATTCTTTTGTTAACATTTTCATAATTGTACTTCAATTTTAGGATTAATTAAACAAATATTTAATAACTATTTTAATATCGATTACTATAAATAACGATTATTATAGTGCGAAATTTTATGTGTATATAGTATGCTAAAATATGTAAAATAAAATATATAAATGTGTGCATATGCAATAGATATTACATGTGTGTGTACCTACATTCAAAAAACGTAACAGTTATACAATATTTTAGATTACGAATTTAGTTTTAATCGTTCATTATGTTCTTTTATTACAATTTAATTGTCAATTGAAAATCGATGCATAAGATTCATAAGGGAAGGATCTTTTAAAGTTAGATCTTTAAAAGAGTTACATTTGAAGAGATTTTGTTTGGCAAATACATTAGCTCTACCACGAAATGAGAATAGTTTAGCTTCACGTAAGGAGATGTTAGTATACTGTGTAACTTGTAATATGTAACGCTACGACACATTTCGTTGAATGTATTTAATAAAATAGGATTGATATTACCACGTAGAAATTTAAGAGACAAATACTCTATACCGTCAATTCTCGGCAAACAACTGATTAGAAGAGCATTATTTTTTTTTTAATTTATTTAATTTGTACTTTATAATTTGTCCAGTTGGACATTCGGTAAATTTTTTCTAACTTATTGCTTTATTCTCTCTTTTCTATTTTCATCTTCGATTTCTTTTTTTTTTTATTTTGCGTAACACACACATGGTCAGATGTGCGTCGTATTGAAAGATGCCTACAATGTGGATATATATCAGTTAGTAATGAATGCTAAACAAATAATTATAAAGTTTACCTGTTAAATTTTGATAGAAGATAATGTACAAATACAAAAGATGTAACACTTGATCGACCATTGATTTATGTAGTATCTAAATGGGTCTTAGAGGAAAGGACAAGTAATGATGTTTTGATTTAATAAATGATATTCGAAGCAACGAAATGATTACAATGCTGTTGTACGTCCTATTCTCACAGGCGGCTTTCGACTTCCCAATTCATACTCTTCCGCTTCCACACTCGCTCGCTCTCGCCTCTCAACTCACACTCTGCACACTCTGCACACTCTGCACACCTTTGGCATCCGTCCACTCCGGCATCTCCACTAACACTCTCCCTAACGTCTCTTTGCCTTTTTCTGTCCTTCGGAACAGGTATCCCGAAACGCCCGTGGTCAAGGTCACGCAGGTCCTTTCCACGAAAACTGTCCACTTAAAAAGACCCAACGGTACATTGATAATGAACGGTACTTTGTTTACGGTTCGGCCGATACCTTAGGCCTTTTGGCCCTGATACTACATTTATTTATGGTAAATATTTTATATATGCTTATATAACTAAAGATTTTGCTTAAGTTATTCTAATATGAAACAGATATGTTTTATATAATTTAACCTATATTATTGTGGTATACCGAATATATCAAACCATATGTATAAAAGATAAATAGATGAGATCATAGATCTAGACGATCTAAACGTAGGTCTAGATCGTAGATAAGAGAAATAAATGTGTAATATGTATTAAAAAGTACATATTACGTATACAAATAAAAATACGTGAATAACATTCACGTACTGTTACATGCGTTGCCATTCCACACTTTTCTTATTCTTCTTTTTATATTTACTATTACTTGAATATAGAATTATAGAAAACGTTTAAAAATACAAAAGTACAAAAATATAGAAAATATAAAAATGTAAAAATAAAAATTTCAAAATTACAGAAACTCAGAGTAAACATTAATACTTATATTCCACACTCGTCTTGTATTACATATACATTTTTTAAATTATATATGTGAACCAAAATAGAATATATAAAGTATATTCTATATAATATGTTTCATATCCCACATTTTTCTTAATCATCACATTTTATCTCAGACATTTTCTTTTCACAGTTTCCCCAGAATTTTCTTCTGAACCTCTACCAAGTTGCATATCACTTTTTTCTTTCCTCTTTTTCTTCTCCCCCACCCCCTCATACGAGGCCTAATCAAAAAGATCGTTGAATTTTTGTCTTATTTGAGAAAATATTTATTTGTTCGTCTATATTTAAGTTATTCCCTTTGAAAATGTTGAAGTAACTACTTCAAGAAAAACTCTACATCTTTATTTATGTATATCCGTGACCTAGAGACCTGTATTACGCAGAAAATAGAATTTAGCAAAACAAAATTATTCTAAATAAAGAGAGGTCCATATTATTGTACCCTTGAATATACATTTATTTTGGGTTAGAAGGTCTAGGAACAAAGGAACTAATAAATAGGTGTCTATTTATGCTCCTTGTTGTCTTTCGCTAAAACTATAAGGTTAATTTTTTTGGTAATGTCCTTTTGCTATAACTGAACGTGCTCCCTATCTATTGTATTGTATTGTAACACTAAGAGAATAAGGATCTGGATCAGCATAAATTTATACTTATACTTTTATTTATTTCAATATATTTTTCTATTACAAATTCATCCACTCGCTCTTCTATCAGTCAACCTCAACAGAATACAATATATTTTTGCCAGCGTGTCATTCAATCACTAACACATTTCTGAAAGCACTTTCTTCTATAGTGCATAGTTCGCATAACGATTTTTGTTTTATTTTTTCATTCTGGAGAATAACAAATAATCGCAAGGGAGTGATCAGGTTGTAGGGGCGGAGGAGTCAAAGGACGACGTGAATCGTGAGCGACTCATGTTGTTTTGCCTCGGGGCATTGACACAGCCTTGAATGTCGCAGCTACATGCAACCGTCGAACGAAGATGAATTTGAATTTTCCGACTCTCCCCCGACCAGTATAAATATACGGACGCGATCGCGAGCGAAACAGTATCTAACAGTATCTAACAGTATTTAACAATATCTCTGAGTATCTCCGAGTATCTCCGAGTATCACGAGTATCTACCGAGTTACGCGACGAGCATTAACGAGTATTTATCCGCGATTTCATTTTGCAATTTATACTTTGTACTAATGACTCACATATACAGGCTGTACATTAATTTATTATTTTAAATATATTTGACGGTTTCAACAACGAGCAATCTCGTCCTTTAAACCTCGCGTACTAATTATCCTCTACAGATAAACCTCTACAAGGTGAATATGGTGACTGTAAATGTCATTTTTTACGAGAAACTCCCGAGTCAGTAGTGACGCATGAGCTGATATGTTTTAGTAGTATAATTTCTACAAATTATCGTTTTACAAATCCTTCGAATTGCTTCTTACAATTGACGTGATACGCTCAAATAGTATTCTCTATGGATCGTAACATATTGTGATAAAAATTTATGAAACACAATACCATGGTAATCGAAAAAGAAGCTGTGAGAAGGATTGAACGTTTGATCTCACTGCCATGTTTTCCTCGATCGTGGTTAACTTGAAAATTTCCATTGTGATACTTATGATCTTCATACAATAATAATAAGAGGATACAGTAGAAATAAAAAAATTTCGAAATATTAACAAAAATATATTTACTTATTTCTTATACTTGAGGTGATATTAAACGTATTGGTTATTAAAGAGACGAGTGGAAATTTGTAATAGTCAATTATATTGAAATTGCTTCAAGTACATGCACAGAGATAGTGTAGGTCAGTTGTAACTGTCGTTCGTATGACTCGTTATGATAATTAGCTATATAATTCACTATACTGGTTCGCTTTGTAGACTGTCCTAGAGAGAATGCTCGTCTGTTTATATTGTCCGGCGGACTTATAGAAGGTCGTATTTGGTTCAGGTTGACGATTACTCATAACGGCGATACTGTTTTTGTCTGGAGTTCGTTTATTCTAGAATTTCGCAAATCCAAAACAGCGTTAATACTCCGAGATACAACAATATGAGTCACTGCCGGTTTGAATTGTCCTATGACTCATGTGCCGCTACATACTAATATTATAGTAAACTATTGCATCCTATGTTGGATTAATAGGAAAATTAACAATTAAATGCATGAATATTCATATTATTTAATAAAATAATAAAAAATTAACGGTAACATTTTTTTAATTAACATCTTTCGGAAATTCGCTTGATATTTATAAATTGCGAATTTTATAATCTGTCCATAAAAAGTGTACTTGGCAAAAAAAAATTAATGTTATAGGGATAGTAATAGGAACATTGATATACAATTTCCGTCGTCATTTGTAAGAGTACTATTAAAGTAAGCAGCATCTGCTTGTCCACCCTATGAATCTAGAATTAATAAGAACTTAGTGTTTCCACAATATGGACTGATTATATTTGATATCTTCCCAATTAATGGGTATTGTCTAAAACATCAAAATATGGGTTGGTTTATTTTTGTCCTAGATTCATAAGAAAAACTTTTGTCGGAACCGATGACCCAACGATGCTGACCTCTCATTGTTAGGCTGCAGAAGTTTATGCATTACAATATACAGTAAATATGCAGGGTGCTATGCGATATATATATATACAAAGTGCATGCAGGATAAATTTGATAAATATGCACTTACATAGAGAAAATTGATACATCTGTGATTAATTAGTGTATTTAATATTATATTTGCATTATGCAAACTGTTATAAAAAGTAATTGTATTATACATATCTTTAACACGCAAAATGCAATGTAACATAAATACTAAATTTTAAAATTTGTTGTCGAAAGTTTTGTTGTTGAGTGGCGCTACAGCAATTATACAGATTAAGGTCCGTATCACCGATTTCGGTGATTTTTGAATGTATTGTCACAATCATGATTTTGCACACCTCTTCTATACATATAACCCTGGCTCGGCTTTAGTTTTCGAGGTATCCATGAAAAATCTTTTTACATTTGCACTTTGATGTGAGCTAGATGCCGCTTAGGTTTGCTTTATGTTTATCTACGGTCAGAATTATATTATACGCCTGTGCCACGATGCGTTTATAGCGAAGAGAAAAACAAAACCAATAATCAAATGTTTCGTATAAATCTTTATCTAATATCATGGACAGTAACGTGTATAAAAAAAAGCATAACAATAACATTTTGTAAAGGTTAAGTTATTATAAACAATTTTCAAAAATTTTGAATTCTATTTTACTGATATGTAACAAAAAGTATTCATTGGTTCGGTTTTGCACAATATTTTTAACAATATAACTTTTTAACTTTAAAAATGTTTCTATTACTCTGTCCAAAGTCCTTTAGTTTGTTGAACCAGATTAAGTCGTTTTAACATGCTTCTTATTAAGTGAGGGACTCACCACAAGAGGGGCTTCTACGTTTTATTGGTATTTTAAAATATTAAGCATTTTATAAAATGCAATGTTTCAGAAGAAGTTGTATTATTAAGACTGCTATTTTTATTATTTAAATCTATTAATATATTGGTATACTGGTATATCTTGGAAAGTAATTTAATATTAATTTACTCTTTTGCGCGTTTGAGCCTGAAAATTGGATGAAAAAAAGCTTTATAAAGGTTGTTCTCAAACCAAAATGTAATACACTTCATCTTGCAGTTTCCTTATAGATTCTATACACTCTATTTTTGCGCCTTTCGCGTCTTCGTTAATGGTGATACGGAGAATAACCTTTAAAGGCACGGTGTGGAGAAAATCGATTTGTAATGTTGTAATATTTTTGAAAATCAGGCGATCGATTCGTGAAAACTCAAGAATCGATTTGTTAAGTCTTCTTCTATATCTCCTAAAAACTCTCCGTTTCTAATCCCTCTTCTCTTTCTCTTTCTAATTTTTAACTTGCTTTTCTTTTTCTTTGTTCTCCATCTTCGCTTCTCGAAGTCCTGTTCTATTTTTCCCCGAAGTACCCGTCCTTCTCTATTTATATCGTTCGACCGACTCGCAGTAAACACAGAAAAAGTCAAACCATCGGTTTGTGTTTTAAATTCTATAGAATTTACATGTATAGGATATTCATTTTTTATAGGAAATATGACCCCTATACGTTTATACGTTTATAGGAAATATGACCCTTATACGTATAGTTAAAGACTATAATTACACCCGCGAAACCATTAAATTCCTGTCTCAACGCAGTTCTTACACGGAGGGCAGTTTACGAGCAATTCGCATTTATAGGTTAAATTCAGATGCTCTGTACATCAGGATCCTAAAATCGGTAGTCTGTCGAATAAGGAATAACGAATAAAATTTGATTTTTATATAGAAAGCTGCTGGCAGCGTGGGTTTCGGTGATTTTTCACTATGTCGTAGAAATCGACGTTTTGAACAACTTTTTCCTCTGCATGTTACCACTACTCGGCCTTACTTTGCGAGATCTTTGCAAAAATCTGTCGGTACCACCACTACGGTGAATGATACATATAACTGTGTGTCTGTAACACCGTATATGTTTGTATTGTTTGTCAACTACTCTCCGGTGGCCGAATTTAGAAAGCTAATGTAAACCTAACTGTCACCTTCCAATCACATGCAATATATATACGAAGACTGGGCGAACTTGGACTGGTAATCCACGGATCCTCCGAGTTATAGCCGCTTGCAGAACTGCGTAATAAAAATTATTATTATTAATGGTATGAGTTAGGTTTAGAATAATCCAAGTCTTTTAAATTACAGTTTATATCGAGCTTTATATTTTATTGTTATTATTTCAAGTTAAATACATTTCAGCCAATATCAGCAATGATTCTTACAGTCTCGAATACGCAGTTGTAAATTATTAATTAATTTTAGATTCGGAAAGTAGAGTTCAAAAACAAAAACATCAATGTCTGATGGATGTAAATAAACAAATCGCCAAGTGACACGAGGAACAAAGCGGCGAACGTGTCAGCTATACTTGCGACTTTGTTAGAAATATACATGTAGTGTTACCGACAGTTTTTTGCGAATATCTCGGAGACGAAGACCAAGCGGCAGTAAAATGCCAAGGAAGAAGTGTTGAAAATGTTGATTTCTACAGCATATCATGGAAATTCAAGCTGCCGGCAACTTCTTAAATAATTTATTATCTAAAATTTTATTCTCATTCTTATTCATTATTCATTAATTTTTTCTTTAAAAAGAACATTTATTCGTCCGTTTTTTTCTAAATAATTATGTTCGATACATTATAGAGAAACTTTTTATTCGTCTTTATGCAATAAAAACTTCTTCTCTCTTATGAATTGATTTCAATGTATCATTCTACAACTGGTAAAGACGAATAATACACAAAATAAATCATAAATAACTCGAAAATAAGATCACATCGCGTATATGTATATTTATATAAACTTCTTTTCTTGTTTGCCAAATTTGTTTCTGCTATATTCGTTACGTACAATAAAATATCCTGTAGAATTTTGGTATTACCCCTTCTATCTGAAGTATTGAGATACAAAAATTGCTTTTAAAATATTCTTGTGGGCAATATATATTGTTGACAGTGAGTAAAATATGTACATATACATCGTACATGTATAATACGGCTTTGTATACACTGTTGCCCAAGATTATAGTTTGGTCATGTGGGGGTTAGAGAATTGTTACGTATAGAGTATCTTCTTCGATATAGCTATAAGCATTGTAGCGGTTTATGCCATGTATTATACTTACGTATGTGTGTAGCAGTTACGCAATTTTCAGTGGCGATTGCAGATATAGCCTCCATTTTTTGCCAAATATCTCTAGCATTACTTATGCTTCAAGGAGAGAACAATCATTAAATCACCTATTTTCTGTAAAATATTGTACAATTATTACATAGTATGGAATATATTTTGCAATTACATATTTTATCCATTTTGATATATAATATCTGTATAAAAATCAGCAGCGTAATAGTGACAATTTTCGAGATGTAAAATTGTTATTGTATTGTAGCAAAATTGAAATATTAGGTCGTCCGAAAAATTACATTACATATTTTATCCATTTTGATATATAATATCTGTATAAAAATCAGCAGCGTAATAGTGACAATTTTCGAGATGTAAAATTGTTATTGTATTGTAGCAAAATTGAAATATTAGGTCGTCCGAAAAATTTGTTTCGTTTTATAAGGAAATAATGGATGCACGACGTCTTTCGTTTTATTTCGTTATATTATTTTATCGAATTCCGTACGATCCATTTTGTTTTATCAGGATAAAAATCACAACGTTTGAGTCATTAGGTTTCATGTTTGTATAAAGATGCGTTGTTGTAAAAGACGTGTCTGTAAAAGAAAGACACTTTTCTGACGACCTTATATAATCGGTGCAGAGACATTTGCGCAGCGTACAGGATTCGCTTGTAGTCCAGAAACGTAGACAATGAACAAGCAGTACGAATCTGCCTTTAATAGAGACGGTATTGTTCAACAGTCTTTCGTATCCGAAACGCGATAGTGCGGACGTGCTACGAAATAGTTACCTATTTAAACGTTACAATTTTTGTGTTTATCAAGTGTTTGTGCAATTGGTAAGAAGTGCTAGTTGCTAGATAAAATATAAAATCTGGTTATTCGAAAGTTGACTTGCAATTTTTTATAAAAAGAATTTATTCAGGATAAATACTTTATACCTGTAAATTTTATGAATTAAAAACTTTCTGTGGCTTATTTTAATCTAATAACTTTATTCTGTCTCTAGGATGGGTCAAACGGCAACCAGATAGACTATTCCACATGTGGAAGTAAGTCGTAGAAACCAATACAGTTTTCTTATTTATTTTTCTTTTTTCTTATTTTTATCATATTTTTCGTCTCTAATGTACTACTTGCATTTATACATTTATATTAACATAAGAGTGATGATATACATATTTATATTTTAGTTTTAATTAAACGTATGTATTATATTTTTTTATATAAAAGTTAGGTCGTTCTTTCTACTTTATTTTCTTCCGCTAAAAAACATTTTCATCAAAGATAATGCTTGCTGAGAACCAAAAATAATGGTTACTAATAACAGAACTTAACGTATAATTATTTGTTGAAATTTGTTTAAGAATCCTCCCCTGATGCACTTCGTGATACACAAAGAAGCTTATTCCAGTAACACAATTCTCCATATATTTTTTTTCATGCTGTTATGGTAAGTTTTTTCCCTACTTCTTTTTGATTATCGACTATTACTGTATTATTTGCTATAATGTCTGCATTTTAATTGCAAAATGCATTGTTTCATTTAAGAAACGTGGTACAATATATTCATTCGTTATCTTTCTTATTTATTAACCAAAAATTATGAATGAAATAAAACAAATCTCAGTTCTCAGATTCTGATTTAAATAATATACCGAGTCTAATATCTACAAAATAGTCTGAAACTTTCAATTTTTCTATGCATTTTATGTGTAGATATTTTATTACACGTAGAAATTTATTATACATAGAAACCTAACCTCAATATTTAACCAATGTCGAAACAATAAGCGGTAGAATATCTCACGTGATATTGATGTCATCAAAAATAGTTTTAACAAAATTTGTTTAGTTCGAAAGAAGACATCACATACGGTACAAATTACCTTTCTGTAGATCCAGTAGTAGGGTCCCATTTCAACTTCATTTTTGCAAATGGAATCATATATTTTTTAATACATTCATCGATCTATTTTTGTATTCCTTATGAAAAGATTAAAAGGAACTGTTAGTTCACCAGGTATCTTAACTTAAATTCGTCGTATGAAAGCCAGGTAAGGACGCGAAACGGTACTCTTGTGTTTGCGGTGTCCTTGTCTTTTTTATGTTTCAGCATAAACACAATACCGCTTTGTGTCCTACGCTTATCTTTCATACGACGAATTCAACGTAAGATATAATCTAAACTAACAGTTTTTCGACATAAATAGGTTAATACTTTTGTATACGATATGAAACGTTACGATATTGGTTACACCACTGTTGCTTACAAAACACGAGTTTCGACTGATCGGTAGTAAAAAAAAGAGAATAATAACAAGACGTAGAGCACATCAAAATCAGCTTCGCGATTAACATTTTAAATGAAATTGTATCACCGTTATCGATATGATTGACGATTGATTGTGTTTCACGCAATGTAATTTTTTTGAAAGCAAAAACATTTCAGTCACGGTGTCTACTCTCAATTTTCCTGCACTTTTCTCCCGTGGTTGACAGAACATTCATAAGCATCTGTTTCCTTCCATTTTTTATGGTCTGGAGTTTCCTCCCTCTCCTTCCAATAATAAAATGAGCGTCAGAAAGCAGATTTTACAATTGGATCGATTATTTTATTCCTGTATTTCCCAATAAACATATTGAGTCTAAATAATGAAGAAAAATCTCTCTTCTTCCGAGAATCATCATCACAGACAGTCGATTGCATCGGCTCATTCCCTGCTGCGGTGTTTTCTTTCGATTTTCGAGGTGAGAGAAAAGGATTGTTGGTTTTGAATATGAAAGTAGAAGCAATGTGCTACACTTGACCAAAACTAAATGCTAGAATTATATATTTTAGTTGAAATATGATCTCAAATGTTAGGAAATAACGTAGTATACTGACGAAAAAATAAAGCGCTACAGAAACCTCTCGAAACGAATTTCTTTGTGTTTGCTGTTACTTTTCTAGCGATATATCTTTTTCAAATTCCGATTGCCGTTCATAGATTGCAGCATTTAATAACAGGAGTACCTTCATTCGATTTTCTGATTCTCTTGAGTGTGACATTTGGCGTCAGTCACTGATGTTTTCACCGGTTGAATGGGCGAACAGCAGGCTATTCTTCCATTTACACGATGGTTTCCTTTTGGTTGAATTTACTTTTGTGTTCTTGATCTTGAACTAAGATTTAGCACCTGTTCTCCTGAGAGCGTATGTTTTGCTGCTCCTTCTGGTTGTTTATTTCTGGGTCACGTACGAATTCCCACGTTGACCGTTTTACTAGTTCGACTCGGCATTCGGTCATCTGTGTCTCATACATATTACCTTTTCTTTTCGCGAGGAGGGGAAAATGCTATTACGCATACCCAGTGACCCGTGTCACAGGGTTGTGGAAGATAATTGGTGGTGTGTTTTAAATGACGAGATATTTTGATATTGAAAACCGTCAAATATATTTTAAGATAATAGATACAGAGAATGTTCGCCAAGATGCTCGGTACTAACTGATTCGCTAAGACTATATATTGATCGCTATTAAAATCGCTCGAGACTGAGACTGAAAAACTGGTCACGTTACGATCGCGTTCGTTTATTTTGTAGAGGACAGGTATATAGGATGTTTGATCTTGAGATTTATTGGAGGTTATCGTTTGTTGTCGTAACCGTCCGAATATATTTAAAAATAATAAATTAATATACAGCCTAAAATCGCTGAGTCGTTAGTATTGAGTATAAATCGCAAAATAAAATCGCGGATAAATATTCGATAAATGCTCGTCGATAACTCGGTAGATAATCCGTGATAACATTTAGATCGCTCGTTGATACAGGAAGATGCTCGTAGATTCTTGTAGATACTAAACTCTTTTCAGTTGCGTCGGTTTATTTATACTGGTTGGGGGGGGGGGAAGATTCAAATTCGTCTTTGTTCGACGGTTATGGTTATGCGTAGCAGCGACATTGTTTTGCCCGGAGTCTATTCGTTCTTACATTACTTGTGTCCTAACGATGTTGGTACTCTAAGGAGAAACAACAATATGATTGTCATCTAGCTCACGTGCCGCTACATATTTATATACAATTGAGTATACGAACTTGAAGCTTTATGAAAATATTACTTTTCTTAATTTCGAAAAGTGTGCAAAAGTCAAGCCTCAAATGTTTATTAGTTCTCGCAAAAGTTATCTAGCAAATAAAACGGCGTTTTATTTGATCCTGATTTCTACAATTTCTGCACCTTGCACAGCGACTGATAGCAACTCAATTCTATTCTTTCTATTGGTTCTCTACACAAGAGTTGCATTATTATGTGCTATTAAATAACTATATTAAATAACTATTAAAAAATGGCTTCATAAGCTAATAATAGAGAAGGAACATCCGAAATTTTACTCCCTTTGAAGTCTGACGTGGCTCACAGTAAAGTTTGTATTTTTCTACAAATCTAACAAAAGCTACATCGTATCACAAAACTAAGGTTCCATTAGTTAAGAAATCATTTTTAGTGAACTATTCTGAATACTCTTAAATAGATGTAAGAATTCGAAAAGAAAATGAACTTCCCGGGCATTGGTCATAAAAGAAGCTTTCTGACGCGTAAGATACCATCTGGTGTCATCCAAATATCGAGCCTGCTTCCGGTAAATACCGTATATAGATACCGCAGTATTGGTTGTGTGGATCGTCCATCACGGAGATTTTCAAATCTCCCCTGATGTTTGTCTGAATCTGAAATGGATTTCTTTTTTTTGGTAGCTGCGTGAGTTTTGTTTTGAGTGGAACCTCTGACTGAAATTATGCACACTAAGGGTCTTTGGTCGGTGTTGAAAGTCAAGCTTTTGAGAGATAAAGTTGGTAATAGCGGAACATATATCGCAGATATTCTTGCTCAGCTCCTGAATAGTTGCATCTTCAGCTATTAGTAGTTAGAAGTAGTTAATGATATATAAATAAATAAATAAATAATAGTCAATAAATAAATAACAATAATAATTTAACATTTAAAATGAATAATAATAAATAAGTAAATAAATAATAATATTTTGTTCATCCATCTAAAAATACGTTGCACATCTCTATAGAGCTTCTTAAAACATTCATAACAATCGTGTTCATTTCACTTTTCGTGACGCCATGTTCCCTTAAAATTTCGATGGTTTTTGGCGTTATGGCCCCTCTACTTCCCAAGACCACGGATGAAATCTCTCCATCGTCCACACTGTATTTTGCCATTAGGTTGTACAGGCATAGAAAGTATGTGTTGACCTTCTCCTTCTCCGCTTTAAGGAAGCAATCTCCACGAGAATTCATTCCTCGTTTCTAACTACGAGGTCCGGATTATGCAGATTACCTCCTACTTTTATCGTAGGCTCGACAAATACTTCACTGTTCTTATTTAATTTATTCGCGAGGTGAGACTTCATCATATCGTGTCTTCTTATTCTTAGATCTTTGGTGTATTGGCACAACCCTAAGATGTGTCCTAGGGTTTCTGGTTGGGCACGATACCTCCTGCAAGCTACGTGTATTATTTTGTCGGCCCGTGCCAATACAGTTTTTGTACCAAAGGTGTTCGTCCTTAGTCTCAGTGCATCTATAAATCTTGATGACTTGAGCAAATTATACTCCTTCAACCACACGTTATCGATCTTTTCTCTTGAGAAGTCTTTGACTCCTTGGCCCTGACTCCTCGATTCAGACCACTGCTTTACGTATTCTCTCTTTAGCCTCTTTCTCGCTTTTTCAATGTCCTCAGAAGTGGCCGGCCAATTAATCCTTAGGAACTTCGCTATTTTCTTTCATTTTTATCTTCCTCGTTGCTTATGAAGCTAGACGCCGCTGGATTCAGTGAGTTTTTTAGGGTAGCTAAAGCTTCTTTAGCGCTCTTTAGGGTACCGAGTTTCACAGTGTCCTCGTCCTTCGTTTGTTATAATGTCTTCAACCCGCTCTGGCGCGCAGTTTGGGTCAACGAGATAGCACCCGTCCTCTGTCTCTTGGGCACTCTCCTGACGACCAACGTGTTCATTCCTTACAGCTTTTCTCTTACTTCTTTTTTACTCGACCGCTTTGCTAGTTAAATACTTATTTATTTCTACGTTGAGGTATTTATAATTCTTAAAATTTTGTTCAAGTTCCCTCAGGAGAGTGATCTTTTCTACCGACCACACTCTACTTTCTTGATTAGTGGAGTGTACTTTCGGACGTTCGCGGGGAGACGCGATCTCGAAGAAGCGCGCCAAGGGAGTCGTAAATTCCCGTTACGACTTGACTAATCGACGGCACGAATCGTTCTATCCCTTATTTCTTGTGGGATAATAAGGATGGTTGATTGAATAAAACGCTGCTAGTAACAGGTTACTATATATTCGAATGATCCAACAACTTCAGTGTGATACAAGATTGAGTATTTGAAGTGACAACTCCGAATGAGTACGACCTGAGACTCCTTTCGTGTTGACGACGGTGCTGATATATATTCTGTCGATTGACTGTCTTCGACTTGTAGATTATGCTTGACTTCCGACTCTTGCTGTTCCTTGCACTGTCCTCTGATTCGAGTTAATGTAGACTAACTGATAAGCTTTAACTGTTACTTCAATGTGACTGTGGAACAAGTCTAGAGCGCAAGTAGAAGAAGTTGAGTTGACTCTCCTGATGTCATAGAAGAAGTATAGAGATGAACTGACTGCTCTGTTATGATAGCGGAGTTCGTTCTTGTGTAATTACGGAGGAAAGCTCGGTGTGGGTGTGTCTTTTGAATTAAGGACGTGGATTAGGTGTTCACACTTTTCGTTAGAAAAGTGAGGGTAACGATCCGCGATGCCCATTGGTTATAGCTAACGTTAATAAATGAAGATTGGAGGGGCAAGCCTCCTACCGACGTGACTCGGGGTTGACCTTGTTCATAGGAAAACCCGGCTATTCCGTTAGACAAATATTCACCTTTCCGTTAGGTAACTACCCGCTTTCTCTGTCATTTGTAAGAACGTGCAATAAACCTAAGGACTGTTTTAATTACCAGATATAAACCGAAAATACCTGCAGGATTAAAGGTACCTGCAAACTAATAAGATTCGGTTTATGGTGAGGCCTTAGGTTTATCGAGGGTCTGTCTAATGGTGCTTGGGCCTTGACGGTCAGACAATGAAGGACATCGCACGAACCATTTCACGCGACATAACATGGAGTCTGTTATTCCTCTTCTCTTAACATTTCTGACGGCAGGGTGCGCATGCCACTCATGCATCTATAACCCTCTTTGGGTCCCGAAACTCATGGGGCAAGCATCGCATTTGAATCGACCCTCACTGCACTCTGTAGGGTCGCTACATTTCAGTATATGGCATCTCGCCCCATGGAGCTTTGGAAAGATTCTCCCACAATTTATGCATCCCCATTGAATGGGAGTATCGACATGAAGCAAATTAATGTGCTTGTCTAGGTCTCTCAACGTCATAAAGAAAAGGTGGACTTCCCTTTTCTCGCAGACAGGACAAGCGAGCATATCGCCCATTAATGGGACCAAAATCTTAAAGCAACTAATATCCAGAGACATAGACCAGTCGTCAACTATGGTCCCCTCCGAAACGGGTAAATCCGCCACAGCGCTTCTGGGACCGAGAAGCGTTGCGTCCGAGGCTTCTTCATTATTACTATTTATCTTTAACAAATAGTTTTGTTTCCAATCAAAAAAGTTTCCAATCATTCCATCTCATAAATCAAATTCTTGCGAAATCGTCAACGATTCCCATCAAAGGAACAGATTCCTTTTATATTTGAGGTCTCCAATTCTTTACAGTACAAACCGTTGTATCGGCAAGCCGACTCGATTTCCTTTGTGTCTTCCGCTCTTTCGTCGCCACATTCCGTTTAGCCATGTACGCCGCGTCCAGAGGACTATTCCGACACGGCGGACATGTTACCGGCGGTACCACAGGGAGGTAGGAGTGCGACTTGAGCAAGTGAGACGTCTCCCTGCCCCTGAGCAACTATGACTCTCCAAAGAACTCACAGCACGACCGTTAAATAGCGGCGTGCTGCTTACAACCTGTGGAACCTCTAAAACGAGGCTCCATACTTCCGAGGTACCCCCTCGTAGGGACTTATAACTACGTTCATTTATAATTGACATATGTCAGTAACAATAAATATATATAATAACATAAACTGATAAATAAATAATAGATATAGCACACCATATATAAATAAATAAATAAATAAATAAATGATTAGACTAGTCAATAAATATAAATAAACTAGTAATCATATTAATAAAGAAATAAAACTAAAATAGTAGTAGTTAAAACAAATAAATTAAAAAAATCGTTGTACATAATTAACATTGTCATCCATCTAAGAATATATTACACTTCTAGATGGAGTTCTCAAATACGTTCATTATTATTGTTTTTATCTTATTATTGTTTAAGCCCAGTTCATATAAAATTTCTTTGGTTCTTGTTGTAATCACCCCTCTGCTACCAAACACCACTGGTATTATCGCTCCCTCCTTCAAGCCATATATGGATTTTAGTTGTTTTAGACATGGGAGGTATTTGTCGATCTTTTCCTTGTCAGCGTTAAGGAGGTAATCTCTATTCTCGTAGCGGACTGTAACGTCGACCACGAGAATACGTTCCTCGTTTTTAATTACGAGGTCCGGTTTATACAGATTACCCCTTACCTTTATTATAGGTCCGACACACACCTCGTTTTGCTCTCTTAATTTATTGACGAGGAGGGTTTTTATCCGGGTTCATCTTGTCTTTTTATCCGGAGGCCCATAGTGAATTGACATAACCCTAGAACATGTCCTAGGGTTTCTGGTTGATTATGACACCTTCTGCACGTTACATCTGTAGCGGCATATGAGTTATAGGACGAGGTGGATTGAGAGCGACTCATGTTGTTGTTTTGCCTCTGGATATTGACACAGCCTTGACGCAGAAAACGTAATGTTAAATAAACTTCGGACAAAACAATGTCGCCGCTATATGCAACCGTTGAATGAAGACGAGTTCAAATCCCCCCCCCCCCCCCGACCAGTTTAAATAAACGGACGCGATCGTGAACAAGACAGTATATACCGAGTATCTACGAATTAACGATCTGAGATGTAAGTGTTGTCCGTGATAATTGTAGCTGCTGGCTGTAGATGTCGCTGCTGAGGTATTACTGTTTTTCTTCTAATTTAGATGCGTGGAAGAAAAATTGGGCTACGGACGCCGGGATTCGAAACTGCATCCCGAACGTTCATAACCCAAGGCGCTGACCACTGTGCTACCGTTGTCCGGTGTTAGTGTCGAGTGGCGGTATTTGTGCTGTCGAGTGCCGCTACAGTGCCCCTTACTAGTGATAACGTTTCTTCTAGATGTGGTAAAGTTTCAGCCGTTTGTTATCAAACCTGTGCAGATGTCTTCGATGTGGCGAGGATACCTGTCAGTATGGTGCGGGGCGTTCCGCGCACGATCGTAGGCCTCTGTTCCTCTTTTTAGTATGACGTGCTGGTGATGATGCCCCCGAACTTTGCAATGGCCACGTTACTTCTGGCTTGGTCGTCGTCTCGTATCCTGTCACCTGCTTGCGTGGGTCGGCGGTGAGGCGTCGAGGTTTTTGCTGAAGGAAGGGCCGTTCCGTGGTTATCGTAGCGGTAGATCCATATTGCCACAGTCTTATATTCGCGATGATCGAAGTCTCGGTAGCGCTATCACGATCACACCACTTTTCGCTGTCGATCACGTCGGGGTCACCAATTTAAGATGTAAGTACTGTCCGTGATAATTCTAGCTATTGGCTGTAGATGTTGCTGCTGGGGTATTGCTGTTTTTCTTCTAATTTAATGCGTGAAAGAAAAATCGGACTACGTGCGCCGGGATTTGAACCCGGGTCCCGAACGTTCGTAACCCAAGGCGCTAACCACTGCGATACCGTTGTCCGGTGTAAGTTAGTGTCGACTGGCGATATTTGTGCTGTCGAGTGCCACCACAAATCAATATTTACGAGATTGTCCGAGTTTTTATCCGGGTTATAGCTATCGAGATATCTGCGACCGATCATATACTATCGTTGCGAATACATTGCAGGAGCGTCTTTCAACAGTATTTATACTTATATTTATTTAAGTTATTTCAAATATATTTGATCGTTATTGTTATTCTATATTCATCGATCCTTAATCAATCCTCTACATTGGTGACCCCGACGTGATAAAGCTAACGAGATTTCAATTATCGTGATTCCGAGTGCGCTGACGATATGTCGAACAATAATAAAACAGTTACAACCAGTCAAGTAGTCCGCCTACCTCCAATGATGGTCAAGAAGATAGTGCAATGATTCTCCTTACTTGAGAGACAGTTCGCGGCAGTGGGCATCGCGGGCGATGAAGAAAAATCCACCACCCTCCTAGGGTGTCTATAACCTGAGTATCTAGAGCGAATCGAGGACATAGCGTTGAATCCCCAGGCCACCGGACAATATGAGAAACTCAAGGACGAGCTAATTCGAAATCTGGCCAAGTCAGACAACTAGTATTGTCTTTTGGTAACGGGTACTTTCCTCAGATATAGAAACCATACAGCACCCGGGTCCCCTAAGACCAATAGGGGTTGGAGAAAACGCCCAACCATCGCACAAGGCACCCAGTGCCTTGCTCCCTGGATTAGCTAAGCCTGCAGGGGCTGTCGCTCGTCTCAGGTCGAACGGGGCACATTCTAAGCCCTCCCGTCTCCCGGGACGGTTCCTCACGGTTCCTCAGCAGGTGGGACGCTGCTCATCCGCCGAAGGCCATTCGGTGGAGCCAATCACCTTAACTCGGCCCTCTTGCCAGCATCTTGGTCATCAACCATTGCCACCACAAGTCTATACCCATTAATTGGCCGAGCAGAGGGATCGCTACTCCCTCCGGGCTGTAACTCGACCGCCTGTGGTACCAACCTTAGTCATTGGTGGGACTATCATAGGAATGTACGGCCACGTCACTGCCGGCCGGTGACCTGCTAACCGTGCTCGGCAGTTTCAGATGGGACTCACGTAAGCGGGGGCCTCAAGGTACTTACGTACCCGGGAACTTATCCCGACGGTCCCATCCTTGGCATCAGGATCGTGGGTGCGCTACTACCCAAGGCCACGTAGAGAGAATGTAACCGTACTTAAACGCCTTACACTCCCGGCGACCTTCCCTGCGGTGTACATAGGGACTCACGTAAGCGGGACGCTTGTCCCGATGGTCCCCCTGGCTGCGGGAACGTGGGTTTGCCAGCCTCATAGGCTCGCAAAAGCAAGCCCTCCCTGCGGGATGGCCGAGTCAGACAGTGAGAGAGTAAGAAGGTTAATGGAAAACGAAGTGATGGGCGACAGGAAGCCGTCCCAATTCTACCATGACTTAAAAAAAAAACTCGCCAGTCCGTTTTTGGCGGAACAATTCATCCTCACGCTTTGGAAGATTCCACTACCCGATCTCATCCGGGAAGTCCTAACTGTGGTCGACGATACCGACGTCGAAAAGCTAACCCGGGAAACTGACAAGGTAGAGGAAGCTTATACTCGGAATGCCAGCGCGTGTCCGGTATAACAGCCGTTACCGATCCACCTGTACAAAACGTCAGAGCAAGTGATCTCATGGCCACCGCCATCAGCTCGTTGAGCGAGAAAATGATCCAGATGCAAGCGCAAATAAACGCGCTGAGCATCGATTAACGTCGACGACCGCGACCACGATTACACTCACTTACGAGATACCGCCTCCGTTCCAGATCCCGAGACCCACCGAGGCAGATGGACTATGTTTCTACCACGCGAAGTATCGGGAAAGAGGGAGAAATTGCAACTCATCATGCAATTGAAAGTCGGGAAACGGGGCCAGCCGTCCGTAAACGTGGCATACGACGACGGCTTGGGAACCCGCCGCATCTTTGTCAGCGATAAGCGAACGAACATTTCATTTTTAGTAGACACTGATGCCGACACATGTGTTTATCCGCGCAACAAGGTACGTGGACCCGCGAACAAAAGCGGCTCTGAACTGTTCGCCGCTAACGGAACGCCGCGGATTGCGACCTATGGGATCATCACCGTGTCCCTCAATTTATCCTTACGTCGAGATTTCGAGTGGCGTTTTGTGGTGGCCAATGTGCAAACGCCTATCATTGGCATGGATTTCCTGAACCATTACGGGTTACTCGTAGTCCCACGAAACAAATGCCTCCTGGAAACGACTACGCAACTGTTCATAAGGGGATTCGCCGCCACGACCGACGTAGTGACCATTAAAACCATCGATGGAGTCACTGTATCACAAAATACTGACGGAATTCTCTGACCTAACAAGACCGTCTGTTTTCCAAAGAAGTTCTCTACGGCATGGTGTGCAACATCATATCTGCACGACGCCTGGAATCCCTCCGTCCACGCCAAATCACGCCGCCTTGCCTCCGATCGACTCAAGCTGGCGAAGGGGCAATTCGAAGTCATGATCAAGTAAGGCATGATGCAGCCATCGCGAAGCCGGTGGGCATCACCCTTGCACATCGTACCCGAAAAGGACAGACGGATTCAACCTTATGGCGACTATCGGGCATGGAACGCCCGCACCATTCCAGATAGGTACACACCGCCGCGCATCGAGGACTTCGCGCAGAATCTGTATGGCAAGCGTATATTTTCTAAGATCGATCTCGTTCGCGCTTACCATCAAATTCCGATCGCGACGTAGGACGTAGAAAAGACTGCGACTACCACACCTTGTGGTATTTTTGAAACGACCAATATGATGTTTGGGCTTCGAAATACCGCCCAAACATGTCAGAGATTCGTGGACGAAATCACGAGAGGTCTCGATTGCGTCTACGCATAGAGACACGACTTTTGATCGCATCCGAAAATGAAGAACGACATCGCGAACACCTGCGGATTTGGTTTAAACGCCTAGACGAGTAATAAATTCCGCGAAATGCGAATTTGGCGAAATAAAATTCCTCAGTTACACCGTAATTGCAGGGGGGATAAAACCATACGAACGATTAGCTGAACGTGTTGACGCTATAATTAAAGTACCGTTACCTGCGACAGTTAAAAACTTGCGATGGCACCTGGGTATAATCAATTTTTATCGACGTTTCATACCGATGGCCGCGCAAATTCTTCAACCACTCAATGACTTGTTGAAAGGCACAAAGAAGTGTGACGCGTCCATTTAGTGGTCCGAACAAACCGAGAAGAGCTTCCGCGAGTCGAATCATAAACCCCTAATATACGCGTTTAACTAAAATCTTGATAAGTGTTCGCCAAAACAATTCCGTCACCTCGACTACGTCGGACAATTTACGACCGATATCCTCAATTTATCCTCACGGAGTTTGCGATCTTTTTAAGTTTCTTATCAATGTCGTCTCCAATCAAGCTAGCCGCCGCTGATTCTGTAGAACCTTTTGTTTTTAATGCGCTTCTCAGGATACCGAGTTTTACTATGTGTTTAAATCTCGGTAGCCCTAACCCACCATAACTTTTTGGAGCGTAAAAGAAACTGGTGGCTGTAGATGGTACCAAGTGTAAAATTGCTTTAATTTCCTGTCTGACCATGCTATCCATAAGCTTTAAGACACCGTCGATTGGTGGATCGATCAATAAATTGTATTATATATGAATCGAGGGAAGATACATTTTGTCAATAATTCGATCTTGTAGCATGGTTTCAAGAAAAGCTTCCTTACTCTTCTCACCATGCTCAGAATCTCGGGCACTATTAGGCCACAATGGACGCCTTTCTAAGGCTTCATTTTGGCGCCCAGGTATCTGAAGGCCTTATCGGGATCAACTGTTGGTATATTATTATCGTCGAACCTAATTTCCGAATCCTTAACGAACCAGGTGTCTCTCTTAGCTACAATCTGGAACGTTTGGCTCTTCTCGCTTGAGATGTTTATTCTTAGGTCCTTCAGGTACCCATGAAGGATATCCACCTGACGCTGTGCCTCTCGCTCATCTCCATCAAGTAAGGCAATGTCATGAGCGAAGGCCAGTATTGATATTTTTCTATTTGTATTTATATTTACGCCACTGGTTTGCTCTTTGATCATTTCGATCAGCAGCTTTATACATAAATTAAAAAGCAGCGGTGATAATGGATCACCCTGCTTTACACCTCTGGGGTCTTGACCTCGACCCCTATATTGTCCTTAGTTCTTATTGTCGTTTTAACATCCTTGTATATTTTGGTAATGAAGTGAATTATAGGGGGCGACACACCCTCCCTCTTCAGGCAAGGTTTTAACACCGAATGGGGTATTGTGTCGAACGCTTTGGAGATATCCACTATTGTGAATATCTCCCCATTATTCCATTTACTATAATCTAAGGCAGCGCTTAGAAGGTCAATATTGATTTTACATCCACTTTTGGATGTAAAACCCTTCTGCCTTAGGCTCAACACAACACTCTTTCTGATCTTTCGATCGAGGATGGAGGAGAAAATTCGACCGAGAATAGGACCTATTGTTCAGGCCTCCAATTCTCGACCAGGCTGCTAGTTTTGTTGAACTTCGATATTAAGGTAGTCCTATTTTCCTTCCAAATTGCTGGAAAATAGGAACTATACCAACAAATATCATACATTTTTGCTAGAATTGCAGGCAGGCCAGGTATCAATAAGAGCTCTTTTTGTAATCCAGCAGGTCCTGCCGCAGCCTTTTTCCTTATCTTACTTATTTTCTCGCCCACATCCTCAGCGGTCATAGGCGTAAAGTGATCCATCAGTGACAGTTCAGAGGCTCCATTTCCTGGGACGGGAGTATTTAAAGGACCCATCTTACCCTATAAGCCCTCATAGAACCTCTTCACTTCAACAGCATTCGGTAGCTGCCTGGCTGGTTCCAGGTATGCGCTGTCGTTGTTCACCACTACGTCCGCTAACTTCTTCGGACATTCATGAAATAACTCCTGGCAACGTGCGTAGGAGTATTTCCTTCTAGCGTTCCTGTTATTCCGACAATTATTATTCTTATTTTTATTTATATTTTTAGTTATTTGGGGTTTTGCATTTGGAGCTGCGTTCTCATTGCAGACTTTATTACTGATTCCATATAGAGATGTGCCAATAAAACTATTAATTTCATCACCGAGGGCTTCCACATTCTCTCTCTGTAATCGTTCCACAGTATTGCTAACCGATTGTTAACCTCCCTTAAAACAGGGGGCACCTCGGTTGTCTTTTCGATTGCTTGCTCAATTGCGAGTCTCCATTGCTGGATTGACACATCATTGTTCCTGCTACTTTCAGGCACTTCAACGTGCGCATTGCCTGAATTAACGGGATCGCACCCTCCCTCTGTCTCCTGGGTAACTTCTTGAAGGTCCCCGTCCGCATTAGCTAATTTCATCTTTTTCCTTTTATATTTATTCAGTAGTTTTGCTAGTGAGAATTTTTCTTATTTCAATATTTGGAAATCGTTGGTCTTGATAGACCTCTTCGAGTTCCTTCAGGAGAGCCACCTCTTCTACAGTCCATATTTTTGTATTTTGGGGGTCCGCTCCCCTTCTTTTTACGTTCCTAACGGCAGGGTGCGCATGCTGTTCGTGGGTTGATAGCCCTCTCTGTATCCCGAAGCTCATGGGGTAAGCTTCACATTTGTACGGTTCACCTTTCTTTTGACTAGCACCACTACACTTACATTACACTATTTCCTGGGATTGAGGTGTTTACAGATCCTGCTTGACCTCACAACTCCTCATAGAGCCTCCTAACTTCCGTAGCTTCAGGTCGTTACCTGGCCGGTTCCAGGTATGCTCGATCGTTATTAACAACTGCATCGGTCAACCTCTTAGGACATTCATGGAACAACTCCTGGCAACGCGCGTAGGAGTATCGCTTCCTTGAATTCCTGTTTTTCTTGCCACTTTTCTTTTGCTTTGTTTTGACATGAGGCTTCTCACTTTCATTATTCTTTCTTACTGCTCCATAGAGCAGGTTACCTCTTGAGGGCTCACTTCCTCACTGTATTTTCGAGCTATCGCGGGGAGACGCGTTCGCGAGGATGCGCGTCAACGAGAGTCGTAAATTCCCGTTACGATTATAATAATCGACACCACGAACAGGTCGATCCCCTTATTTCTTTTGGGATAATAGGGGTGGTTGATGTGGTATAACACCGCAATTAACAGGTTATAGTAATTATATTTCCAACAACTTAGTACAATAAAGAGTTACGTCGTTTCGGAAGGTGTAAGTGTCGTAGACGATTGTTTTGTAGCGGCACATGAGTCATAGGACAAAGCAAATCATGTAGTTGTGTTGCCTTGAAGTATCAAGACCGCTAGACTACAAGTAATGTAAAAACAATGTCACCGCTACCAGCAATCGTCGTAGGAAGACAAATTCGAATTCTCTGATCCCCCCACCCCCCGACCGGTATAAATAAACCGCTGCGATCACGAGCGATAGTTCTTACCAAGTACGTAAAGAGTTCATAGCAAGTATTTAGCGGCATCTGGAGTGACTTTGAATATCTAACGAGCGTGTATCAAGTGAATGATAAGCATTTATTCCGTGATTTTATATTGCGATTTATACTTCGTATTAACGACTAACGTCTACGTTTATACTTTAACTTATTTGTCTCAAACACATTCGACAGTTACGACAGCAAGCGTCTCGTCATTAATCCTCACGACCTTGTCCTCTTCACACACAAACATCTACAGTTTGATGGGTGAAGACCCGATAGCGAGAAGCTGACTGTTCTCAAGTTAGAGAATCAGTGTTGAGATGCGGACTGATCTATACACGAGACCGAGTCCGAGTAGATATGTTGATGTTGCCTGAATGTAGTAGAGGCAGTCCAAGATGTTGATTGATCCGTAGGTGACTTGGCAGTTGTCGACTTGGTGCCGGAGTACTAACCGAACTAATATCGTAGAAGCAGTGAAATGCGTTTTCGTGTTATTACGGAGAAAAGCTCGGTGTGGGTGTACTTTTTGAACTGTAGAGGACACAGGTATACAGGATGTTTGACCGTGAGATTTATTGGAGGTTACCGTTTGTTGTCGTAACCAACGAATATATTTAAAATAATAAATTAATGTACAGCCTATATTCGCTAAGTCGTTAGTACAAAGTATAAATCGTAAAATAAAATCGAGGATAAATATTCGATAAATGATTGTCGCGTAACTCGACAGATAACTCGTGATAACACTTGGATCGCTTGTTGATGCAGAAGGATGCTCGTATATACTCATAGATACAAAACTCGCGACGGTTTATTTATACTGGTCGGAGGGGGGGGGGGGGGGGAGTCGGAAAATTTGAATTCGTTTTAGATCGACGGTTGCCCATAACGGTGACTTTGTTTTGCCCGGAGTTTGTCTATTGTTACGTTTTGTGCGTCAAGGCGGTATCCGTGATCCGAGGCACAACAACAACATGAGTCGTTCTCCATCCGCATTGACCAATGATTCGTGTGCAGTTACACACCCATAAACTGAAAATACTTGCAAGATTATAGATTAAGTTAAAGAGATTCTGTTTATGGTGGTTCTTTAGGTTTATTGCGGGTCTGTATAACGGTGCATGGGCCTTGGCTGCCAGATCACGAGGGACGCTACGCGGACCATCTCACGTGACGTAATAACAGCTTTCGCGCTGTATGGTTCGGCTCCTGAAGATCGGCTACTAATAGGAAACGATACGGACATACGTGTTACAATTTTATTGCACGAATTGTGCTGAATGTTTCTGTATTGCTGTTGCAATTTCTTCAACGATACCTTCGATTTCCATTTCAGGTCCATTCAAGCGTCTTCTATCCAATTAAATTCAAAAGGCGCAAATTTCGACGAATCAATTTTCCCTTGCTTTTCAGATTGGTCAAGTGCGAAATTGAAGTAATATGTTGCATTACATTTTTATGCTTAACGCGCAATTTACAGTTCTTAAAAATCTCATTCTCAGTAATTGTGCGCAGAGGTAGTTTCTAATTTCTACACAAATCACTCTCATTTTCAAGTAATTTCGAATCTGCATTTTCTTCTGCTTTGAATCCATATTTGTGCTTTGTTTTTTCTAACGTTTCAGTCGGCTTTGTAACAGATATTGTAAGGTCTCCCGAAAGGGCTACGTGAGAAGAAGAAGAATCAATTTTTAATGCAACAAACTCATCTTCTTCCTTTATCATTGATCTAGTAATATCGAATTCAAGGAGGATGGTAACTAGCGCTCCAAGGAAGAGCCACTTAAATTTCAAATTCATATCCAATTCGTCATCTGTGTTCAATTTAATTTTCTGGTTTATCTAGATGCGAACATTCTCCTCGTCAATGATTTTTCTCGCATTCAGAGAAGAAGAGTCATAAATGTTCTGTTGATGGAGGATGCACCACTGCAATTTGCAGGGATCGATATCGAAGGACTTATGTACACCGCAAACTTTCACTATTCACTTCTACAACATTTTTACAACTTCACAATTAGGAAAATGCTTGACAGTACGTCGTCTTTGTTATCATTAACCATAATGTTACGCATTAACATCATAATCTGTCTTACTTATGTTTCCAAACTTTTACCGCACTCTTGCAGTACATTAAACTCTTATTACTTTATTGTCTGTTTATGACATAATGACATATCACTTATCTTTAACGATCTAGGGAACATATCAGCAACTAATTTTTCAGAAATTGTCGTTTCATATTATATATGCTCTATTATGTTACTTGTTTATTACCTACTATTATCTATGACGTGTTTTAAAAACAAATATACTTCCTTCCATACTCCACCCGTCCTGGGTTTCTTGCTTCAGGCTCTGCAGCTCCTCCACCAAGTCATAAGACTCGCCCTGCCGATTTATTCCAACACCCTACTTCGTCTCGTACTCCTTCCACCGAAGCCTGGCCTTGATATAAATGGGCATGCTGCCCGTTACTACACACAGTGTCTCGTGAGACACTGTTCTCTACGCTGTTGACGTACGAACCAACGCCGCCCGTTGCGCACTCACCAAAATTTTCCTATTCTTCTCCATACCGAGGGCAGACGCCCATATCGGCGCAGCGTACAAGACCACCGAATCCCAGACACCGTAATACAATTTCCCCACGGTGTCGGTGGGTCCATTAACCTTTAGACAACAAGTTGCTAATGGTTCTCACGAACCTCTTCGCCGTGTCGCACACTTGCTCCAGATGGGGAGGAATACCTTCTGACATTGTCCAAAAGCACTCCCTGGTATTTCACGGAATTTTTGGCGGCGATCTCGCCACCAGCCACGCCGAAGTTCAAAACCTTCGGGATTCGTTTCCAGGTGAGCAGAATGACATCCTTCTTGTCCTGCGCCAGATGAAGGCTCGTACCCTTGCACCAGTCTGTGACCAGCTTCATGGTTTCCTGTACTCTGCCCCCTGCGACTTCCACATGGTGATCACGTAACGCGATCGCATCCAAATCCTTAACCGGGTACAATACCTTTAGGAGTCCGTCATACACTAGGTTCCACAACAATGGACCTATTATCGACCCCTGAGCCACATCCACATAAACGCTTCTTCTCACCGTACCATCCTGGCAGTGCACCACAATTTTCCTATCCGAAAGATAGTTGTTCAATAAATTTAACAGTTTACCTGGTAACCGACTTTCCCTGACCTCTGCAGGGATACTCTTACAACTGAGCGTATTAAACCCGTTCTTCACGTCCAGAGCGAACAAAACGCACACCAGTCCTCTGTTACGACATAGATCCGCGATCCCGCACACTCTACCCAGCGCATCTAACGTGCCCCTGCGCCCCCTGAATCCATATTGCACCTTATGGAAGGGGTCCCTTCATAGGCATCTTTCGATTAACATCTTGCACGTAAGCTCCCAGACCTTACTCAGCACCGGCAAAATGCTTATCGGTCAGTATGATGATAACAACAGCGGATCCCTTGCTGGTTTTGGCAAACGAACCAACCTTGCCGCCCTTCGCACCGCCGGAATTCGTCCAGACCTATTTATACTGTTAAACAGGTCCACGAGCCGCCCAGGTCGTTGTTCCGTGATGATCCTAACGATCTCCAGAGGAACCCCTTTTACGCCCGCAGTTTTCCTCGGGTCACATTTCACAATAGCCGTTCGCAGGTCCTCCGTTACGCGCAGATCTTGCTCCTCTTCCCCTTGCGTCTGCGAGATTCGGGAACTATGCTTTTCGTCTTCCTGCTCCGCTCGTTTGGCGACAAGAAGGTCTTCTAGAATTTTCTCAACTCTGTCCTTATTAAGACCCTCCGGCGGTATATTCCGAGCTATTTTAGCTCTTACAACTCAATATGACCTCCCCCAAGGATCCTGGTCCAGAGTTCCGCAAAACTCCTTCCATCTTTCCACCTTGCAGCGTTCGATCGCTCTTCTTAACCTCCTCCTTGCCTCCTTGCCTCCTTAAACTCGGTTACCATATGGCCAACATTGTCTCTACTTGCTGTCACTGCCCGCAGCGCTCTTCTTCTTAATCACAGAGTTGCCCTTCTCAACCCGGACAATTCTTCGTTCCACCAGTGGTTAATACTTCCCCTGTCGTGTGGCGTAAATATCTTTTTCAATTCATCGGCACACGTACGTTCCAGACATTTTTGGAATTGGATGCCGTGTGTCTCAATCTTCAACTCCGCCTCATTCGTCTATTAACACTCAAAATATCTGAGAAGATTGTACGTCCATTCCTAACAAAGGAGTATATCCCCGTCGTCCTAACTGGCTTCATCTCGTTTCTTGTCAACATATCCAGCAGATATGTCCCCCTGGGCCCTGTCCTCCTGCCACCCCAGGTCGTGGATTGCGCATTAAAATCGCCGCCCTCTTCTCCTACTGTCCCTTATCACTTCCTCTATTTCTCCTATGTATCCGTAGAACTCCTGCTTACTCACATTGCGAGAACAATACCCACTGAAACACATCGTGTCTTCTACCTTAATACAGACCAATCCCTCCTTGCTAACCAATGTCTCACTTGCCGCATGCCTTCCATTGAATAAAGTAACCCATAGTGATGCATCCCCGACCGTATTATTGCACAAATACGGTAACTGTCTATACAGTTCGGAGATGAATACTACGTCCACCCTATTTTCACATGCGTACTGCACTAATAAATCCTGTGCAAGTCTGCACCTATTCGAGTTTATGTGTAAGGCCTTTATCTTCTCCTACCACTCCCTCGTGCTTACAATACATCGTACACCTTGGCTCCTTTGTGCACTCTCTCATCACGTGTTTACTACTGCCGCACTTCCTATACAATTCCTTACCCGAGCACAAAACCGTGCAGCATGCAGCCGTATGCCCTAACATATGGCATTTAAAGCATCGCTGCACATTCGGCAGTAGCCTACCGGAAGCAATAGTCAGGCCAGTTCTGAACTTTTTCGCCACTTCCTCCCGTGGGATCGCACTAACGGGTAACACCACCGCCACCTGACTACCCTATGGCGCCATCCTCAACGCCCTCACCTCAACACTTTCTCCCTTCTTTATTCCCCACTATCCTCTCATGTCCACCACCAACTCCTCCTTGGTGATAAGGAGATCGATATTCATTATCAGCACAGTAGCCCTACCCAATAATGCAGTTACCTCCGTTGCATCGCACAAGGCGGTTTTATGCTTCTCCGCCGCCTCACTCACTACGATCTTCTTATCGAACTCGATGAGTATGTGACCAGCCCTAGTATTTCTCATACCTGTCACTTCCTCGATCATGTTCCTGGCGACGATTATCCTCTTATACGTCTCGATTCAGTCCCGAGCTTCTTCCACTTTAATCAATATCGCCTCTTTCCACTTCCGCGCATTTATTGTCCTTTCCTATTTACTTCCCTTCCCCCCTTCATTCGCACGCGCACCGAAGGATGGCAACCCCTGGGGCTCCTTCCATTTTCTTCTTCTTCTGCCAACCGTACTCCAACTCTCCGAGTTCTCGCTCTTCTCTCTACCAGTCTCTTCGTTGTCAACCAACCTACCACACATCTCCGCGTATGTAGATTCCTCTTTCGTGGGACTCTTTGCTGTTACAATCTTCCTCCCTTCCGCGGGGGACACCATCTTTCTTTTGGAGTAGTCGCCCGCTACCTTTTCGCACATGTTCTCCCTACTCTCATCCACGGCGTATATTACACCCCGCTTTCCTATATTCCGTCCGACCCCTTCAACTTTTCTTTGCTCAAACTTCATCTTCCTTCTTCTTTTCATCTGACCAATACACTGATCTATCGACGACGCTATACCCCTGATCACATTGCCTACTTCTCTAATTCCCTTGTTCTTTGAAATTGGGAACGCTACTTGATGCAAATTCTCAACTAAATAACGATCAGTCAGATTCAACCGATCGGTTGATATCGCGAACCTTAAATGAATTAACTCTCAAGGTGTAGGTAGATTGAATATATCGAGTGTTAATATGGTTTGATACCTTATTTGACACTTTTAGTATAGACGAAGAGTTTGGCATTCTGATCACGACGGTTGTACGATTTTGTTGAGATTAAATACGATGTAGTATCACATAAACGGTACGACTCTATGATGAAGACTGTCGTAGGATGTCCTTGCTCCTCCCACCAGCAGCTTCGTCAACTCCGTACATCCTAACTTTCCGTCCCTGGGTTTTCTCTGGTTTACCTGTAGTCTCGGGGATGCACATCCTCTGATATTGCCAGTTGTTTACCTTTGTCCTGACTCATCGAGCATCTAGGATGGTTTTTAGCCTCTTAATGAGGTGCGCACCGTAAGTTCTACAGCTCGGGGAGGCAGGCACTTAAGACTTTCCTAAAAAAAGGAGATGTGTTATCTAAGTTACAAACTGACGGCCACTAAAAATCTCGAACACTATTGTTCAACAAGTCAATGCAGAGGTCAATGATGAAAATGCAAACGAGTACTTTCTATTCAATGGATAACTCACCCCGATTTTTCTTTCATTGGGAAGTTTCTGGAAACAGTTGTAGACAGAGTAGGATGTTTCCAACAGTGTTCCAACATTATTAGAATGTTTCCAACATTCTAATAATTTCGGAGCCAATTCAATCTGAACAGGGTGCAGGTTCCATGTTATCAGTTCTAACTTCCCAAAGAGTAATTAGTATTTTCTTTAGAATAAGAGTTTGTTATCCTCTAAGTTTTGCTCGTTTTGATTTGGCAGTTTGTGCTTCATAATGTCACACCACTTGTTCATAGTAGTTTGATAATATCTGTAAATATAATATATCATTTTATTCTTGAGTGGAAGAGATTCATAAGAGGTAAACTACACGTGCCAGTCGCTAATTGTATTAATTTTTTAATCATTGTATTTTTTGTTTTTTATGCTTGTATTGGAAGATTATAGCTCCTATGGCCTAAGGGTCTTGCAATCTCCTTTAGTTTTATATGTTTCAGACAAGTTGGCACACTTCCGTTTTTTCTTAATGCTTCACACACACACCTTTTCTTCTTGAAATATTAGGTTGTCCGAAAAGTTTCTCTCGTTTTATAAGGAAATAACAAACGCACAATGTTTTTTTGTTTTATATTAGTTTATTGAATTATGCACGAATATAATAATAGAAATGTAGCGAAATGGATCATGTCTAATTTAATAACATAATATAAAAGAGAAATTGTTGTTTGTCTATTATCACCTTCGGGCAATCTAATAATTCCTCTGCAATTTGCACACTGTTATAATAATTGTCCGTGTTATCTACGTGCGCCAAATTTATAAATGGTTACAATTAAAGGGAAAGCGGACCTTATTCTCTTCACAGATAGCTTCACAGATGGCATATGGCAATTTTCATACGGTGGTTCTCCACATCAGCAAATGGGAGTAATGACCACGAAACGCAACTACTTTAAACGCTCTTGGGCTCCGCCATGCTTGTTTCGGCTTAAGCCGACTAGTGTATTCGGAGGTCGTTTGCCTAGCAATTGGTACGAAAATCTCCCCTAGCAATCTCGTATTCCTGCACCGTAGATCATTTCGGCAGCCGTTGCATCCAAGTCCTCCTTAAGGGCTGTTCGAATACCCATGAGTATGATCGGCAATATTTCGACCCAATTGCTTGTATCATAGCTTTTTACTGCTGTTTTCAACTGACGATGTAAGCGCTCTACCATCTCGTTGGACTTGGGATGATAGGCGGTCGTGCGTAAGTGCTTGAAGCCGAGCAATCGGCATAATTTCTGAAATAGTTGCGATTCGAATTGGCCTCCTTGGTCGGTTGTTATTTTCGCTGGTACGTAAAAAGGAGCTATCCACGTTGAAAGAAGGGTTGAAGCAACGGTTGACGCTTCCATATCGGCTACACGTATTACTTCGGGCCAACGCGAGAAACGGTGTCTGCATCACCATAATGTCTACGTGTATAAACACGTGTGTGTGAAGAAGAAACAGTAAATTATGACAATCCCATGCACAATTCAAAAACCTGCCTAGAACTTATCCCATACTCAATGGACAAGGCGATATAGGAATAGAAGGATTTATTAAACGGGTTAGAGAAGCTCGAGCAGAATGTCGAGAAAAACGCACATTATTACGGCTAATTCTAACGCAAAGAATCATCGGAGAAGCGGAACGCAGTATTCGCCACACTGAAATCGAGAATTACGAGAACCTGTTTGAAAGCCTCAGGAAATTTGTATCTGTAAGTATTACATCCAATGGAGCTCGCGATAAATTACAACGTACGCGACGAAATGTTAACGAATCGGTACACAGTTATGTGAAGAGGTTTCGACACAACCTCAACGAATTGATATACGCGCTTCAACACGAAATTCGCGATCCAATACGTCGAGCAGTTGCCATAGATCCTGAAACTGAGCGAGCGATCAAAGTTTTTGTCCTAAATTTGAAACCCGAAATAGAAATACGCGCATCGGGTACAAGACCGAAGAGTCTCCAAGAAGCACAAGATGCGGCTTTCGAGGCGGAGCTAGTCATGGGGGAAATCGAACGCAACAGGAACATAACGATAGGAAGAACAATGAACCGACCAATTGAGAGAGCCAACACCCGATTCCAAGGAACACTTAAACCAATGGCAAGAACCTTCCAGCAAGACAAACGAATGCCACTTACCCAAAGAACTCAATTTAAATGCTTCAGGTATAATCAAATCGGACATGCCCCCAGTCAATGTAGAAATTTTCAATCACCTAGCCTATATCCGAGACCACCAGGAATCCACAATATAGAGATACGCGAGGAAGAAACGGAGGAACCAATAGACCAGACCTACGAATTAACGCCACAACAGGAACACTATCCACAGTGCTTCTACGATCCAACGGACGACAACATGAAATCTTCGTCGACAGCGGAGCAGGAATTAACATACTCAAGAGAAGATGTGTACTATAACCCAGGACAGTAAAAGAACCAAATTTCTCAATGGGACATTCTAGATTTACTACTAACGAACACGCCGTTGTGAAATTATTCGGTAAAACTTTAGAATTCTTTGTGATAGATGACAACTTTCCAATCATAGAGGACGGCATATTCGGTTTACCAGCCCTATCTAAATTCAAATTTGAACTCTCGAATCAACAATTAAAACTTGACGATAATATTTTTTTATTGCAACAGGAAAACGACGTACCCCCGAAACAAGCAGTGTCAAAGACAGTTTACTTGGAAGGAAAACCGACAACGATATGCTTTATCAATGGTGGCGAGTATCCAGCCAAAAAAACCAGTCTCATCGAAAACTCAAATACATATAGTAACTTAAATGGGGTTTTAGAGTAAGGACAAGTAATGATGTTTTGGTTTAACAAGTAATATTCAATACAACGAACTAATTACAATATTGTCGCACGCCTTATTATCATACTCGGCTCTCAACTATCCGATTCACACTCTCCGTCTCCTCTACTCACGCACTCTGGCCTTTGCACTCACTCTCTCTGACTTCTCAACTAACACTGTACGACTTCTAACTGATACCCCCTGGGCTAGCATCCCTTTGTCTTTACTTAGCCCCACCACGCATGTGTTCCGCGAACACCCTTGGCCAGGATCACGTAGGCCTTTTCTACGAAGCTATTTACTTGAAGCACCGACGACACATTGATGGGCCCGACGACGCCTTGGCTCTCGTGACATTGTTTATGGTTCGACAAATATCTTAGGCCTTTTGTCCACGATACCACACTCGGCAATCCTGCAATTAACATCTGCCCTCAGATGTTGTCTTCCATTTCGCTATCGTCGGATGCGTCATCTTCGGAATTGAGAACCCAAGGCTTCGTGAAGTCGGCGGTTGTCGATGTGTACGTAGGCTCTTCATGCTTCCCTACTTTCTCCATCGTGTATCGGCCATTCCGCATTGTTCGCAAAAGCCGGTACGGACATAAAAATTTCCCTCCGAGTTTTAAACCTGAGTCAAATTGGGTTCTCTTAATGGCCACTAAATCTCCCCTTAGGTACTTTTTCGCACTCTTCCGTCTTTTGTCGAAATTCCTTCTATTTTCTTCTTGCGTCGCAGCGATCTTACCTTTTGCGTCCTCACGTAACTCACGAAGTTATTTTTCGAATTTCACAGCCCACTCTTCGTCGATTAATTTTCTAACTGCATACCCATCGGCCTGACTGCACGTTGCGGCATCTAAAATCTCACGGACTTCAATGCCCCTGTTCTGTGCGCTTCTCAACCGTGCAATCAGCCCGTCCTCACACTCAATCACATACATAGCACCCGGCAGTGGATTTCTACTCGAGGTATTCGCATACTGCATATTTTTGCCTATGACATACCTGACACTTAAAATCGCAATCGTTTGTACGCAACTTCGTCAAGTCGTCTAATTCTCTTTTCTCAGACGGCGCCAGTCTTCGCGGTCTTCGTACTACGTTGGTACTACGGGTTTGTCGCTTTTCAAATCGATTTTTGCGGTTATCCCAACGTCCCGCTTCTTCTTCTGCTTATACCCCCTAACGATATCGCGAATCGCTTCGTGATAATGCGGTTCCTGTACATGCGATGAACCTAAGTCGTCAGACTGTTCTATATTGACCCTCGATATATCCGGCGCGTCATTGAAATCGTCCGTCTGCTCGTCAAGTCGTAGAAAGGTCACCTCGCCTCGCTTGACCTGCAACTCTATCTGATCCAAGAAATCAGTACCTAACAACAAAAACTTGACAAACCCTCCATCATAAAAGCCAACACTTCCTGCGATATATTGTACAAAGATGAACACTTGCGTATAGGCGAAACAAGAGACGAAGTCCAATACGAAATCCGAACTAAAACCCTAGCTCTCAAGACAAACGATAGCTTCACTCATCTGTTAAACAAACTCGAGCGAGCACCAAAGGTAGTAAATAATTTACAAGGCTATAAAACTACGATTGATAAAATAGACGACGAAATAGAAACCCCTAACTTCGAACATAGAATCAAAGGATACAATATTGGGGACTAACTACGCTCCAGATATCAGGGTACATAGCATTAGGCGTGCTAGGTATGTACGGACTAAACAAGATAGGAGCATTCCAATGCATCAAAAAATGTATACCGAACAGGCTATGTATCAATTTATTTTGCTGCCGAAATGAAACCGTAATCAACAGCCACAACGCCACACCCAATATCTATGTCGGGTTTGCGTTAAGATTAGAGTTAGGGTTAAGGGCGTGAAACGAATCCCTATTGGCATTAGACGTGATCATTATGCAATAGAGAAGATATTTACTAGTGCAAATATGACTATGATAGAATTTGACAAGTAATCGCAATAATTAGATACTCGAGAAGCTAAAGACAATGATCCTAGGCTCAATAACGAATCCGCGGTCAACGGGATGACGAACTCTACTCTTCTGTAGCGTCTAAGTTGTGCTCAATGTTAATGCAAGGAGCAATCACTACGTATAAGGATGACAGTTCAATCGTTGATGAGATCGTACAAGGGAGTGTCTCTCCGTCACGGTGATGCTGTCGAAGAAAACTATGATGGGTGTGCCTAAGGGCACGAGATCATCGGATTCGCAGAGGAAAGTCTTCGTTCGAAGGGTGAGGGAAATTGACGTTACTGTTAATTGGTTAGAGAAATGTTGGTGGTTAGAGAAGGATGTTAGCTGTCCTTGGGAAAAGTTGCTAGCGGGAAGCGTCGTTCGTGGAAGGATAGATTTCTCTTATCTTCCCGTAGTTGGGACACGGACTATTTGTCTATTTGAAGGACTTTGTATATCTGCAACTTGATATTCGTAACGGGTCCTCGGCCAGCTAAACATATACTGTGAAGATGCGTTGACATCTGGCAATCATCTTACCCGAAGGACAAAGTCTGCGTGTGGCGAGCCACGGGGCAGAAACCATTGAAACGTTTACCGTCGTGCCCCGTCCCAAGTATCTCTTTTAAGGAGAGCTATAGAATTACTTCATGCCTTTGTTAGACAAAACGTTCATCCCTTGACCGCGACTACGTTCGGCGACTGGTTGTCGCCTCGAGCCCGAGCTCACTATCATAAATCTCGAATAAGTACAGTCGGATGGAATGACAACAGTTTCTTAGTACGGCTATGGTGAAATCTGGATTACAGTACTAAGGGATTTTCCCAAAGTTCCAAAGGGAAGGTTCCGGTGTTCTTTCATCTCCGACATCTATATCTCGACCAACACATACCACCTCGAAGAAGAAGAAGAATCAGCTGTGATTTTCAAGCCACGCCAAGTTCGATTCCACAAAAGACTTCTGAAGAAAACTTGAGGGACCAAGTTCAATCTAAGAGGGGAATGTCACAGGGTAAATTTGCCTCACTATGTGATAAGATAGGTAATCCCAACCGCCTTATCATGAGTCACCGCCAGGGTAACGTCCAGTCATTCTAAATATGATACATCCGTACAATCGAAGTCCAGAGTAACATCCAACCATATGATACAACTATACGACCAAAGTCTTTCTCCCACTCCAACAAATAAAGGCATATAAATACTCCTCCCGAAATCACCCGAGCGAGTTTGCAATATTCTGAATTACCCTAAACCTAAAGTCTATCGTTGCGAACCATTGTACAAGTGTGTAAAAATAAAGAGTTCGATCTTCTGTTTTGAGAACGACGTTTTTTCAATAATTCGTTGAATTATTACGCGACACGGCCATGGGCTTGTCACGTAATAAATGACGAGGTGTTATAAAAAAGGCGAATGCTTTGTTAATGCGACAATGTTATAATTCACTTGTAGGGCACAGACTGACTTACTGACTAAAGGACTGGGGTTTTCATCTCTTCGTTATGATTCGCATATCTTATGGATGGAAGTCCGGTTATTGTCTATTCTCATCGTCACCGCATTACTAAGTGTTATAGATATACCCGGAGGTCGGCAGATGTCTGGCTTTTGAGTGACGTTACACTCTCTTAGAATAGGCCGCGGGAGGACCATATAATTTCAAAAACTCGTCGTCCTGTCGATCATCCAATGCAATCCATGTCCCAATGACTTCAGCAGTTAGTGTTTGAGAAAGACGCCTTATCAGTGCATCGGTTGAAAAGACAGTTAAAAGACGCTTTACGAGAGATCCAAACATCCTGTTGATGGTGTGTATGAATATGTGGGCCCCAAGTCAGACGATAACGATACGAACTATAATAAGCTAAGTCTATGAAGGGAAGCTAAACGCTACAGATAACTCACGCTTTATGGACATAATCGGAATAAGTTGCGCTCATATAATTAATCTAATGAGCAGTGTTAGTCCAAACCATCAGTCCTTAACATTTATGCAAATTTCATGTACCCATCTATGCCATATAACACATTGAATCCATTTTTTTCTTAGATTTTGGTGATGTAAAGAGTTCATCACAAAATATACGAGCTCGAGCGAAGAATTTTGTATTTTTTATTTTTCCACTGCTACATTTTCTTCATCTTTGCTAAGTGCGCTCCTGGTTTTGAAAGATTTTTTTCGTTCGGGCTTTTTTCCAGCTGATTGTTACAGTGTTCCTTCTTTCCTTCGCTTTTCTCTTTACCCTTTCCTTTGCTTGGCAGATAGATTTGATTATTTTGGGGGAAAATATAAATGCAGAAGGATTTGCATCCTTAGACGTCAGTGATAGCGTTCCTACGCTCTTAGATGTGGATAGTAGCATTTCTGCGTCTTTTGATAAAAGGACTTGCTGCATAATGTTGATTGCCTGTTGGATCCTCTTGTATCTGGCTGTTGATATTTGGTGGTCTCTATTTGTAGTTTTTGAAGGAGGATACAAGTAATCGGGAAACATATTAAAGGGAAATATTCCAGTTTCTTCGGACCCTTGAATGACAGTTTCAATGATAACTGCTACAAAAAAATGTTGCTATATATAATTTCATAACTCCGTAAGTTGTTACACAGCGTTTAAAGTATTTATTGGAGCCGTGAAATTTACATCAGGATGTTTCAAATGATGAGCGCAATACACATCATGCAACGAAAGCACTAGTTCCTCAAGCATGTGACTTGAGAATTTTATTAATTCCCTAAACCAAAGAATAAAAATATTTTTTTATATTCAGCTACTGTCGTGGTAAACTGCGAAGATGCCAGAAGTTTAACTATCCATTAACTTCGGTTTCGATCTCTTTCTTTAGGACACAAATAAAATGGTAGGCGTATAGTTTCCAGTGGCATTGGTATATATCTCGGCTGTAAGAAAAATTCTGAAAAAAGAAACTGTTTTTGTGAGGCGAAGCCATGAACACAGCAGTGCATGTCATAAACAAGACTGGGCCCACAAGACAGGACAATAAAACACCGTATGAACTGTGGTACGGGAAACCGCCAGATTTAAAGAAGTTTAGGGTTTTAAATACTGAGTGCTTTGCACATATACTTGCGGAAAAGAGAAGGAAATTGGACAGAAAGGCTAACAAAGGATATTTGGTAGGCTATCTAGATGACGGACGAGGGTATCGAGTGTACGTGCCGACCGTAAGAAATGTAATATTAAGCCGTGACATAATATTCAAGCCCGAACGAGAAACTGAAAAATTCGTTAATTTAAGTTTACCGAAAATTGTCGAGCGCGAAGGTGTGCGTGCACAGAGCGATAGAGTATGTACGTATGAAAGTGCAGAGAGTGAAACTGAAAAACAACCTTTTATAACTAGCGAGAATGTGAGACAAGTGAGAGATAGAGATAAGATCAAGCGAACCGATTTTTATGGTAACCCAGTAACGTACATAAGGGAAAAATTACCGATAGATTTTAACGAAGCGATAAGATCCGAAAAGAATGTTATGGCAAACGGCTATGAATGATGAAATAAAATCGCACTATAAAGATAAGACGTGGATTCTTGTAGAAAAACCAAAAGATCAGAAGATACTTAGTGATAGGTGGGTTTTAACGGTCAAGCTAAATCCGCACAATTCGGAACGATACAAAGCGCGACTTGTAATAAAGGGTGTTTACAGAAAGAAGGCTTAGATTATAAGGAAACCTATAGTTCCGTTGCTCGGTGTGACACAATTAGGTTAATGCTTAGTATTGCTGCCAAAAATAATTTACACCCTGGTCAGTTAGACATTAAAACAGCATTTTTATATGGAAGTCTGAAAGAAGATATTTGTATGAAACCACCTAAAGGTTATGATGATGATACGAATCGTGTTTGTAAATTGCTAAAAAGCCTATACGGCTTAAGGGGGGGGGGAGGGTAAGGTATTAAAATTTTTTTTGCATCTTTGTTATTTTTTAATTTAATGCATAGTATCTTAAGAATATTGTGTCAAAATTTCAAGTCGATTGGAGCAAAATTGACGAAGTTACGAGTATTTTTATACATGTAGAATTTTGATACCTACCCGACCCGAGATAGCTATTGTTACCTGGCAGATGTTTCGCTAACCTTACCCCCCAGATCTATTTATCAAAATTTCGGCTTAAGTACAAACCTCCTTATACCTGTACTGTATATTTTGTCAGTGCAGAGTATAAAATTTAGTGTAGCTGTAAATATTCTATCGAGCAGACGTATGCGTGCGTTCCTATTTTCGCATCATTTTGGCTCCGCTTTCATTAAGATTTGTGTTGAATTATTACTAAAATGCGTAAAAAGATTACAAGATCTGATAGACAATCAGCTGGTTCGAGATTATATCGTCCTAGAAAAATTGTACCTCCGCAAAAACGTAAAAACGAAGGTATTTCAACAAGTAGCGCGTCAGCTAAAAAAATAAAAGTGACCGTTGAAGATCAAGTTACGGAGGATCTTGAAAAACATTATATGATAATTGATTTTTTATTAGTCTTTTCAACAATTGCTACGCTAGTGAAGTGTGTGAAATGTGATGGAAAAGTAAATTTTCTTTCGACATTAAAGACGGCCTTGGATTTAACATCAAAGTGTCATGCGAATGCTGTAAACAGATTACAAATGTTCCGTCTAGTGCAAGAATAAACTCTGGTATTTTTGAAATTAATTGTCGGTTTGTTTTTGTGATGAGAATATTAGGCCTCGGATTAGTTGGTTGTGAAAAGTTCTGCGGCTTGATGGATTTGTCTAGAAGGGTTTTTATCAACACCGACGTACAATGATTACATGAAAAAAATTTGCTCGATTGTGAAAGAAGTAGCGAATCGATTTTTTTATCTGCTATAAAAAAAGAAAAAGCAGCAACAGCCGAAGAGAAAAATACTGAAGATGCCGACGAACTCACTGTATCAAGCTACGTTACGATGGCCCCCAAGGGTGTTGACGCAATGTGATTTCTGCCCAGTGTTCTGAATGTCAACGTGAAGAAATTCAAAAAAGCGCGGGTAAACGGCGGAAGTAACTATGACTCTTTTAAGGGCGCAGCATACCGCTATTAAACGGTTGTGCTGTGAACCCGGGATTGTTGTAGTTGCTCGGGGGTAGGCAAGATTTTGGTCTTGTCTGCCTAAGTCGCACTCCTACCTCCCTGTGGTACCGCCGGTAACACGCGCGCCGCGTCAGCGTGGGGCGTACTCCCCCGGATGCGGCCGCGCGTGGCTAAACGGAATGCGGCGACGAAGGAGCGAAGGACTAACTACTTAACAGTCTTTCGGAACGGCTGCTTGGAGCCGTGAAGAAATGGAGTCTAAATTTAACAAAGGAACTCGTTCCTTCGTGTTGATGATGACTGGTAGAGCTAGTTGACATGATTTGGATAAAGAATTGGACCGTCGAATTGATAATCAAAAATTGTATCAAAATTCGATAATGATGAAGTAGAAGCCTCGGACGCAGCGCTTCTCGGTCCCGGAGGCGCTGTGGCAGATTTATCCGCTTTGGAGGGGACCACTGATGATGACCAGGCTTTGTTCCCGGCTATGAACTGAGAAGTAATGGTGCCGCTCGTGGGCAATCAGGTTGCCAGTCCAGTATGCGAGAAAAGGGAAGTGGACCCTTTCTTTATAACTTTGTCGGACTTGGATAGGCACCTTACTCAACATCACCCGGGATACAGTGGGAAATGCTCAAATTGTCAAAAAAGCTTCCGTAAGCTTCATGGGGCTAGGTGCCACACACCCAAGTGTAGTGGCCCTAGTCAGGCTATGGCAGGAGAGTTTCAATGTGAAGCCTGCCCTTTGAACTTCGTAAAGAGGGCTATCCACCTACGAATGGCATGCGCACCCTGCCGTTAGAAATATAAAAAGAAGGGGAGCGGACCCCCCTTAACAAGAAAAAAGTAAGAATTGGAAAGTAGAAGAGGTAGCGCTCTTGAAGGGGCTCTGGGAGTTATATAAAGGGCATAAGTACCCTAATAAAGAAATAAGTAAATACCTCACCACAATAACAATAGACCAAATAAAATACTAAAGAAAGAAGCTAAATCTAGTTGGCGAGGGGAGCTCCCAAGAGGCTACCTCATTGGCAACAGAGGGAGGGTGCGATCTCGTTGGTTCAGGCAATGTGCATATTGAAAGAATGCCTGAAGTCCGCCACGAGATTGTTAGTGATGAGGAGCCTACCCGAAAATGGAGGCTCCTGCTTGAAAATGAAATAGATAAGTCAACCGAGGTACCCCCTGTTTTAAGGGTGGTTTACGATCGGTTGTTGATTATCTGGAAGTCTACAAAGACGTGACGAAGCTATAAAAGAAAGAATTAATAGCTTTATAAGCACAACTCTATACGAATCAATTGTTAACCACAATAAAAACCAAGTGGATTCTAAGACTGTAAAAAAGCAGACCAAAAATAATAATAATAAAAAGAACAATAGGAACTCACGGAAGCGATATTCCTACGCACGTTGCCAGGCATTGTTCTGTGAGTGTCCCAGGAGACTGGCTGATGCTGTCATCAATAACGATCGGGCATACCTCGAACCAGCCAGGCAACCACCTGAAGCTGCGGAAGTGAGGAGGCTCTATGAAAAATCATGAGGACAAGCCGAATCTACATACGTCCCGATTCCAGTAGCAAGAGCCTCCAAGCTGTCCCTAACTGAGATTTTCCAGCCTATAACTGCTGAGGATGTGGCGGAGAGGATCGGCAAAATAAGAAAGAAGGCTGCGGCAGGGCCAGATGGACTGCAAAAAGATCACCTCATGATTCCTGCCCTGCCTATTATTTTAGCCAAATTATTCAATATATTGAGCTACTGTTCTTATTTTCCTTCTGCATGGAAGGAGAATAGAACCACATTGATACCTAAGCTCAACAAACCGGGTAGCCAAGTGGAAAATTGGCGGCCTATAACTATAGGCCCCATTTTCAGCCGAATCTTCTCCTCCATTATCGACGGGAGGATCAGGAGGGGTATCGTATTGAATATATGAGGCAGAAGGGTTTTACATCCGAATGTCGATGTAAAATCAATATCGAACTACTAAATTTTGCCTTAAGCTATTGCAAAAGGAATAATGGCGGGGTATTCACTATTGTGGATATCTCGAAGGCATTCGATACGGTGCCCCATGCAGCATTGAAACCGTGCCTGGCAAGGAAGGCTGTGACGGCCCCTATTGTCGATTTAATCGACAACATGTATCAAAATTGTAAAACTAACATCAAAACTAAAGACGGCATAGGGGTCGAGATCACGATCCGCCGAGGAGTAAAGAAAGGCGACCCTTTGTCGCCATTACTATTTAATTTATGTCTCGAGCTGCTGCTGGAGGCGATCGAGGAACAAACTGGCGGCATTAACGTAAACGAAACCAGAAAAGTGCCTGTCCTGGCCTTTGCTGACGATGTCGTTCTGCTCGGTGCGGACGTGAAAGAAGCGCAACACCAAGTGGACGTTCCGATTGACTATCTGCAGGGCCTCGAAATGACAATCTCGAGGGAAAAGAGCGAAACCTTCGAGGTTGTGGCCAAGAAAGTTCATTAATGAACCAGAGCTAAAAATTGGGAACAACAGCATCCCAACAGTTGATCCAGACGAGGCCTTCAGGTACATGGGTGCCAAAGTGGGACCTTGGAAGGGCGTTCACTGTGGTATAATTGTACCAGAACTTCTGAGCGTGGTGAAAAGGGTGAGGAAACACTCCCTTAAACCTTTAGATGATTTCTTTGTCTCATTTTTAAGACGACCCCCACTATACTTAGGTCACGCCACCGTTCGCGCCTATGATCACGTATGTCTGTTCTTGCGTGAAAAACGTAACGGACAAAATTCGACGTTTCGAGAGCTCGCTGCTTGGCGACAACTATGCGCTCGTCGATACATTGTATATGATCCGGCGGTCAGATAAGACGATCTGACTGCGACATTGTGGGGCCGCGAACGACGGTTAGAAAATACAGCCTGTGGTAAGACTCGTGGCGTAACAGTATTAAAAGATTTATTTAATGCCAGCGGAGGAGAGGTACTTTCGGTGGTCTTGGGCAGCAGAGGCGCAATCACGCCCAACACCGAGAGAGTCCTCAAGCGATTGGGAATTGCTGATAGAGACGTAAGAACGATTGTTTTAAATGTACTAAGAAGCTCTATAGAGTTGTGCAACATATTCATGGATGATTGAGGAACGTATCAAGCGACGGAATATGGAAAAAAAGAAGCTTCTTATCTTTATTCGGCGTCACCTCGTTAATCGGTTACTTTACATGTAAAGTTCTTGACATTTTCGTCAAAAGTTCATATTGTCATGGATGTAATACTTGGGAACATAAATTAAACTCTGCCGAATACGACGAGTGGCATGGAAAACCATGTTTCAACGCTCGGTAAAGAATGGTGTACGATATTGCAACTATATCGGCGACGATGACTCTAAAGCTTACTCCGGGTTAGTGAATTATAAACCTTATGCTGATGATTTTTCAATAGTGAAAAAAGAATGTGTAGGACATGTTCACAAAAGAATGGGCACTCGTCTACGTGAAATAGTCAAAAATACCGTTGTCGATACTGAAACTAAGGCTGGAAGGAAGATCAAAAGAAAGAGTCTGTCTGGTAAAGGGGAGCTTACGGCTAAAATGATTGATAAACTGACGGTATACTACGGTTTGGCTATTAGACGTTACTCTGATTCCATAGAAAATATGAAGAATGCTATCTGGGCAACGTTCTTTCACTACAGTTCGACGGACGAGAATCCACAGCGTAAAAAATGCCCGAGCGACGCGGACTCCTGGTGCGAATGGCGAAAAGCTGCAGCTGCTAATGCATAGGATTCGTTCAAACACACGTACAGTGCTCTTCCCGAGGATGTTTTGAATGCCATCAAGCCTATCTATGAAGATCTGAGCAAAGATGCTCTCCTGAAGCGGTGTGTCACAGACTTCACGCAGAACAATAATGAGAGTTTGAACCAACTTATTTGGAAAATCTCACCAAAGCACTTGAGTGGAACCTCTGTCATCGTTGAAATTACAGCTTATGTGGCAGCCAATGTCTTCAATGAAGGTTCTTCTGCTTTACTAACCTTCATGCAATACATGGCAATCAGTAATGGATCAAGTGCTCGTGACTGGGCGCTATCAACTGACTCCATACGTATAAGACGAGCAGATCAGTAAGCTGAAGAACAAACTAAAGAAGATAGGATTCGTCGTAGGCAGGAGCAAAAAAATGCTTTAGACATCATGGATGATAGCAACATCCTTTATGGACCTGGCATTGATGATTCAGTGTGAGGTAAGCCGATAAAATTCACTTATGAACGTTTTATACCAGATTTTTTAGTGTTCAAAACTTTAAAGCGTTTTTCCCACAATTCACGTTTTCAAAGTCGGTGCCCCTCATAACTTCAAAACTACTGCACCGATACTTTTGCAATTTTGAACATAATTTACGAGGTAACGCTGGAGAGTTTTTTCAAATTTGTTGATTATTTTTATTTTACAAATACCGAATTAGCCGAATTTTTCGCAAAAAATCGTGTTTTTCCCTTCAAAGTGTTCCAAAAAAGTAAAAAATTAAAATTTCGAAAAACCCTCCTAGCGTTACCTGGAGAAAACTGTTACCTAACGAATGAACTTTGAGTTTTTTTTATTTCAGATGATCCAGCACCAAATTATGAGGGGCACAGCAATTCTACTTTTTTCCTAGACACCATTGCCGTATTTTTTAATATTTCTCCGTGAAAATTTTATACAATATTCTTCGAATGTCATACTTTAATGTACTATTGGTTTTAATAAAGTGATTTTAACTATGTCGTCACAAAAAATTCACAAAAATATGCCTTTTTTTGTACGAATTAACCTTAGCCCCCCTTAAAGCAGTCACCAAGATGTTGGACGGAACGTTTCACAAAATTTATTTCAAATTAAAAATTTTATCAGAGTAACGCATATCCTTGTTTTTATATTTATACAGAAGATGACAAATTAATGTTGATGGCCATATACGTAGACTGGTAGCAGCTTCAGACGAATCTTTAATCGACAAATTTGTCAATAATTTAAATAAAGAATTCAAAATTACGAGTTCGAAAGAAGTAAAGAGTTTTCTTGGACTTGAAATTAATAGATTAAAAGATGGTTAAATATTCATTCATCAGAGCAGGTATATCTAAAGCATATTAGAGAAATTTAATATGAATGAAGCAAACAGTATCGAGACTAATTGGAGCGAAAATAACATAGGCAACAATGATTGTAACGCACCATACAGAGAAGCCGTAGGAAACTTAATGTTTTTACAAATCGTAAGTAGGCCAGACATTAGTTTTGAAATAAATATAGCGTCGAGACATTTAGAGAATCCAAACGAGTATCAGTGGAAATTAGTCAAACGAATTTTGCGCTACATAAAAGGGACCGCAGACATGGGATTCTTATATACAAAAGCAGGCGATCTGGAAACCTTTAGCGATTCTGACTATGCAGGCGACAAAGAAACAAGAAAGTCGACATCAGGCATTGTATGTAAGTATGCGAATGCGGCCATTACATGGCAATGTGACCGAAAACAATGTATATCTCTATCTACAACAGAAGCTGAGTATGTCAGTGCAGCCTCAGGAGCGGAAGAAATTATGTGGCTAAAAAAAAATATTTTTTGAACTTAAAATAGAGATCTTTAAGTATATGCTATGTATAGACAATACTAGTGCCGTAAAATTAATTAAGAGTCCAGAATTCCATCAAAGACGTAAGCATATTGACGTAAGATATTATTTCTTGCGAGATTTATACAATAGAGGCGAAATTAATGAAACATATGTAACAAACGAAGAGCAACTGGCAGATATATGTACAAAGGCGTTGCCATTTGAATATTTAAGACAAAAGTTAGGTTTGAAAAATAAAAAAGATGTTAAGAGGTAATTGTTTATAGAGATATATTGTTTTTAGGGAGGGTGTCGAAGTGGTCACCACTTCTATGAAAACTCTACATCTGGTCTTTTTAGTTTTCTCAAGCGCTGAAGTCATCGACAGCATATAGACAAAAGACTGGCACGAAGGCAGACCATAAACAATAGACAGGCGACGTTGGCTTCGGGGTTTTCAGTTATAAGGTAACACTGCCAGCGTGCGGATCTGGACCAGCTCAAATTGTATTCCTACTTATTATTACACTTCTCTATTAAATATATATTTTCTACCTTACACTTTATCCACGCGTTTTCTCTTTTTATACATCTAATAACCTTAACACAAACAAATCCATTCTTTTGCTATCCAGAAAATTATATTGCCTTATGTATTACCTATGATCATTTTATACTCTCTTTTCCTTCTTTTCTTACTTCTTCCAACTTTCACGCATCTAACGTCTGCAATCTTTTTACATATTTTACAATTTTCTAACAAAGCTAACCAATGTTTTGACAAATTCCTATGCTGAATCAACATTACTATTACCTTTCCTGCTCCTCCCTTTCACACGCCCAAGTTAGCAACGCGTTTATTTTATTTACGCATCTTTATCACACACCTCGTCTTTTCACCACATATTTTTACGCTCTTATTATTACTTGTTTTACGCAAAACGTTTCACATTTCCAAATTATTTTATTTACATATTTACAAAATACTTCTCTGTGCCCTTCCCTCGTTTCACACTTTTTCTCCCCCGCTCGCACGCAACCAACCAGATAATACATTTTCTCGTTATCAACGATTAAACGCTCTTTTTCTTCTTCCTCTTGTTAATCCTCTTGCCGCTCGTTGTTATTCGTCACAGTCCATTTCTTCAGATGCATCGTCCATCCATGCTCGCAGGGCAATTTATACAAAGGAAACCAAACCGATAACCTATAACTAGATATGAGATAATTAGAATTACCGTTCGCGCTGTATTTACCACAATATGCGATCGACGTACCTTTGCGTTAAATTTCCAATTACACAAAATATCTTACACAGCTCCGACCAACGAAAAACTCTGCAACAGTGGAACATGCGCTCGTCAGGCGGTCGAGTCACCGTCATGAACTACGTACAGTTCGGATCGATCACTTCGTCCAATAAACTATTCTAATACTTTCGAATAAATTTAATACACTATATATATAATACTATATAATATATACTATATACATCAGGTGGTAATGATAAAATCTGCAGTCACTTAGTTGCCAACGTAATATTACGTTATATAGTATCACGTTATTTAGAATTACGTTATAATGTATTACGTTATATAGTATTATGTTAGATAGTATTAGATAGGTACAAGAACAAGGACACAGTTATAATAAGTTAACATTTATTACGATACTTACAATCATCACAAGATTTTACGCGCTTGGGAAGCTTATAGGTAGACTCCAACAAGAGTGCAGAGGACTCTGCAAAGTTTCAACGACGTCAATGATTTAGATAGCATCGTTAAAAAAAAGTGAAATTCTTTTCTCCATGTTGTAACACCTTGTATGGCCCGTCGTGAGGTGGTTGAAGGGGACTACAGACAGCGTCGTTACCCAGGAATACATTGGGTGACATTGCGAGTTCGCGGTAAATGAACACGTTTTTCGTACCACGTCGATTGATCAGTTGCGGCTTCATTTCTTCGATCCGCTCTTTAAGTCGGCTAGCGTATTCGGATGTCGCTTGCCGAGCCGTCATTACGAAGAACTCCCCTGGCAATCGTATTCCTGCGCGTAGATCATTTCGGCAGCCGTTGCACTCAGCTCCTCCTTAAGGGCTGTTCGAATACTCTAGAGTACTGTCGGGAATATTTCGAACTAGTTGCTCGTATCGTGGCATTTGATTGCCGCTTTGAACTGACGATGTAAGCGCTCTATCATCCTGTTAGACGCGGGATGATAGGCCGTCGTGCGTAAATGTCTGATACCGGGCAACCGGCATAATTCATGAAATAGTTGCGAGTCGAATTGGCGTCCTTGATCAGTTGTTATTTTCGCTGGTATGCCAAGACGAGCTATTCACGTTGAAAGGAAGGCTGAAGCAACGGTTGACGCTTCCGTATCGGCTACAGGTATTGCTTCGGGCCAATGCGAGAAACAGTCGATACACGATAGGCAATATCCATATCCTTTCTAATATTGCATCACGATAATGTCTACATATATGTGTTCAAATCTACCCGCGGACGCTTCGAATGCTCCGAATGGGGAAGCTACGTGCCTGATGACCTTACATCGCTGGCACTGTATACACTGACGTGCCAGTTTCGGCAACCTTTGTTTATAGACGACCAAACGAAACGCGTCGTCACCAATTTTTGCGTTGCGCGTATCCCAGGAGGGGAAAGTCCGTGGAGCGAATTAAATACGCTACGCCGCAAGGATCCCGGTAAATATGGACGTACGATGTCGCCCGATACGTCGCAATATATTTCTACGTCGTAATCAGGAAAACGTATCCTTTTCATTTGTAACGCATATTTAACGTGTTAATTATCCGGTATGTTGTAATGGCTGTACATGGTGATGAAATACAGAGTATACAAAACTAAATCTGTGTGAATCAATTAAATATCGAATCCTAAAACCTATTTAATAACATATCCGAGGAATGTAATCTCGCGCGCGCCGAATTCGCATTTCGCGGGATTGATTACAACACGGTAGTCGTTTAGGCAATTAAATAACGTTCGTAAGTGTTCGCAATGTTGCTTCTTATCTAACGAAGCAATTAGAAAATTTATAAAGTATATGGTTTAAAACGAAATATAACTAACAGAAAATTTGTTTCTTTAATTTCAACAAAATAACGACAATTCTTATGCGAAATTTATTTATTCTTCTTACAGTCATTCTATTAATTTTAGTTTTTACCAGGTTCATTGCTTATTCTATTTTATCATATATTTTGCGATGATATCTTTCAACATTTCCTAACAGATGTAAAAAATGTATTTCTTAGTAAACTTCTATTTAGTTTGAAGAATTAAGAATTGGAGTCATTCTTCATAGAATATATCTATTTTCAACAACACATGAAAGGAATAAAAATTCGTTTGTTTTTCCCGGAGTCTATTTGTTCTTACATTACCTGTAACCTAAGAGTCTCGATACTCTCAGGAAAAACGACAACATGATTTGAATTGTCTTCTGACTCATGTGCCGCTACACCTGGATTCCGCGAGACTACTTTCCTAACTATAATATTCTACTACTCGGTATTTACCGTCGACCTTATGCATTAAAATAGCCCCCTATCCATCCGAACTAGCGTCAGTAAGTAATTTTATTGGATAATTAGGGTTAAATACCATTAACACCGCCGCGTCAGTCAGGACGGAAATTATCTTTCGCCTTATTTTTTCATGTTTATCCGTCCAAGTTATGTTTTTGTTACCGGAAGTAAGTGCATACAGGGGATTCATTACTTGTGAAAATTTAGGAACGAATTTTCGGAAGTAAGAAGCTAAACCCGTGGACTGCCTAAGCTGTGTGACGGTCGTTTGCACAGGTAAAGAACTCAAGGCTTGTATTTTATCCCGGTTGGGGCTAACTTCTCCGTTGTGAATTACATACCCAAGATAAATTATGTCTTTAGAAAAGAGCATTTAGCTAAATTGAAAGAAAATCCGACGTTTACGAGGGTATTTCATACAATGTACAATCTTTCTACAGTTTGGTATATCGAGTCAGCAATAATTAGAACATCGCCCAAGTAAACAACTACGAATAAAAGAGGTCCGCTAAGCCATTGAGAATGACCCTCTGAAAGACGGATGGTGCATTTTTCAACCCAAACGGCATCGTTGTGTACTCGTATTGTCCGTCGCGGGGGTAAAGAATGCTGTATACTCCGTAGAATTAGAGTAAATGGGGATTTGGTGAAATCCGCTGGCCATGTTCAGGCCAATAAAGTATCTCGCGTTTTGCAAGCTCGCGATTTAATCCGCAATAATAGATAGAGGATACCGATCCGCGACCGCATTTTGATTTAGCTCTTGAAAATCTACACACAATCTATCTGAGCCGTCCTTCTTCTTCACGTGCAACATAGGGCTGGTAGACGGTGAATTACTAGGCCTTATGACTTTTGCTTCAATTAATTCGCTTATTCTCTTTCGCACGGTTCCCCGCTCTTCCTCGCTACGTCTATAAGTACTTCTTTGTACGGTGACATTAGAATCAATTAACCGTATTTCGAACTGGCCTGTATTTATGCGAGTACGTGGGAAACCTGCAATGAATGAACTTGCATTGTTCGAGAAGAGAAATCAATCGGCTTTTACCATTACCAAGTACATCGGTGTCAACTTCATTAATATGGACTTCGTTTGCAGCGTTTTCATTACAGACATTAATTATTTTTGTTTTACAAATAGCGAGGCTATTTTGTGTAATAATTACGTCAAGACCTCAGAATTTCACGACCAATCATGATATCATATTTCAAATAATTATCAGTAAGGATACGAAAAATTATCTCCAATTTAAAACCATTAATACATACTATGGACAAAATTTGAGATGTACATTTAATAAAAGTGTTTCCTATTCCTCGCATTGCTACTATATTAGTCGTTCTTTTGTCAAAAAATTTCGACGCTACAGATCCTTTAATTAGTGAACACTCAGCTCCAGAATCGAAGTAAAATGGGAGCCACTCACACAGATGACTTAATCTGCCAGTTGGAGCTTCCACTACGCAGGAGTCGGCTGGACGTTCGTTATTGGAATCGTAGTTTCTTTTCCGCAATAACGGACAATTAAGTGCGATATGACCCTCCTCGTGATACTTGAAACAAGACACCTTTAACGATGCAGTTGGTCTATTTCCCTCTGGGTTTCGTATATTTTCTTTTTCTCGAATTTGTTCTCTTACAGTACCCCGCTATTTTATGTCCGAGGGTACCACAGTAGAGGCACTTAATCCGGGGGTCAGATCGCTTGTGTCGTTTAGCTTCAGGGCCCGCTGATGAATTATCTGACGAAGGTGCCGATCTCTTCTTCGCGTAAGAGAAAACCCTCATTTCACTTAGGAATTCGTCCTCGGCCTTGATATCACTCGTAAGTGCTATTCGTTCAATGCGCTTATCCTCTGAAGCCAGTCGAGAAAAAACTGAGACGTTGATTATTTCAACAGTAATTAAATTTTGCCACCTCGTCTTCATTCGAGGGAACGGAAACGAATACCGGAAGCTTCCGTGATTTCGTCCTTCAATCGCCGTTCAGTGATCATCTTCATTAGCGCCGAGGTTGCTGTCTCTTTCCCACCAGAACGCGTAATAAAAAGTTCCTGTAATATTGGCCACGTAATATCTTCACCGACCAGTACTTGCGTAAACCAATGCGCTGCAGAACTTTCTACAGCACGACTTAGAGCAGAAAATAACGCGCTGTCTTGTAAAGGGTTTTCCTCCATAATCAGATTGTCAGCTGCGTACCATGTAGCTGGGTCGGTGCCCGCGGTTTCGGAGTTAAAAACTCAATTTTCGCACTAGTGAATTAATTCGCGCGTCATAGTCATATGTTCTTGCATTTTTATAACCGGCACTGATCCCACTTCTGATGTCGAGATCTCATTAGGGTGTGGGGCGCGTAACGAATCTTTATTTGGGTTAGCCATTGTTGTTATGCGATATAGACGATATTTACTGGTACCAACATAATCATTACAGAGTTTGACAAGTAACAGCGGTGATTGAACACTAGGGATACTAATGATAATAGTCTTAGTTTTGATAACGAATCCACGGTCAATGGGGTAGCAATTCCAAAGTCTAAGTCGAACTCAACTTACTTGTCCACAGTACAAGTATTACTCAACTAACTCTTTGTTAAAACGTAGAGTATTCACTGATCGTAAAGACGCTGTGTAACTCGCTGATGAGATCGTACGTGAATGACTTTTCGTCACGATGATGCTACAGAGGAAAACTATGGATCACCGATCACACATTAGAAAGTGTCACCTTCGGTAACCTAATACCTTCTTTGCGAAGCATACCCATGAAATCTTCGATTATGACAATGGCAATCGTAGACAAACTCACCGCCTTACGTCGAATCCGATTCTATCATATCGGTTGAGTCACGCTCGTATCGAAACGACTGGATGATTACGAACAATCCGGTTGTCAGGCAGAGTCCGATTTATTGTTCCTCGAGAAACGTCTGAACGAAGCTTGGTCTAAATACGAAGCCATCCAATGCGTGCTTGAAGATTTAGACGAGGAGGAACACGCGCGCTTCCCTGATATCAAGGGCCAGTATTCCGATATAATAATACAGATAAAACATCTCATGGAGGGCAAGCGATCGCCAATCCCGCCGATATCCGAGGACAGCAGTAACACGTCTAATCATTTTCATACTAGATATATATACTAGATACTACTAGAACGGACATCACTGCTTCTACGCCATTACGACAGTCAACATCTCGGACTGGATCTATAACTACTGATCAGTCAACATCTCTGAACTGGATCTCCACCTACTGATCAGTCAACACCTCTGGACTGGATCTGCGACATTACTACAGTCAACATCTCGGACTGGCTATACGACTACAGTTCAGTCAACATCTCAACACTTGTTCTACAGCGACAGGACAATCAACATATCTACTCGGACTCGATCTCACTTATAGATCAGTCAGCATCTTTGCACTGATTCTTTAACCTGAGAAAAGTCAACGTCTCTATACCGGGTTTTCACTCGTCAATCATTTATCTACTAGACTTACACCTTACGCAACGGTATAATTATCTACTGTATACAGTTGTTGGAAATATATATGTTGGAGATGAAAGGACACCGAAGCCTTCCCTTTGGAACTTTGGGAAAATCCCCTAACATTATAATCCTAGATTCTAATCATAGCCGTAATTATGCAATTGTCGTAATTCAATCCTTTAAACAGACAAGCAGTCCTCGTCCCAACTAGGGGAAAATAGGGGAAATCTATTTCTTTCACGAACGACGCTTCCCACTAGCAACTTTCCTTCGATTGCGGTTAGCATCCTTCTCTAACCACCAACATGGAAATTGACCAATTAACAGCAATGTCAATTTCCCTCACTTTCCGAACGAAGGCTTTTCTTGACGAATCCGATGATCTCGTGTCCTTAGACACACCCCATCATAGTTTTTCTCTGCAGCATCATTGTGACGGAAAGTCATTCTCTTGTGAGGTCTCATTAGCGAGTTACATAGCGTTTTTACGCTCGGTGAATATTCCATGGCTTAACAAAGAGCTATTTTAGTAATACTTGTACAGTAGGCCAGTAGATCGAGTCCGACTTAGACTTTGGAAGAAAGTACATTTGTTATCCCGTTGATCGCGGATTCGTTATCGAACCTAAGACTATTGTTATTAGTGTCTAATCACCGCGATTACCTGTCAATTCTGCAATATCCACACTTGTACGAATTATCACATTTATACTAGTAAATATCTTCTCTATTGCGTAACAACAATGTCTAATCCAAATGAAGATTCGTTACATGCCCCTAAACCTAATCATAATGTGAACCCGACATATATATATTATAACCTGTTAACCGCAGTATTATACCAACTCAACCACTCCTATTATCCTAACAGAAATAAGGGGATCGATCTGTTCGTGACGTCAATTAATCTAATCGCAATGGGAATTTACGACTCCCGTTGACGCGCTTCCTTGCGATCGCGTCTCCCCGCGACTGGTCGATAAAACAAAATAATAGCAAGAGAAATGTAAATATGATATCAATAATACATGTAGCGGTACTCGTCGACAAAAATCATTATGGTTTTTGCCCAGTAAATCCGCTACACAAGAAATCGTGTTTACCCAAACAGCTAATTATAGATCCGACGACCTTAGGCGGTTCCGATCGTTAGTCCAAATCCGTCGTTTTTGTCGTGTTCATAGGCCCTCGAGTCAGCTACCCAAAAAGCCAACAATTGTAAACAAGGTCGAGAGCTGGCGCCCGTTGGGACGTTTCGAGAACATCTTCGAAATTCAAATCCCAACGCCTTTCGTCAACTCCGGCGGATATAAATATAGCGAACAGGGTAGCGACGCGTTCTTAGTTATCGAGAGACACGAGTAGCAGCGATTAAGCGATATTTCTTTGCGCCGATCTATTAGCGACCGCGAACCGAGACAGCAAGTGTATTGTACGAGTAGTGTACGCATTGGGTATATTCTAATAAATTACGTAGTTAGGTATACTCTGGTGTTTGTGAAAATTAATCAACACCTTATCACCTCATACATATAGCACAATTAATGAAATCCAGAAACAGAAATAAAAGATCAGATAGCCTAATAAAAAAGTCTTATTCCATAACAAATTGCAACAAATACATGAAGGGCATAGATCGCGCGGATCAATATATATCCAATTATTCAATTTTTAGGAAGACAAAGAAATGTATTACAGGAGTTGTTATGTTTTTTTTTATCAATAGTACACTTTTCAATTCGTTTAAGCATATATACTGTTAAGTGGAAAGAAGAATACGTAAGCAGAAAGTGATAATTTCCTGGATATCTTCCCCAAAAAGAATGTAGAGTTTGCACAATTAAAAAAGAAAAGAAGTAGAATATGTTTTGTCTGTGAATTTTACAATGTTCCATTACATAGAGGCGATTGTTTTGGACGATATCACATTTTACAAAAAATATTAAACTATTATTTACTTGAAGAAAATCATTATATGGATTATGGAATATTATATAAATATTAATCTGAAAACGATTCTAATAAATCAAATAAATATTAATATAAATATTATAAGTAGTTCCACCAAGTTTGAGTTAACATTTCTATAGGTATGAGAAAAAGCGCGTATATTCCCGCGCGATATCCTAGAGTCTAAACAGAGCTGGCGTCAAAGATGTATCTGCGACTGAGTGAGAGGTAGACAGTACGTAGAATTTTCAACCGCTACTGATCGGTAAAATGATACGATAATACAACAAATGTATGAGGTGAAACCCCGTGTGTGTGTGTGTGTGTGTCTTTTGGTCTCTTCTCTCTCGTTTCTTTTTTCTTTTCTGCTCTCCAGCGTCATATGAAGCGCACAAATGACAAAGTCTTTCCACGGTTCTCTCTATATCTCACCTCTATTCCTCTACCTATATTTTAAATAACCCAGAGCGGTCGAGGCCTATATGGAATCGATAAAGATTGGACTCACGTGAAAGTAAGTATAACAGGACATTTAAACGACAAACAGGAGTTTGTCGTTTGAGTATTGAATCGTGTGTTCACTATCGTTACTACTCGCACTCCGCACATCGTAGTACAAATCGACAAATTTTTACAATTTATTAATTTATCAACCACAGTTGATCATTTTACACCCACAGGAAAATGATAACATACTCGATATTCTAGTTTGTGTTTGAAGATACATAAAAAATATATATTTATACACTTCCTATACTACATATCTCATTGAACATGTGAAAAATCGCTAGTAGAACATAGGTTATGAAAATGCATCTAATTCGTAAATATATTATGAAAATTATGTAAAGAAATATAAATAGAAGATAAATTTGAGGTAACAACATGATAGCACGCGCCATACAAAATATATTCTAGAAAAAATAAATGATTTGTTATATTAAGCATATTAATATTTCATGTTTTACTTCCCTTATAAAATATCTATTATATTTCGATGTACTCAGTTTTTTAATATTTTCATGATAAATTATATTATTCTTCCAGAGCTATGCAATTTGACTCTTTCACTATTTGAAGTTTCCCTCCACGAAACGATTTCCTTCAACGAAAACCATGCCATGCTTTGAAATACAACTTTTCAAAACATTTAATGTAAAAATAGAGAGACCATGATCCATGCTGATATATACGTATTTTCGCATTTGGAGTTAATATCGCAAAAAGTTTCTTCTTGCTTAAATTTAATTTACGATAAGTATCTTCTGTTTGTTCTTCAGTCATAATCACGGAAATAAGTAATCGAAGAGGTAGTGTGCATCGAAATATAATATAATATGCTAAAATATACTAGAACTGCTAAAATATTGAACAAAGGCGGCGGTATAGGCAATCGTCATCGAGAACAGATGACTAGCAACGGTGTCATCGTAAGTAACTTGTTTTTTCTTGTTCCTTATTTTGAGATTTAGCTTCCCTTCCTTACATTCATCAACTCATTGTATTCTCCTTATTTCCCCTTCCTTTTTCACCCACTTAGGGGCTCATTTGTTCACCCGCGAACAGAGTATGTAGCTGATCTTCATCGAACAAACTTGCCCGAACGTCTCGCCACTTTACGGATATTTGCACATAACTTTAATACGCATCTTCATTCGTCACTTACTCATTGAATTGATTTGAGAGACAGCGATTCTAACGTGTTTTCCTTAAAGCATTATCATCTTAGGAGTGTTCCTATTACAGTATATATGTTTCGTAACGGTAATAAATACACCGAGTTCGATGGACTTTCTTCATACGAAGCAAATTTCTGATGCCTAGATTTACTACTATAAACCAATGCTTCATTTGATTAAGTAATTTCAGAAAACAGTCTGAGTTTGATTTAGTAGGACCGTCACTTTAAAGATATCTTCTAGATACGCGGGACAGCGTATTCTGTATATTTAGTATAGTTTAAAATGATATCTTGTAGGATTCTCAAATCCGAGTCGAAATTTTATTCATGAGCAGTTGCAGTTTTCGTACAGGCATGTATGTATGTTTTCAATTAAAGCCTTTTTGTCTATGTGGCATCAGAGTTTTCTTTGCACATTGTCTATTGACAGTCTCGAGTGCAGTGAGATCATATTTGAAGCTCTCGAAAGATTACTGAATAAAATTATTGCCAAACAGATCGAGATAAAAGAATCGTTGGATACTCCTCTTATTAAATTATCAGAGTTAAAAATTGTTTACTTTCTATTTTTGCTATTTATATTACTTTTAAAATAGTATTGACATTGACAATAAAATTCGCTTCTTCGCTTGTTCTCATTTCACCATCTTCCACTTCCGAGCAGATTATAACTACATTTCTCGATGGTTCTACCGCCATTTGTCCACTTTATTACTGGTCATCTTCACTTTTTCCGCGTACGAAAGCTGTTTTGGCTCGGCCTCCGTTGTTTTTTTAACGACCGTTTCAAGCCACTTGCTGGCTTGCGGTTTTCTTATTCTTAGCTTCACCAGCGCTTTGTTCTAGCCTTCCGGGTAAGTAACGGTTGTAAAGCAACAGCTCCTCCACAAGTCCTCTCATATCCTTAAAGTAACATATTATCATTACGGTTTGCTCTCTGTTAACTTTGTTTCTCAGGGCCCTCTTTTCTATATCGTTAGCTTGTTCCCTTATGTCGGGTATTGGCCACGTTTCGTCTTTAGTATTCTCCTTTTCTTCGTCAGCTCGCTTCTTGACTTCTGGGCTGTTTTGCTATTCTGGTGGAGCGCTTACACTCGGATTTTTGGGGGTTGACTCCTCTGCTCCTTTTTCAGGCTTTTGCATTTTCTGCAAGGATTGCAGAACCATTCTTGCCTTCGTGGCGTCTGCTCACGTGACGACATCTGAATTACTTTCGCGGCGTGCTGTTTGTACACACAGACAGTGTACGGAGGGACGCGAACGCGCCCTGTCTGAATGCATCTATCTCGGGTCAACGCATGCTGTCAAGTAGTTTAATCTTTGGTAACGGGTGCTTTCCGAGGATAGATTTCCTATACAGTACCCGGGTCCCTTAGGACTATAGGGGTTGGGGTTACGCCCAACCAGCGCACAAGGCACCCAGTACCTTGCTACCTGGATTAGCTAAGCCTGGCAGGGGCTGTCGCTCGTCTCAGGTCGAACGGGGCACATTCTATACCCTCCCGTCTCTTCAGGACGGTTCCGGAGCAGGTTGGACGCTGCTCATCCGCCGAAGCCCATTCGGTGGAGCCATCACCTTAAATCGGCCCTCTTGCCAGCATCTTGGCCATCAACCACTGTCACCACGAGTCCATACCCATTAATTGATTAATTAATTAATCAACAACGACTTGGCTTATTTAGAACCAGGCAGGCAACCGCCAGAGACAAGGGAGGTTAAGAGGCTCTACGAGGATATGTGGGGTAGAACTGGTCCTCCAAATCCCATAATCTCAGAAAGTAGAGCCTCGGAGTTGTCATTACGTGAATACTTTCTTGTTTCACATGATCTAGTAAGTCAACACTTTTTCCAACTTTTTTTAAGAAAATCTTTTGAATCATACAACATTTTCGATGGATTGCGATCTCTCTCACAGTTGCATAGTTTTATTTGTGAATATTATACAAGTAAATATTTCGTTTTTTCGTTCAGCCAAACTGCAACTTGATATTATTTTATATTATTGTTGCTTGATCACATTACACAATTTTTATGCCAAGAGAAACATGTTAAAATTCTACATGTAATTTCTTTACAGATGGTTGTCCATTCAAATCATACAAATATATTCGTCTATAAAATGATGAAAATTCCCATAATTAGAAGGTTGATGTATGCTGCGTTTCATATCTCGCAGGAATAATTAGCTCCATTTCTTCCAATGACACATTATTATTACAGAAATTCATACCAACCACATGGTTATCTGATTTAAGTGCACGAACGAAGGAATCCATCTGTTAATATTTTTCTCCTTTTATATATCTACAAGTATCATTTCTCCACTACCCAGCATGTGCATATTCTTTCCGTTTCCGTCTCAAAGTTCGTAACGCAAGTATATCATTTCCAATCTTTCCACTTTTCTTCTTCTTTTCTTTTATCTCAATAATCGTTTAGTACTGCATGATTCTTAGGAACTTCGTGGATACTCTACAACGTCGCTCATCAAACGCATTGGAGTCAAATTATTTTCCATCACTAAATACATCCTTTCTTCAATACTTCCTACACTGCATAACGTACTTTCGTAATTTCTATAGTTTTTTTCTGCGATAAGAGGCGAATAATGTCCAGTGTTTCAGTGTTGGATGTTTCAAATGTTTACATCGTTGCAAAAACCTATTATTTTAGCATATTCTTTTTTGTTAATACCGGCGATTGCTCTCTGCTCACCCCTGTGTTATATTTTGCAGACCTTTCTAAGGATTATGTTACCATATTTCAATATCTATTAATGATACTTCAATATCTATTTTGTAATTTTTATGACGTTATAGTTATTTTTAATGTATATATAGTCTTACTTTGATCGGCTAATTGATTTACTTGGAAAATTTAGTGAGAAATAAAACAATAAAATATTGTGTAGAGCTATACGCTATCATTTTGCTTTCAAAACACCTTAATAGTAATCAATCAAAAATATGACAAGATTCTATTTAGATTTCCTTCTATAACTTTCACATCTTTTCTGCATGTATATAATTTATAAAATATAACATTTAAAAAATATAAACTCGTAAAACATATAATATTGAGAATATTCTCATTTCTCCTTGTACTCCGTATTGCTCGATTATAATGAGACATGATGACAATATATTAATTCCACGCCACAAAAAGCAATACGTTATTATTTAAGAGAGTTGTTTCACTTATTTCATTTGGAATCACGATAACGACGCGGCGAAAAAAATTTGTAATAAAAATATGGAAATAGACATCTGACTGAGATGGTTAGAATGGAGAAAACGGAAGATGGAGATGGCCGACTCAATTATAGAGTCCGGGAGCTGGAGAACGAGGCCAGCATCCTCCGGAAGACGACATTTTGGAAAATGACAAATGAAGAAAAACGCTAAGAAGGTCGCAAAAAATGGGGCCCCTGCAGGTCACCAAGGCCTCAACCTAACTTGCCCTGAGGAGAAGTAAGGATTCGTCACAAAAGGCGTATTCCACCATCTTTGGCAGTACGCCAGGAGCGCTTTGCTAGCGAAGGAAAAGAAGAAAAGGAGAGACCCGCAGGGTGCAAGGAACTCATCGCACCAAGGATAGCTGACGCAGAGAAGATCAAGAGGAACACGAGCGGGAGCAGAATCAAGCCAGCCTGCAAGAAGAAGTAGCAGGTTGGCGCGATGGGATCCTGAACGGGGAAATCGGGGAAATCAGGGTAATCGCAGTGGCTAAGGAGGATGTAACGCGTCCGTGAAAACAAACAGCGCAAAGAAAAGAAAAAGGGAGAAGAAACAGTAAAGAGCGAGAAAAACAAGGAACACATAATAAAGCACACAACGAGTGAGCGGGAGATAAAACTTACGATCATCACTGTAAGCGGTGCTCAAACAAACGGGTGCTGAGATGGATGCATGAGTAATCGGTTTGAGAGTCAACCTGTTGGGACCGGACTATAAGCTTGCAATACTCCGCCTCCCCGTGACCCCCGCTGGTAACGACGCGGCGGGATGCATGCATCGAACGACTTCGGCTAAGCAAACTGCCGCCCGAAAGGTTAGGTTAAACTTGTCCGATGAGGTTTTTCCAAGCCGCGCGCTATCTACCTATATGCGCTGTTCCAAGGCGGAGGATGCTAGAGAGTCCGAAAAGTAAAAACGAATACCTTGTAAGCGAAGCGAGTATAAGTTCCAACTCGAGGAATGGTGCAGATCCTTCAACGCACACAATACTTGTCTGCGGGAAGTAGTCCGGATTTATCTCCGAGACTGGTGTATCCTACATACCGATCGGACGGAAAGGCGAGGAGGGTCCTGCACCGCGGGCTCGCTCACGGGTCGATGTTAGGGCTACTTCTGTGGGACCTAACATACGACGCGGTTCTCAATTCTCCATTGGTATTTTACTATTCTTCTTATAATTTCTTTCTTTCTTATAATTCTGATAATTTCTTAAGGTTGTAAAGTTCTTTAAGGTTCTTATAATTTCATGTGAAACAGAATGAGCGGATAAGTTGCAATTTATAAAATTTACGTTCTAAGGTTTCATCGCTACTACCAAATATTTAATCTCTGTCACTAACACAAAAGAGAATGTGCTTATTTACGATATTTACGATTTTTATTTATTAGGTAATTTCCAACTTGCGGTTAGACTACAAATTTTTATACAACTTTATATTTTTACGAACGTAATTAAGAAAATGGAAGCTAGTAGAAAATATTTGCATATTACATGCATTTTCACCAATGATATCACTTGAATCGTAGAAGGCAGCTCTGTTATAAAGAGTCGAAAACAAAGTTTTCACAGGCGAAACAGCCATTCTGAAATCGACGAGATCCAATATATCTATCTTCTAAGTTTATCCTGGCTATGTTGTTAACTATCGCTCAAAAGTATATAGACAGCCGCTTATTTTTGATACAACGCACCTAAACATTACTTGATAAACTTGATAAATTACTCTCTATATTATAGCTATCGTACGCTAACGTTACATGGTAAAACATATTTTTAAAGCTAGTATATATATATATATATATATATATATATATATATATATATATATATATATCGCACTCTTTTCGAATTTTTCTTATATTTCGGTTTCTTATATTTCGGAATTTTCTAAACCCGTTATCTCATACTAATAGACTAAAATTTTTTTTATTACATACATGTCGGGTTAGCGTTAAGATTTGAGTTAGGGTTGAGGGCGTGAAACGAATCCCTATTGGCGCTAGACGTGATCATTATGCAATAGAGGAGATATTTACTAGTGCAAATATGACTATGATGGAATTGGACAAGTAATCGCGATAATTAGATACTGGAGAAGCTAATGACAATGATCCTAGGCTCACTAACGAATCCGCGGTCAAGGGGATGACGAACTCTACTTTTCTTCAGCGTCTAAGTTGTACTCAATGTTAATGTACGAGGCAATCACTACGTATCTGAGAATTACTTGAATCGTCTTTGAGATCGTACCGGAGAGTGGTTCTCCATCATGGTAACGCTGTCGAGGAAAACTATGATGGGTGTGCCCAAGGGCACGAAATCATCGGATTCGTGGAGAAAAGCCTTCATTCGGAAAGTGAGGGAAATTGGCGTTACTGTTAATTTGTCAATTTCCATGTTGGCAGTTCGCTGTCGAGTGCCGAAGCGTGCAGACGTGCCTCTAGTGCCCAGTGAAGTTCGAAAGCAACACGTGTCGCCCAACCGTCGAAAGTGAACACAACGTGCTCCTATCTTCCCAAGTGTTTCCTATCCGCCAGAGAGAAGAAAAGCCTACGCACCTAACCCCAACCCGATCCCTGCCGCATAGCCTCACGACTAGTTATTCATATTGAAATAGCTAGCTCGATGATGGCCCAACAATCACGACCAGGCTCGCCTGTCCAAACCCATCACTACCCCGCGCTACTCCCCCCGTGGCAGAAATTCTGCAGATCCCCCCGTGCCAACGACGCCAATAAGGCGAAAAAACGCAAAACCGAACCAGCAGACACAAACTCGAACGAACAGCCACCAACGCAAATTAATACCCACAACAGGTTCGCAATTTTGCAATCCACCAACGATGCCATGGAAACCGCAGGCTCACCACCTAACCACCACGCACAGAGACGCCCCCCTCCCCCACCAATATTTATTAATGATGTCATCGACATCCAGACAATGACCAAGTCCTTAGAGAGAGATATCTCCAAGGAGGACTATAACCTGAAGATAACCAACAATCAAGTAAAAATCCTGCCGACGAATCCAGAAGCTTACAGGAAGCTTACCAAGACACTCAGGGCCCTGAACGCCAACTTCCACGCCTACCAACTCAAAGAAGAAAGACCTTTTCGGGTGGTGCTACGAAACATCCACCACTCCGCAGATATCGACGAACTAAAAATAGAACTATCGAAACTCGGCCACGAAGTCACCAATGTCAGCAACATAAGGCATAGAGTCACAAAAGACCCGCTATCCCTATTTTTCATCGATTTAAAACAGAAACCAAACAACAAGGAAATCTACAATATCAGTCGCCTAATGAACGCCATCGTTAAATTCGAACCACCGCAAACCAAAAAGGAGATAGTCCAATGCAAAAGGTGCCAAAGATATGGGCACACGCAGAAATACTGCAACCACACCTTCCGCTGCGTCAAATGTGCAGGTACACACCCCACCGACCAGTGCAGGAAATCACCGGAAACCCCAGCGAAGTGCATCCACTGTCAAGGTGATCATCCTGCTAACTACAAAGGCTGCTCAGCCTACAAAACTCTGTACTCAAGCAAATACCCCAAACTTAGAACAAAAGAGGAAAATTACCAAACACCCAGCTCGCCGAAACCCACCGTTATCCCAATCCCCCCAACCAACCAAACACCCAGCCCTATCAAACTCACCACTCCCTCAAACTCCTATGCCCAAGCGGTACAAGGCACTCAAAATACACCAAATAGCCACAGGGATCCTCAAGACGCATAGCTCTGTGGAATGCCAATGGTCTAGCGCAACGCAAACTTGAGCTAGAACTCTTCCTAAAACACCAGCTAATCGACATAATGCTCATATCTGAAACCCACTTCACCGACAAAAACTACCTGAACATAAACGGATACAAGTTCTACCATACCCAACACCCCAGCGGAAAGGCCCACGGCGGCACCGGAATCATAATCAAAGCAAACACCAAGCACTACGAACTTCCACCATTCCAGAAAGACTACCTCCAAGCAACAAACGTAGCAATAGAAGACTATCATGGTACAATCACCACCTCAGCTGTATACTGCCCTCCCAGACACTCCATCGCCAAAGAAGACTTCGACCACTTCCTGGACACCCTGGGCAACAGATACATAGCCGGAGGAGACTACAACGCTAAACACACCCAATGGGGTAGCAGACTGGTTACAGTAAGAGGCAAAAACCTCCTCAACAGCATAATAACCAACAATCTCAACTACCTTACCACATACGAACCCACACACTGGCCCACCGACACAAACAAAATACCCGATCTCCTTGATTTCTTCATAACTAAAAATATCTCGCCAAGACACGTCCAAATCAATTCCTCGGCTGATCTCTCCTCTGATCATTCCCCCGTGATAGTAACAGTCAGTTCAACTATCATCGAGAATACACCTAATGGCTCCATTCATAACCAACACACCAACTGGCAGCTCTTTAGAGAAGTCTTTACCCGCACAACTTCAGCCTCAACCTCACTAAAAACCAATGACGAAATCGAAGCAGCCACGGAATACCTAAATGCGAGCATAATAAACGCTATCCGCGTCTCCACACCGGCAAAAACGTCCATCAGCAATCACGAATACCCCCAGTACATATTAAAAAAAATAGCAGAAAAACGTAGACTAAGAAGGATATGGCAGACCCATAGAACACCGGAGGACAAACGCAAACTAAACAACGCAACTAGAAAACTATCCAAAACCATAAAGAACTACAATAATGACCGTTTTCACAAATATATCGCCAGCCTGTCCCCCACAGCCGACTCAAACTACTCACTATGGAAAGCCTCCAGGAAACTCACGCGCCCCCCACAAATAATACCTCCAATCCGCCGCCCGCAGGGTGGATGGGCGCGTAGCCCTATAGAAAAGGCCAACCTATTTGCCAAACACTTGACTGAAGTATTCCAAACCCATTCCTCCATAGCTGCAGCGGACGTCACCGAATACCTGCACACTCCCTTCCAAATGTCCCCTCCTATTCAACCCTTCACTTCTGCAGAGATCATAGAAGCAATCAGTCGCCTAAACCCCAAGAAAGCAGCAGGTCACGACCTAATAGGAAATAAAGCAATCAAGGAACTCCCCATAAAAGGGATCGCACTCATCGCATCAATCTTTAACGCCATCCTCCGCCTTGAACACTTTCCTAAGGCGTGGAAAATCTCACTAATCACCCTCATCCCCAAACCCGGTAAACCAATATATGAAGCCAGCTCCTATCGCCCAATCAGTCTCTTACCTACCCTTTCTAAACTATTCGAGAGGATGCTCACGAATCGTCTCCTTCCACTCCTAGAAGAATCGAAAACTCTCCCAGATCACCAATTCGGCTTCCGAAAACAACACTCAACAGTAGAGCAAATCCACCGCATAACCCACATGATCAGCCAGACCCTTGAAAAGAAAAAATACTGCTCAGCCGTATTCCTAGACATCCAACAGGCATTCGATAAAGTATGGCATGAAGGGCTACTCTACAAGCTTAAAAAAATCCTACCCCACCCGTACTACTCCATCTTAAAATCCTACCTTACCAACAGACAATTCATAGTTAAATGTATAGGCGCCACTTCCGCAACATTCCCAATAGAATCCGGCATACCGCAAGGTAGTGTCCTCGGACCCCTACTATTCTCCATCTACACTGCCGACTTACCCATATCAAACGAGGTAACAATAGCAACATTTGCCGACGACACAGCACTATTAGCTACCCACGCAGACCCGGCAATTGCTTCATCCACTCTCCAGCGAAGTCTCGACTCCATGGAAAAGTGGTTCCAAAAATGGGGTTTTAAAATAAACGAAAAAAAATCCTCCCATGTAACCTTCACGCTCCGAAAACAAACCTGCCCCCAGGTCACCATTAACAACACAATAATCCCAAGCAAGGACTCCGTAAGATACCTGGGCATGACCCTGGACAGGAGGCTAACTTGGAAAAAACATATCTCGGAAAAAACAAAGCAACTAAAGGAAAAACTAAGAAAATTCTTTTGGCTCACGGGCCGACGCTCCAAACTAAACATACAGAACAAAATAACCCTCTACAAGGCCGTAATAAAACCTGTCTGGACCTACGGAATCCAACTATGGGGAACAGCAAGTAACTCCAACATTGAAATACTCCAACGCTTCCAATCGAAAACGTTAAGATCCCTATTATATGCACCCTGGTATGTTACCAACGAAACAATCCACCGAGACCTCAAGATACCTACAGTCAAAGATGAAATACACAAGTCCAGATGCAGATATAGCACAAGAGTCAACAACCACCACAACCCACTAGTCACCCAGCTACTGGACACGACGGACCAGATCCGCAGACTAAAAAGAAAATACCCACTAGATTAAACCCCTAGTCCTACTAGAATCAACAATATAAAGCAATTATAATCCATGTCATTGTATCACGCCAAATTAAGTTACTGAAAATTCTCAACGAGAATTGATTGTAAATATTCTAATAAATAAAAAAAAAAAAAAAAAGACTAGATTGACCGCGTAGTAGTGATACATGTATGTGAATAGGAGTGTGTGGAAGTGTGTGTGTGCGCGGCGCCTCAAAAACAAAGGAATGTAAACTGTTCAGTTAACAGTCTGGTATGGAAGAAGGTGAGACGCGTGCAAGTGTGTATCGATGAATATCTTTGAAATCGTTTATCAAATAAATATATAACTATTCTAATATAAATTCTAAGTGTAAATTTAGTGTTTCAAAATTCTCAGCATGGTAGCAAAAATCGTGGTTGCCGAAATTCAAGATTATGGAACCATGTGTAACCGGGAATGAATATATAAAAGTCGATTTAAAAAAATTGAAAATAAGTTCTGATGAGGTAAAAAGGCTATTGGCAGAACAAATAAAAGGAATCTGGACATTAAAGAGAACTATTTTTGAAAAAGAAGAAAAAAAGGATGAAAATAAAAAACCAATCAAGATGCCAATGGACGATGAAATTAAACTTCAAATATTCGATGAACGTGATTACAAAATATGGAAAAAAAGAATATTATTATATTTAAAGTGTAAAAAATGTGATGGACCAGCTACACGCGAGAGAATGGACACGCAAATAAATGGGATAACTGGGATGAAAAGAATCTAATAACGATGAATTACATTTATTGTAGTATAACGGATGAACAATTAGAACTTGTTGGTGATCAAGACACTGACTTAAAAATAATGAAAAAATTGATGAAATGTATATGAAGGAATAAACAGCATTGTAAATTTGTATAAGAAGTAGACTCGGCAGGATGAGGCTGAAAGACTTTGAAGAATCAAATTCATTTTTCACAAAATTTGAAAAAAAAAACGAGAAATGAATTAAAGAGTTCTGGTGCAAACGTAAGTGAACGTGAAAAACTCGACTACGTGCTGAAAACACTACCAGAATCATTGAGCTATATTGGTGACTTAATCGACTCATTGAAAGAAAGTGATCGAACTTGTGAATTTGTAAAAAAGAAAATTACTATATGGGAAACGCGTAACCAGAGGGAAAGTGATAAGAAACGGTCAAATGTATTCAAAGTTGAAAAAAGAGACATAAAGTGCCATGGCTGTGGAAAATACGGCCACGTGGTAAGAAATTGCACAAATACGTGCAGAGGCGGAAACAATGGAGGAGCGCAATAGCAAGGAGGTGCGTATCAGCCGCAAGCAGAATAGGGGTCGCGGCGGACGAGGTTCTGGCCAAAGAGGACGAGGATATGGTCAGCGTGGATTTGGTCAACGAGGACGAAGCAGAGGTTGGCAACAACGCTACAACGGGGCAAGTCAACACGACGCAAATTATTCAAACAACGAGAACTACGACGACCAAGGAATTGATTCCTTCCTAACGCGAGTAGAGCGCGATGATAGTAAGGATAATATTACAGTATATACCAGCGATATGCAAAAAATAGATTGGATATTGGATAGTGAATGTTCAGATCACATTGTAAATGATGACTCTTATTTTATTGAGTACGAAAATTTAAAAAACCCGATATATGTAAAAGTAGGAGACGGTAAAACCTTAAAAGGAGCAAAAGTCGGAAAAATTTTTACTTTCTTTGAAGTAAACAAAAGAAGGATTAAAATTATAATGTCCAATGTATTTTACATGAAAGAAATGGATAATAACTTGGTTAGCTATGCGAGAGTAACGAATAAAAATAAGATAGTCTCAGCAGGAAATACTTCAAAGATCTATAACAAATACATAAAGTTGATAGGGATCGCATTCAAAGATCATGGTTTATATAAAATAAGTAGTTACATTGAAAGGCAAGAATCTCACGCTAAAAATGTAGAAAAAATGGCAAATGAGGAAAAATTTCACAGGATCCTAGGACATGTAAACTTTAATTATTTAGATACAATGTGTAAGAAAAAATTAGTTGAGGGAAGGTCAGAAAAATTTGAGCAAGTATAATTAAAATGTGGAACATGTATCCAGAATAAAATGCACAATCTATCCTTCCAAAATAACCGTAGTAGTAGAGCACGCGAGATTTTAGAATTAGTACATAAATGGACCTCATAATAATACCGGGTATGAAGGGTCAAAATATTTCTCAACATTTATAGACGACTACAGTAAGTGCGCATTGATTTATACTTTGAAATCAAAAGGTGAAGTTTATAATTGTTTCCTTGATTATAGTTGATTTTTTGATTATATTTGTTTCCTTGATTATATGAACAAAGTTGAAAATATTACTGGTAAGAAGATAAAGAGTCTAAGATGCAATAACGGAAAAGAATATATGAACAAAGACATGTACAATCTAATAACGGGAAAGGAAATTTTCGTAGAACCACGCTCACCTTATGTTCACGAGTTAAATGGAACAGCTGTGCGCTACAATAGAACAATCATCAATTCTGCTAGATGCTTATTACATGATTCAAAGCTGAATATTAAATATTCACAGGAAATAGTTAGAGCCGCGGCGTACTTAAAAAATAGAAACATTACGAACGCATATGAAAAGAAAACACCATTTGAAATATTTCTTAAAATGAAACCGAATATAAATAATTTAAGATTGTACGGAAGTAGAGTTTTCGTAAGAATACCTGAAATTAAAAGAAATTCGAAATGAGACAGAAAAGCAGACACTGGAATACTTGTAGGTTATGAGAACTTTGGATATAGAAACTTAGTTAATAAAAAAATTATAATTGCAAGACACGTAGTATTTATAGGTGAAGGTGAGAATTTAGTATGACTTCAAGGAGAGGATGAATCAGATAATGAAACGGAAAAAGATTTTGACGAATATTCTGATTCAAACAAAATTCATGAAAGTGAAATAAATGACTAAAAAGTCGAGGAGGTTGTAATAAAAATGGACAGATATTTAAGTAACGAATCAGAAGGGAAACTTGAGGACATAGAAAATAATTAGAGAATGTCAGGACGGGAAAGAAAGAAACCTCGAAGATATGGCCAAACGAGCTCATATTTCATTTATGTGAATATAGTTAGCGCAGACAGTCCTAAAACCTATGAAGAAGCTTTAAATGGAGATGACAGCGATGCATGGAAAGAAGCAATGGATCGAGAAATGAATTGTTTAATCAAAAACAAAATCTGGCAATTAGTAGAGAAACCAAAAGACAAAACAATATTAGATTTGTAATGAATATATACGAACAAATCTGATAATCGTAAGAAAGAGCAACTAGTTGTTCGAGGCTTCCAACAAAAGGAAATACTGGAAGATTTATACTCTCTAGTGGCAAAAATGCAAACGTTGAAACTATTATTATCTTATTGTTGTCAATATGGTTTGATGATTATGCAAATGGATGTAGAAACAGTATTCCTGAACAGAACTATAAAGTCGGAAGTATTTGTAAAACAACCTATGGGTTACGACGATAAAAGCGGAAAAGCATGTAAATTATCAAAGGCGTTATATGGATTGCGTGAAAGTTCAAGAGCTTTGTATAAATGTTTCGACGAGTATATGAAACAATTAGGATTTCAAAGAAGTGAGAGTGATTATTGTCAGTACATGAAATGTGAGAGTGATGATGTTATATACTTAATTCTATTCGTAGACGACTTATTAATATGTAGAAAAAACAAAAGAAAAATTGATGAAGTTAAAAACAAATTGTCCAACAAATTTGCGATGAGTGACTTAGGTGAAGTAAAGACTTACTTAGGAATAAACATTGAATACGATCATAAGAGATTAGACCAAAGTAGTTACATAGAGTCATTAGCGAGACAATGTAATATAGAAAATAGTGTAGCAGCACTCGACAGCAAACTTCCCAACGGTTTCTGTCCTGTGGCTCGCTACACAAAGACTCTACCCTTCGAACAAGATGATTGCCAGATGTCGATACATTCTCACCGAATATTTGCAGCTAGCCTAAGGACCCGCTATAAATCTTAGGATTCATGTAGCTAAGGTTCTCTAAAGGGACAAATAGTCTTTGTCTCAACAGTTCCTACACATACCACCCACTACGGGAAAACACAGGAAATCTGCTTTTTCTCACGTACGACGCTCCTCGCTAGCAACTTTCTCTCAAGGGCAGTTAACATCCCTTTCCAACCACCAACTCAAAATTTAGCCAATTAACAGCGACGTCCATTTCCCTCACTTTCTGAACTAACACTTTTCTTAACGAATCCGATGATTCCGTATCCTTAGACACACCCAATCACAGTTTTCCTAAGGAGCATCATCGCGACACAAATTCATTCTGTCGTGAGCCGCGAGACGAGTTGGAAGACGCCTATCTGAATTGTTCGTCCGCAGTCGTACGTAATAGCGAATCTGAATTTCTCGACATCTGGTGCAATCGTCTCGACTCGAACCACCGCGAAGAGTATCGCGCCGAGCTTGAACTTGTAATCGCGAACCGATAATTGTACCGCGCTTCCGGCGCGCGAGTGTATACCATGAATATAAGCAAATAAATAGTTATTGTTGAACAATAGTTATTGTTGAAATATCGAGCGATTCATCTACACCTATCACCAACATCACCTCAATAGTAAACTATATTTTGCACCAATGGAACAAAACGTAAGTTTAGACGATAGAACATATAGAAATCTTATGGGAGCTTTACTCTATATTAGATACGATAGAACATATAGAAATCTTATGGGAGCTTTACTGTATATTAGTACTGGAACAAGATTAAACGTTAGCTATAGCGTAAACTATTTAAGTCTATTTCAAAATAGTTACGACCGGATTCATTATAAATATGCATTGAGAATTCTAAAATACTTAATTTAACTCGAAAATTAAAATTAACTTATAAAAAAAATTTGTTGTTATTTTATATTTTAGAGGTAGGATCGCGTTAGTTATTATTATATTATGTGGATAATAAATCCACACTTTTCGGAGCAGAAAAAACTTTATTGCACACACACTTGGAAGGAACACGAACGAATGAAATCAGTCGATCAGGTCTATCGACTGTGTCTAGTAATAACTTCTAGTTACTGCTTTTGTAACTAGCCGTCAGCATATAGATGGCGAGCGAGAACTCACGTTGTTGTTTTCAACAAAATTTGAATGCTGAAGTTATATTATTTGTAAAGTTTTTCGTCTGTAACGTATGATATCAAAACATTACGAGCCCAAAATATGCGACTTGCTGGAAATAAGTCACGATATCGTAGATGCTTTTATAGAACCAAGAAAAACTATTCCAAACTAACGGTCACTCGGTGGTGTTCCGAAACTGGTTTGAAATTGGCCCAAGGCAAGACGGAGGTGATTCTATTTACCGGAAAGAGTATTCCAAGGTAATGGATATCAATATGGGAAACTACCTGTTGATGATTAAACAGGAGGTTAGGTATCTTAGAGTGTAATAGGACAATAATAAAAAATTCTCATTACATCTAGAAAAGGTCTGTGGCATGGTTGATAGCCTAATAGCAGCGATTAGGACATTGTTGCCGAACGTCAATGGGCCTACTGACTCAGTTAGAAAACTCTATTACGGAGTGTGGGAATCGGTAGTGCTTTATGCTACACCGGTATGAGTCAAAGCCCTAACAATACAGAAAAACAAGAACATTCCGAAGATGTCGATAATGATCGAAGAAAAGATGGAGGGAAGAGTGGCAGAGAGGATATTACAGAGAGGATAGTTGGACCAGAAAGCTGATTGGCTGCTTATAAGACTAATAAAAGGAACATCGATCACTATATCATACAGATCTTGAGTGGACATGGAATATTCAATGAATATAGGAGAACGATTGGGGAAGAGGCACACACAAGATGCTGGGATTGTGATGCCGAAGGTGATGATGCAGAGCATACGTTGTTCAATTGCTCCAGATGGATCAATAAAAGGACATTGTTGGAAAATTACGTAGGCGAAATACTTTTTTCTTTATTATTTTATTTTTACGTGGGGAAATCCTCTCGGACACCCTGCCCCCTTCTGGGTGGCGACCGGGTAGTGTCGGACTCAAACCAACTAAAACCCCACGGTGGTCTTCCTGACGCTTCGCAGCAGTGGCCCGGGTTCTTTTGCGAAATCCTGCCGAGACACTTCTTCGTCTTCTCCCTATTTGTTGTTAAGGGAGGCGTCCTTGTCTTGACTTGGGCCGCTAGGGAGGGAGGGGGGGACCACAAACCCCCTAACACCTCTACCCCGTACCGTCGTGCAAGTTCGGGAGGGCCCAGACCCTCCTCGGCATGACGGCTCCTTAAACGCACCTAGGGCGGCAGTGGTGGTGGTTCCGCAACCCTGCGGCGTGCAGGGTCCCTTGGGTACGGCAGCCTGACAGGATCCTGTCTCTTCTTCCTATCCCGCTCCGTTCACTCCTTCACGCGCATAACTTGCTCGCAGTAGGAGCGAACGGCGATGAACTCCTGGTGCCCCTTCAGCAACGCCCCGACGACGGCCTCGGGGGACAAACTCTCGCCGATGGCGAGTAACAAGATACGACGCGGTTCTTCCCATGCTGGACAGAATTCCAGAGTGTGCTGCGCCGTGTCTTCCTCTTCCTTGCAGTGGTGACAGATGGGTGTCGCTTCCCTCCGAATCCTTAGCAGGAACTCGCCGAATACTCCGTGGCCGGTGAGCATTTGCGTCGTCCAGTAGGTGAGCGAAACTCCGCCTCGGTCCCTCCAAGCCTTCCAGTTGGGAAGGATGGCTCGAACGCCTCGGTGTGGCCGCACAGCATCATCCTCGAGCAGCCGAGAGCGCCATCGCTCCCAGATCTCTAGATTCGCCTCCATCCGGACGTCCTGGGTCGGCCGGCAGGCGATGGACGGCGTAAGCCCGCCCAAGCCCAGGTCCCTCAGGTGTTCGTACACCCGTCGGAGCGCAAGGGCCTGTAACTCGTACGGTGGGGATGCCGCCAGCACGAACGCCGACGCGTAGGATATGGTCCGATATCATCTCACTATGCGGATGGCGATCGTTCTTAGCAACCTCCTCAACAAGAGTAAGCTGCGATGACTCGCCATCAGGTCTTCGGTCCATACGGGGGCTCCGTAGAGGATTCTGGACCGGACCACTCCCTCGTATAGCCGGCGCACTCCGACGCCTGCTCCCCGGATGTTTGGCAGCAAACCGCATAAGGCGTTGGCTGCGGCTGTCACCCTTGGAACCAGGATCTCGAAATGCGGCCTGAAGGTCCATTGGCTGTCGATGATGAGACCCAGATAATTCATCTGGCATCTCACCGGGACTTCTTCCCCGTTGATGTTCACGGACAATCCAGGGGGAGGGGCTCCTCTACGGCGGCAGCCGAACTATATGGCCTCGGACTTGGCCGGCGACACGCTCAAACCGAGCATCTGGATGGCGCGCACCGCGCATGCCACGGCTGTTTCGGTGATGTTCATGGTCTCGTACCAGCGGCGTCTCCCGGCTAAGACCAAGGTGTTGTCGGCGTAACATAGCATGCCCGTCCCCGGGGGCATCGGGCATCGAAAGACCGAGTTGTAGGCCGTGATCCACAGGATAGGTCCCAGTACTGAGCCTTGTGGAACGCCACGCTCGACCGGCTTCCTCTCTTCTCCGTTCCTGCCGGTGTACGCGACCCACCTGTCGCTTAAATACGCTCGAATGGTCCGAACGAGATACGGCGGCACCTCCAGGTATTCCAGGGCTTCCACTATCCTGTCCCAGGGGATGGCGTTGGAGGCGTTCGCGACATCCAGGGAAACTGCCAACGCCACCCCGCCTCGGGAAACCACGTCTTCCGCCATGGACCTCACTCGCCTAACCGCGTCCACCGTCGAGCGACCTCGACGAAAGCCATACTGGCTGTCGTGCCATCCAGGCACTTGCTCTGACATGTGGGTCTTACGTAGGCGAAATACTGGCAACCAATAACGTAATCGACGTGGTTGTCAGTAGCGAGAAGAACTGGGCTAGATTCCAAGGGCTTTGCCGAAAGATAATGATAGCTCAATCAGATAGACAAGATCATGGAACATGGAGAGAAGAAGGGGAGGATTAACTAGAAGAAGATCATAATAAGATGAGAGGTACACTCAGTAAGAGTGTACTCTGACTAACCCTGAAGTAATGTCGAGAGGTGGTTCTAGGGTTCGTTCATGTACCGATAGAGGAGAGAGACAGAGGAGGAATTTTTAGTGGGTAGAGGCGCTATCATCTTGCCTCTTGTTTATTTATCTTAAATAAACAGTATTAGGAGAATTTTGCAAATCTAAATTATCCTAATCCTATCCTTTTCCTATTTTGGGGGCTCAGCCGGGATTGAAACCAGACAGAGAACGACGCGTTTAACGGAACTAGTTGTGCTGAAAAAAAAAGAGTTGAAAATGGCAAATTGTGAAGAGGAACAGTTTTCAAGTGAGGAAAATCTAACGCTGGAAGAATTAAGAAATAAGCTTGCACAGTTTAATCTACCAATATCTGGTGCAAGGTCGGTGTTGGTTGCCAGGCTAAATCGAGCATATGGACAACCAAGTCCTAAAGAGCCAGCAAACGGTAAAAAGACCACGGAGAAGCAAGGTTCAGGAGCAATACTAAAAACTAAGCGTGATCGAGATGAAGACGAAGATCTCGAGAAGCTTAGAACAAAAGAATTAAGAGAATGCCTTGCTAGTATGGGGCTAGAGAGGAGAGGAAGAAAAGCTGAACTACGTGTGAGACTACAGGCGGCGATGGAAGAAGAGAATACGTCGTCGGAAGAAGAGAGCGACGACGAAAGCGAAACTGAAGACGACGAAGAAGACGAAAGAGAAAGCAAAAGGAATGTGCGAGGTATATATCAAAAACCTGACAAATTCCGTAGGTATAAAACAGTAAGTTTTCAGGATGTCCAAGACGCCTTAGAAGTTTTTACAGGCGAAAATAACGAAAATATTAATCAATGGTTCGAGGCGTTCGAAGAAACTGCAAGCATGTGTAGGTGGACAAAAGAACAAAAGGTAATTTATGCAAAAAAGCTGATGAAAGGATCGGCAAAAATATTTGTGAATTATGAGTGCCATGCTAGAACTTGGCGTGAGTTAAAGGAAGGTCTGATAAGGAAGTTTTCGAAAAAATTTAACACTTGGCTAATACACCGCAAACTGCAGGAAACAAAAAAAGAAAGAGATGACGAAGGATGTACAGCGTACATGTACCGAATGCTTGGTATAGCCAGTCAAATGAATATGGAAGAAGCAGTAAAGATGAGGTACACCATAGATGGAATAAGAGACAAAGAATTCAATAAAACAATATTGTACGGGGCTAAATCGATAAAAGAGCTAAAAGAAAATCTCATCATCTATGAGGAACAAAAATCCAGTATAGCAGAGTCAACTATGAGACCGGTGAGAGCTAAGGACGATGGGAGATACAAGCTGTCGTAAAATGTAGCGAAGTATAAAAGGTGATAAATAACTGCGGTGATAAAGAACATGTAAGTGCAGGTTGCCCGAACAGATCGAGAGGTCCTAATTCTTTCAAGTGTAGAGAGTACGGACATATCGCATCGAGATGCAGCGATCTGGGTAAGTCCCCTAAAGAGGTTTACAATACGCAGAAGTCGCTGCGAGCGGATTGTAAAAGTGTTAGAATTGGAAATTTCGAACTGAGCGCGTTGATAGATACCGGTAGCGAATTAACCTTGATGCGGGCGGATCAACGTGCCAAAGTTGGAGCGCCCAAATTAATTCGGGAAATTATTGAGTTTCGCAGTATCGGATTCGAGAAAAATTTTACGCTCGGGAAATTTTCAACAGATATTATTATAGATGATGAGTTAAATCATATAACGGTGCATGTAGTTCCGAACACTATGATGCACCGTTCGTTGATAATAGGCACAGACTTCCTGGATACCGTTGAGATGAACAGGAAGGGGGGAGACATCTCCATTCGTAAAATAAAAGACGAAAACTCCGATGGGATTCCGGAAGTTTTTAAAGTAGACATAGAGACGGGAGCGCGTGGGGTAGATTTATCCCATGTCGAAAACGTGCACCATAAGCAGGCAGTAGAGAGCTTAATCCGAAATTATAGGTCACAGAAAACGAGCGAAGTATGAATCAAAATGAATATAATACTGCATGACGATATTCCAGTTTACGAAAGGCCGCGAAGACTATCTCCACAAGACAAGGTCGAGGTCGACAAACAGATCAAAATGTGGCTGGAGGACGGAATAATACGTCAATCACTTTCCGACTATGCCAGTCCGATCGTTTTGGTCAAAAAGAAAGATGGCTCGACTAGAATTTGCGTCGATTATAGACAACTAAATCGAAAAATAGTAAAAGATAGATACCCACTGCCCTTGATCGAAGACCAACTAGATTCGTTACAGGGCTCGAGGGTATTTAGTATGTTGGATCTTAAGAACGGATTTTTTCATGTTCCTGTTGGGGAAAGTAGCAGGAAGCATACGGCGTTCGTAGTCCCCACAGGCCAGTATGAATTCCTTAAGATGCCTTTTGGACTGTGTAATTCGCCAGCCGTCTTTCAGAAATATATAAACGCGGTTTTTAAAGAGTTGATCGCGACAGGGGTGGTGCTGACGTACATGGACGATCTGATTGTGCCGTCGACTGACTTTTCGAGTGGAATAGAAAAACTAAGCACAGTGCTGCGTGTCGCTAGCGAACACGGACTACTCGTAAACTGGAGTAAATGTCGATTCCTACAAACGAAAATAGAATATTTGGGCCACATCATCAAGGGCGGTAACATTCAAACGGCTGAATGCAAAACCAAGGCCATCGCTAATTTCCCGGAGCCCCGATGGGCTAGAGATGTTCAAAGTTTCCTGGGCTTAGCGGGCTATTTTAGGAAGTTTGTGCCCCGATATTATGTCATCGCGAGACCATTAACAGATCTGTTAAAGAAAAATGTCCCGTTCAGGTTCGTGTGGCGCGAGCGAGAAGCGTTCAAAAGCCTAAAAGCAGCGTTAAGCGAATAAAGCCAGTATTGAAGCTGTATCGTGCTGGAGCGGAAACTCAGCTGCATACGGATGCGTGCAGCGTGGCATACGGAGCGATCTTACTGCAACGCGACAGCGAGGACAACGTTTTTCACCCCGTGTATTACTCGGGCGGAAAGACTTCACCAGCTGAAGAGAAGTACACCAGTTACGAGCTTGAAGTCTTGGCCATCGCGAAGGCGCTGAAGAAATTCCGTGTCTACTTGCTCGGCATCCCATTCAAAATCGTTACAGATTGTCGGGCGTTCGCATTAACAATGCAGAAGAAGGACTTGTGCGTGCGTGTCGCGAGGTGGGCGATCCTCCTAGAGGAGTTCGATTATAAGGTGGAGCATAGGCCCGGGACCAGTATGATGCATGTCGATGCGTTGAGTCGAAATCCCCTACCCGAGGGCATGCTAATAGACGATGACGAACGAGGGATAGTCGTACGTTTGAGAGAAGCGCAGTTGCAAGAGCATGACCTGCGACGGATCCGAGACAACATCAAACAGCACGAGGCCGACGGGTACATCTTAAAAAACGAACTTTTTTATCGAGAAATAGAAGACACACCGCTATTGGTCGTGCCGAAGTCGATGCAAACCCAAGTGGTCCGACGGGCTCACGAACGTGGCCATTTCGGCGTCACCAAAACAGAGGCGTTGGTAAAAAGAGACTACTGGTTCCAGGGAATGCGGGAGAAAGTGGAAAGGGTGGTGCAGAGTTGCATTGACTGTATCCTTGCGGAGAGAAAGCAAGGGAAGAAGGAAGGGTTGCTGAATACCATCGACAAGGGAGAGTTGCCCTTCGACACCTATCACGTCGACCATATTCGACCGTTACCCGCTACAAAGAAAAGCTACTGGCATATCTTCGTAGTGATCGATGCTTTCACCAAGTTCGTCTGGCTGTACCCTACCAAATCAACGGGTTCTGCAGAAGTTATCAGTCGCTTAGAAAAACAGTCTGTGTGCTTTGGGAATCCGCGAAGGATCTCTGACCGTGGGACGGCGTTTAAAGCTGGCGTTTTCGAGGACTATTGTAATAAGGAAGGCACAGAGCATGTACGAACTACTACTGGAATTCCGCAGGCCAACGGTCAGGTAGAAAGAGTGAATCGGACACTTATCCTGTTGTTGACGAAACTATCTGCACCAACACCAGGCGAGTGGTTCAAGCACCTGGAGAAAACTCAAAAATACCTCAACGCAACTCCCAGCAGAAGCACTAGCGTTACTCCGTTCCAGTTGTTGTTCGGCACGCAAATAATAATGCGGGATGATCCGCAGATGAGGCAGCTGGTTGAAGATGAATGGGCCGCAATGTTCCACAAAGAGCGGGATCAATTGCATGAAATAGCAAGGAGACGGATCGAGGAGCTTGAAACCCGCAATAAACAAACGTTCAAAAAGATTTTTGCGTTTAGTTCAAGTTGAACATTTATCGTTCTCTGTCCAATTAATATCTGTTATATTTATTTATCTTAAATAAATAGTATTAGGAGAATTTTACAAATCTAAATTATCCTAATCCTATCCTTTCCGATACTACAGTTATGTTTAGCGATTTTTCAGAAACGGCTTGATCAATCGGGATGACACTCTTTGCTCCTTGTAAGACATAACTTCCCGTTGGTTCAGTTACAAAATATTTTTCATTTGTTTTTTGTATACTATCTTCTTTTTTTTGGCAAAAATTCAATTTTTATGTACACAAAATTCATGAGTTTGTAGCGGTACTCGTCGGTAAAATTCATAACGGTTTTCGCCCAGAGAATCCGCTACACAAGAAATCGTGTTTACCGAAAGACGAGTTTATTATAGATCCGACAACCTTAGGCGGTTACCGATCGTTAATCCAAATCCGTCGTTTTTGCCGTGATCATAGGCCCTCCAGTCAGCTACCCGAAAAGCCAACAATTGTAAACAAGGTCGAGAGCTCAGCGTCCGTTGGGATGTTTCGAGAACATCTTCGAAATTCAAATCCCAACGCCTTTCGTCAACTCCGACGCATATAAATATAGCGAACAGGGTAGCGAGGCATTCTTAGTTATCGAGAGACACGAGCAGTAGCAGTTAAGCGATACTTCTTTGCGCCGATCTATTAGTGACCGCGAATCGAGACAACAAGTGTATTGCACGACTAGTGTACGCATTGGGTATATTCTAATAAATTACGTAGTCAGGTATACTCTGGTGTTTGTAAAAACTAATCACTACCTAATCACCTCAACTGGTGACCCCGACGTGATTTTTAGTGTAAGAGGTGACAGTGATAGGCTAGTCACAGTGTGAATATTATAGTCCGCAACTCACACGGATGGAAAAGGAGAGCAAACCAACTCCAGCCGGCGCATCGTTCCGCGTGCCGCCCTTTATGCCTACGAAGACCGGGATCTGGTTTTCTATTTTGGAGAAATATTTCGGCGTAGCCGGCATCAGCTACGACGATGAGAAACCCTTAGCCCTCATGGGATTCCTCGACCCACATTACCTCGCGAAGATAGAGGACACAGTGACCAACCTCCCCGCCACAGGCCAGTACGACAAATTGAAGAGCGAGCCGATCCGCGCCCTGACCGAATCGGACAGCGCCAAAGTCGAAAGGTTAGTCGAACGGGAAGAGATGGGCGACAGAAAGCCCTCGCAATTTTATGATGATTTAAAGAAATTAGCCAGCCCTCTCGCGTCCGATGAATTCATCATCAACTTGTCTAGGAATCGCCTCCCAGACCGTATCAGGGAAGTCCTGGGTGCAGTGGACGATACGAGCATCGAGAAACTGACCAGGACCGCGGATAAAATCGACGAGGCGTATAACCGTAACGGGCTGCGCGCTCACAAGGTGGTCACAATCGCCGAGCCACCGGCACCACACGAAGACAAAAGCGACGCACTGGCCGCCGAGGTCAGCAGACTGCGAGAAGAAATTAAGGCTATGAAAATCGGCGGATATCGTCAACCACGAAGACGCTCGAATTCTCTCACTCGACCCCGCCACCGTTCGCGTTCGCGAGACAACCCGCGCCAGGACGGAATTTGCTTCTATCATGCGAGATTCGGCGATCGCGCCATGAAATGTACCATCCCTTGTAAGTGGAAGTCGGGAAACGACCCCAACCGTCCGTAAAAGCGGCAGACGACAACGGCTTGGGATCTCGCCGCATCTTTATTTTGGACCAGAGAACGAAAACTTCGTTCTTAGTTGACACCGGTGCCGATATCAGCGTTTATCCCCGAAGCAGGCTATCTAGGGACGTAAAGAAACAGCGTACGAACTATTCGCTGCCAATGGGACGCGCATCGCAACGTACGGCACTTTAGCGATGGAGCTGAACCTGTCCCTTAGACGTGCCTTCAAATGGCACTTCACGGTCGCCGATGTGCAAACCCCCATCATCGGCCTAGACTTCCTAAGTCATTACGGGTTGCCTGTGGATCCAAGAAAAAGACGACTTCTCGACACAACAACCCAGCTATCGACCAAGGGATACGCCGCCAACTGCGAACAGCGTATGATTAAGACCGTAAATGGGGAATCGGTCTACCATCAATTGTTGGTGAAATTTCCAGATCTAACGCGCCCACCGGCCTTTGGGTGAGAGAAAATCCGGCACGGCGTGGAGCACCACATTGAAACCACACCCGGCCCGCCCGTATATTGCAAACCCCGCCGGCTCGCACCGGACCGTCTCAAGCAAATCAAGGCGGAATTTGCAACACTGATCGAGCAAGGAGTCATGCGCCCATCGAAGAGTTCCTGGGCATCTCCACTGCACGTCGTCCCAAAGAAGTCAAGTCCCCAAGAATGGAAGTCTGCGACCTTGCGGTGACTACAGGGCGCTGAACGCTCGCACTGTACCCGACAGGTACTCTCCACCGCACATACAAGACTTCGCGCAGCATTTACACGGTAGGCGAATATTCTCTAAAATTGAGTTAGTGCGCGCCTACCATCAAATCCCAATCGCGCCTGAGGACGTTAAAAAACCGCGATTTCGACACCATTCGGCCTTTTCGAGGCAACCAACATGATGTTTGGGCTTCGAAACGCCGCGCAAACGTGTCAACGATTTGTCGACGAAATCACGCGAGGCTTAGAATTCGTTTACGCGTACGTAGATGACTTCTTGGTAGCTTCGGAAACCGAGGAACAGCACCGCGAGCACTTGCGGATTTTGTTCGAACGTCTAAACCAGTACGACGTAGTAATCAACCTCGCAAAGTGCGAGTTCGGCGTTGACGAAATAGCCTTCCTAGGCCATACGGTAAACGCACAGGGAATAAAACCGCTCGCCGATCGAGTTAAAGCCATAAATGAAGCATCGCTCCCCGCGAACATCAAGGCACTACGCAGATACCGAGGTATGATTAACTTTTGCCGGCGTTTCATACCGGGGGCAGCTAAAATTTTACAACCCCTCTACGATTTGCTACAATTGGCGAAAAAGGGCAACATGTCCATTACCTGGTCGGAGGAAGCCAAAACGAGCTTCAGCGAGTCAAAACGCGCCCTAGCTAACGCTACGATGTTAGCGCATCCTATACCTGGCGCGCCCATCAGCCTCGCTGTAGACGCATCCGACTTTGCAATAGGAGCGGTGTTGCAGCAACGCGCGAATGACACTTAGCAACCGTTGGGTTTCTTAACTAAACCCTTAAATTCCGCGCAGCGAAAATATAGCGCGTATGATCGCGAATTGCTCGCTATGTATACCGCGGTCAAGCGAATTAGACACGCCGTAGAGGGGAGGAATTTTATTATTTTCACAGACCCTCACTTATGCGTTCAGTCAAAATCCCGACAAGTGTTCGCCGCAACAATTCCGGCAGCTAGATTATATCGGTCAGTTCACGACCGATATAAGGTATATAAAAGGGCTGAATAACAACGTAGCCGATGTCCTATCTCGCATCGAAGCCATAGGAAAATCCGTGGATCACAAAACTCTCGCCGCTGCGCAAGAAAACGATGAGGAACTCCGCGACATCATTAACTCCGATACATCCGCGTTGCAGCTTAAGAAAATTCGTTTTCCGGATTACGACGTAGAAATATATTGCGACGTATCGGGCGACATCGTACGTCCATATTTACCGGGATCCTTGCGGCGTAGCGTATTTAATTCGCTCCACGGACTTTCCCCTCCTGGGATACGCGCGACCCAAAAACTCGTAAAATCGCGTTTTGTTTGGCCGGCGCTAAACAAAGATTGCCAAACATGGACACGGCAATGCATCCCGTGTCAACAATGTAAAATAACGAGACACGTATCAACGCCGACCGGAACATTCGGAGTGCTCGCAGGACGATTCGAGCATATACATTTAGACATTATCGTCATGCAATACTCACAAGGCTTCCGATATTGTCTAACATGTATCGACCGTTTTTCACGTTGGCCCGAAGCGATTCCAATACCAGATATGGAAGCAACGACCGTTGCCTCGGCTCTTCTTTCCACATGGATAGCGAGTTTTGGCGTCCCAGCAAAAATAACTGTTGAAGTGGTCACCACTTCAACACCCTCCCTAAAACTATACATCCCTACAAACAATTATATCTTAATATTTTTCTAACTCTTGTAAATATCTGAACCTTGATTTTGTCAATGTCTTCACAAATACATTTGCCAGCTGCCTTTCTCTTTTCCATTCAAATTAATTTATTACTAAAAAAAACTAGAGGACTAAACAGATCATGTAGAATTTTTTTTTTTTTTTTTTTTAGAAGTGATAGTCACTTCGACACCCTCCCTAAAAACTCTACATCTCTATAAACAATTACCTCTTAACATCTTTTTTATTTTTCAAACCTAACTTTTGTCTTAAATATTCAAATCTTAGTTTTGGCAACGCTTTTGTACATATATCTGCCAGTTGCTCTTCACTTGTTACATATGTTACATCAATTTCGCCTCTATTGTATAAATCTCGCAAAAAGTGGTATCTTACATCAATATGCTTACTTCTTTGATGGAATTCAGGATTTTTAATTAATTTTACGGCACTAGTATTATCTACACATAGCGTATACTTAAATATCTCTATTTTGCATTCGAGAAATATTTTCTTTAGCCACATAATTTCTTTCTTTTCGGATCTCATCGCTTCGTTAAAATACACTGGTAATTTTTTCGCTACGTACGTTACTGGGTTACCATAAAAATCGGTTCGCTTGATCTTATCTCTATCTCTCACTTGTCTCACATTCTCGCTAGTTATAAAAGGTTGTTTTTCAGTTTCACTCTCTGCACTTTCATACGTACATACTCTATCGCTCTGTGCACGCACACCTTCGCGCTCGACAATTTTCGGTAAACTTAAATTAACGAATTTTTCAGTTTCTCGTTCGGGCTTGAATATTATGTCACGGCTTAATATTACATTTCTTACGGTCGGCACGTACACTCGATACCCTCGTCCGTCATCTAGATAGCCTACCAAATATCCTTTGTTAGCCTTTCTGTCCAATTTCCTTCTCTTTTCCGCAGGTATGTGTGCAAAGCATTCAGTACCGAAAACTCTAAACTTTTCTACATCTGGCGATTTCCCGTACCACAGTTCATATGGTGTTTTCTTGTCTTGTCTTGTCGGCCCGGTCTTATTTATGACATGCACTGCAGTGTTCATGGCTTCGGCCCATAAAAACAGCGGTAGATTAGATTTCGAATATAACATCGACCGTCCTGCTTCTACTATTGTTCTATTTTCTCTTTCTGCGACGCCATTCTGTTCAGGAGTGTATGAAACCTTAATCGTATGCTTAATTCCCTGACTTCTTAAAATTCTTTAACTTCTTTATTTTTTAATTCTTTCCCTCCATCACTATGAATTTCTTTGATCTTATCATTGAATTGGTTTTCGACTTCTAGGCAAAACGTTTTTAACTTTTCGATTACTTCTGACTTATGTCGTAAGAAGTAAATCTTTGTGAATTTGGAAAAATCATCTTTAAACGCAAGAAAATACAATTTCTTGCCTAATGACTCGACTTCCATAGGTCCACATACATCCGTATAAATAATTTCGCGAGGTTTAGTCGCACGCTTGGTTTTCTCGTGAAAACTCGATCTATGGTGTTTCCCGTACGCGCAACCTTCACAGAAAAAGTTACTATCCTCTACAACTTTTATATTCGAATTCTTTAAAAATTCCTTAACGTGTCTGATGTTTTGATGACATAGCCGTTCGTGCCATAACTGCAGTGTGTCCGCGTTTGACTCCGCTCTATTGCTAAGATTACAAACTGACGGTATGATAACTCGCATATCGACCTTATATAAATTTCCGATAACAGAACCCCTTGCTATTATTTTCTAATTCTGTAAAAACATACAGTTTATCCCTTTCCTTAAGATACAGAAATCTATGCCTCTTCTTGCAACGGATCTAATGGAAAATAGATTTCTTTTCATACCTGGTACATACAATACATCGTTCATTGTACATGCTACCCATTTGCCGTCCACAAAAGTCTCTACCTTGATTTTTCCTTTGCCGTACGCATCCATGAACGTACCATCGCCGATTTCTATCTTTACCGTGTTATCGAATTTTTCGAAGACGCTGAACCATTCTTGTTGTCCTGTCATGTGATTCGTAGCTCCTGAGTCGATTATCCAAGCATCATGGTTTGCCACTTGTATCGTTGAGGTGTTTCCTAATAGACCAATTCCGCTGTGATCTCGATTTTCATTTCTGGGTTCCTGGTTGTCTCTGCTGTTGTTTCCTTTCTTATTTTTGAAGCAATTTTCGCTGGTGTGGCCTTTCCTTTTGCATGTAAAACATCTAAAGCAATCCTTCTTTAGATGGCCAACTTTTCCACAGTTGAAACAGCTTGGTCTTTGTTTCTCGTATTCACGTTTGCTTGACTGCTTCTGCCGTTCCCTTTTATAATTGTTACCTTTTGTTACCAGCGCCACCGATGTTTCCTGGTCGTCTTTCTTCAATCTGATTTCTTCCGCCATCAACCTGGTACTAAGCCTGTCTAAGGTCTTCTTTTCTTTTTCCACCGAATCCCACGCACTGTGAAAATGGTCAAATTTGTTCGGTAACACCGATAAAATGCGTGTTATCAGCATTTTCTCGCCAATTTCACACCCAAGAGCTTTCATCTTCGCCGCTATCAATTCCAACTTTGATCAGTTGTAAGATACATTTTCAGATTCTTCCCATTTAAAATTGAAGAACTGCTTCTGGACCATACTTAGATTCTCATCCGACTTCATGTCATATACTGTATTCAACTTTTTCCACATTTCATGTGCTGTTGTGCAACATAAAAGAAGATCCAACGGTTTCCTTTCTACTGAGGTCAAAATTAATTTTCTCGCTAGCCGATCTGCCTTAAAAAATCTTTAACTGGGTCGAAAGCCTTCCCATAGTTCTTCTAGTCATTAGAACCGCTATCAAGGAAGACCTGAGCGCAACGGCAGCCGAAATGATTTACGGTACGGGCATACGATTGCCAGCAGAATTTTTTGTACCAGCAAAACAACTGGCCAACGCGGAATTCGCAAACCGTCTGCGAGAGCGAATGAGCGAGATTAGACCTCTGTCGACTTCACGACACGGCGAAAAGAAAACGTTCATGTTCCGCGATTTAGAAACGTCGCCGTACGTTTTCGTACGTCACGATGCAATCGGAGGCCCACTGCAACCACCGTACGATGGCCCCTATCAGGTTATACAGCGTGGGGAGAAAACCTTTACCATACGGGTGAAGGACAAAAGCGTGAAAGTCTCCGTAGATCGTCTAAAACCCGCCTTCATCGTGTCGGAAGATATTGAGCACCTGGAAAGGAGCGCAGAAACCCACGACGTGTTTTTACCTAGGAAAATCTTCCGACCGCAAAGCAGCGAGCAAGCGCAACAAAGCGACGGAGACGCAAGAACCCATTACACCACGCGTTCGGGCAGGAGAGTTCGTTTTCCTGACCGCTTTCAAGCGGGTTTGAATTAAGCGGTTAGCAAGGGCACCCCCGCTAACATAAGTAAACCGACATAAAAAGAAGTAACGTTAACACTGGCAGGAGGGTACTGTAGCAGTACTCGTCGGTAAAATTCATAACGGTTTTCGCCCAGAGAATCCGTTACACAAGAAATCCCGTTTACCGAAAGACGAGTTTATTATAGATCCGACAACCTTAGGCGGTTACCGATCGTTAATCCAAATCCGTCGTTTTTGCCGTGATCATAGGCCCTCCAGTCAGCTACCCGAAAAGCCAACAATTGTAAACAAGGTCGAGAGCTCAGCGTCCGTTGGGATGTTTCGAGAACATCTTCGAAATTCAAATCCCAACGCCTTTCGTCAACTCCGACGCATATAAATATAGCGAACAGGGTAGCGAGGCATTCTTAGTTATCGAGAGACACGAGCAGTAGCAGTTAAGCGATACTTCTTTGCGCTGATCTATTAGTGACCGCGAATCGAGACAACAAGTGTATTGTACGACTAGTGTACGCATTGGGTATATTCTAATAAACTACGTAGTTAGGTATACTCTGGTGTTTGTAAAAACTAATCACTACCTAATCACCTCAAGTTATTCTGGATTGGATCAAGTTATCGAGATGAAACTTTTTGCATCTTGCAAGGGTAGTCCATTAACTGGTTCCATTTGCAAAATGTCTCCAATTTGTTCATTGTTAACTATTCCAAAGAATTCGTTATTTATCAATTTCATTTATGTCTACTCAGTGATTGCTCTGCAATTGTTGCACTAATAATGAGATGATTCTAACACAACAGCCTGGGTAAGTAGTTTGAAATCGCGTTTTTTAATCTAGGCTTCAACTCGTGTTTCCATTGCAGGAAACATTGGCTGGTTGTTATTGTTGCTGTCGTATAAGCTAAATTTCTTGATATAGCTGCATACATCGTATTTTGTCCCTAATATTTTGGAGATGTACGGTCAGAATAAAATTGTCTTTCACTTGTTTCTATTAATTTTCACTGTCCATAAGTAGCCGTGTAGTTTGTTGAATATTTGTTGTAGATGGCTTTCGGATTTTAATGCTTTATTGTCTCTCGCGTATATTAGTAGGTCATTCGCGAATGCTATTGCTTCTTTATTTTTATCGCTATTTGGACCGCATATCGCTTATGTATAAATTAATAAAATGGGGGAGTTCACGACTTCTCGTTATAGGTCGTCTTTGATTTTAGACAGTTTGGTTGAACTGTTCTGGCTGTTACGTAAAATTGTTTGTTACGTAACATGTTCTAAATTATTTTTATTATGTGGTGCGGAAATTTCTTTCTGTGAGATTAAAGAAAGGTCCATGCAGCGAGGATGTGTTGAATGTCACCTTTAAATCTATGAACACCACTCGGACGCCATCGCCTTTCTTGTCCAACAGATATTTGGTGTGAATTTTGAAATTGCGTGTATTGCTGAATGTTTGAATCTAAAATCAAGTTGAATGTGTAGATTTGAATATTTTACTAATATTGGACAAGAGGTGGCTGATAGGATTACTGCTGCCTTTTCTTTTTAATGCTACTACTTGGTTGGTTGGTAGTCGTAGATTATAAAGGTGGTAGACTTTTTAAGACTAGTAGGGATATTGTTAAGACTTGATGATTTTTTATTGTTCAATTTTTTAAAGGTTGACTTTAGCTCATTGTAATTCGTGAAAAGGTTCTATGGGATTAAATCTGTGTCTCGGTTAGCAGCTATGTTTATGTTGCTGAATGGGCATATATTTTTGTTGTTACGTTTGTCTTTGTCTATTTGTTGCTTTATTTTGTTCATTGGTTTGTTCATATTTGCTAGTTGTTTTTTCATGTTGCTATTTCGTACTATTTTCGGATTGTTTTAAAGTGTGCTCCAAGTATATTTAATTTATAGTATATTTACTTAATTGCCGATTTATATGACGTCAAGATGTATATTGGCTTTGACTATCTCTGAATTTTAGTTTGGTACTTTTAGGGTGTCTATGTTGTCTGTCGTGGTCTTTGGAGCAACTTCACTGTCAGTTGATGGGGAAAGTTCTTCGGTGCTATTTAAAAGCTGTATACTGTTATTATGTATAGATTATTTATTGACGTTTTGTATCTTTATCTGTAAGACGCTGATTTCGAACGTCGTCTTTTCAGCGTCATTTGATTGTACGGCTTTGTGTTTAGTATCATTCTGTATTAGAATTCCAGTTTCGCCAGTTTGTTTAGCATTCGATATATTGTTCCTTATGAATGTGTAGTTCTTGAAGTTAATTATACGTCTTGCGTTTAATTTAGTTTCCAAAGAAGAAGCACATCTGGGTTTTGTTTCTCTAGACATTTCTCTAGCGTAGCTTCGTTTTTGATTAGGGAGCTTATATTTATTTCTATTATGATTAATTTGTTATAGGATATTTTTCAGTACTTTGCTCATTCCTCGTATATTGTTTCCCGTCGCCAGAGTTCATTGTCGAGTGCTTCCGCGATTATATTAATTTTGATCGAGTTGCATTCGATGTGTTCGACTATTCGAGTCACTTGTGAGAATATATTGATTTTGAGTCATTGATAGCTGTGTCTCGGTTATTACACAATGAGAACGGTACGTCTGCTTTTATAAAATTATTGGCAGATTTTTGTTTACTTTCTTTTCCTAGTTTTAATGCGAGTTTCTTTTATTCGATTTTTTGTTTTATTTCATTCACCCCAGTCTCGGGTGTCTGAAAGCTTTTCAATTTATGCAGTATGCGTACCGTTCTCCTTACTGTCGGTGTGATTATGTTAGTGCAAGAACAATTACCTGGATTGTGTGACTTGTTACATTTAAAATATATGTAATTCAGGCTACGATTAAATGCAATTTTGTTCTTCTCTGTTCTTCTCTCTAGCATCGTATAGCGGCACTAGGCCGTAAAGAACAACTGTCTTTCCAACGGTTTCATCGGTACATAGTATACCATCGCTGAAGGACTGAGATCGAAACATAAGCAAGGTCGCGATAAGTCGTAAGCAAGAGTCGTAAGTGAAGAGTTTTGAATAAATAATCGTCCGCACGAGTCGCGAGTTCAGAGTTGTAAAGAGGCTGCTAGTCGAGTAGTGAAAACGCAGTGTTAAATAAAATACCGAGTATTTCTTTGGCACCCTACACGTCCTACCACCTCAATCGTTTGCATCAAATACGGCTCATCTTTATAATTTTCTCGCAGCTAATACACGTATGTAGTAAATCTTTATTTCTTTTAGTTTATTAATGTCGTTGACCGCCAACAGTTGAACCATGAATATGGACTGGTTCCATCTTTCTTGTTCGGATCGACCAATAGCGAATTTCTTAGATTAAAAAATTTAATCCTACAAGTTGATTCGCCCGCACTGTTTCGACCACTTCTTTGATTTCGAAGTTGATTTTCAAGTTTTTTAACCCTTCGCAAACGGAACGGTTCGAAGTTAACCGTATCGTGGGGCCGAGTTGCTGCCGCGAGAGACCTTTAATAAGCTGATTATATGTTTATAAGGTTCAATAATGGGATAATTCAGGGATCGATTCTGAAGTCTGAAAATCGAGGTTTTTTATTATGAAATGATATCTTCCGCGCGTTGTGTTTTCGATGTGGACATAAAAACAGCCCTTGAAAAGTGATCTATGAGTATGTGCATATACTTCTTTGGTGAGTTGTTGTTGGAAAAACCTCCGACCATATCGAATGACATTATTTCAAACGGTTTCCTCGCTGGTCCTAGTCTCGACATAAGCCCGATCGGTCTTCTCGTTCTGCTTTTATTCTTAATGCAAATTTCGCATTGTTTGCAGAATTTGTCGACAATTCGGTCCATATTTTTGAAATAATAAAAGGGTCGGACTTTTTTCAATATGTGATTCCTTCCAACATGGCCAAAGAAATCATGCACCGTCTTTATGATATGCTCGCCAAACTCTTGTGAGACGAATATACGTTGGCGTCCTTTAATATTTAAAAAAAAATCTCTGATATTTTTATAAGGTCTTTCGTATTTTTAATATCTTCTCTGTTTTCTTTCTGATCTCGGATTATGTCTTGTTTTTTTATAATATTCGCTACTTTCAAAACCTCTTCTTTCTAAGACGGGGTTCTTGGATAGTGCGTCTGCCTCTATGTTGTGTTTTCCTGGGGAGTAGATGATCTTGAAGTCGTACTGCGACAAGTAGTGCATCAGGTCTCCTAAAGTTTCATCGGTTCTTGCTTTCATTCTCATTGATTCCAACGGTTTATGGTCTGAAAGGACAGTGAAGTATCTACCGATTAACCAATGCTGCCGGTACTGAATCGCCTCTTTGATAGCAACACATTCAAGGTGAATTGCTTTCTTCTTTGTCTCAGTTGGTTTCAGTTTTCTCGAAAAATACGCAACCGGGTGTAACATCCCGTTATCATGAGGTTGCTTTAGAACTGCCCCTAAGCCGTCTCCACTTGCATCCGTATAGATGAATACTTCTCTGTTGTGGTCGTATATTGAAAGGATCGGGCTTAAACAGAGGTATTCCTTAATCTTTTTAAATGCCTTTTCACAATCATCATTCCAGATAAATTCTGTGTTTTTTCTTAGTAAATTGTGTAGCGGTTCCAGGAGCTTGCACGCGTCTTCTATGAATTTGTAATAAAAATTTATCTTTCCGAGTAGTTGCCTCACATTCTTCTTGTTTCTTGGGCGTTCGAAATCGCGTATCGCCTTTAGGTTATCTTTTCCTGGTCTCACGCCGTCTTTCTCGATAATATGGCCTAGATATTTTACTGAGTTCTCTGCGAACTTGCATTTGGCTAGTTTTAGTCTGAATCCTTCTTTTCTTATGGTTTTCATCAATTGCTCTACGTGTTTGATATGTTGGTCAAACGTCTCGGAGAAGACTAGGATATCGTCGATGTAATTCATGCAAAATTCCGCTAATCCGTTCCTTCTAAGGGTATTTGCCAGCACTCGTTGGAAAATAGCAGGAGAGATTTTTAGTCCGAACGGTAAACATTTCCATTGCCAGTGTCCATTTTGTGTTATGAAGGCTGTCTTCTCTCGGTCCTCCTTTTTTATTGGAATTGACCAGAACGCCGAATTAATGTCAAACGTTGAGAAGAAATGGCAATTTCCCGCTTTGACTATGATATCTTCAATTCTTGGGAACGGTTGTGGTCCCGGAACTACAATTTTGTTTATCTCTCTGAAATCAATACATAGTCTATCTCTAAGATTCGACTCTTTTTTAAAGGCTAGTGTCACTGGTGCTGCAAATGGTGAACTTGATTCCTCTATGAGATTGTGTTCTAGTAGTTTCGTAATCTCGAATTCTATTTCTCTCTGATCTGGAATGCTACATCTGTATGGTTTCTTTGATATGTATTTATTTTCGATTAGCTTAATAGAAGCTTCTTGTGATTTCCTGGTTTCCACATTGAATTTGTGTTTAGCAAATACATCTTTATATCTCTCTATAAGTTGGCTTACCTCTATTTTTTGTAGGTTATTTAGGTGTTCTAGGTTGTCCATAGGCTTACCCGTCTCCTTGTGTTCGGTAACGTTTACCTTTCTTCTCTGGTTATTTCTTCTTTCTTCTTTTCTATTAAATATTATTTCCTCTTTGTCGTCTACTTTTTGGCTAACCTTCAAATTCTCGTCTTGTCTTAGTTTGAATTCCCTTATGGCGTCCAGCCCTAAGATGAGATCATATGTGAAGTTATTATTGCGTACTATATACACATCTATCTCTTTCTCTATCTTGTTTATCCTCATTTCTAGTCTCGCCTGGCTACTCGTGAAGTCTTTTCCATTGATGGTTTTGATGGTTTTGAACATGCTCTTGTCTTCTTTTATGTTTGCTTTTATCTGATCAATGATCTTTTGATTGATAAAACTTGCATTCGCTCCCGTGTCGTAGACACCTTTAATCTCTTTTTGATCGTTGACTTTAACTCGCAGTTTTATCAATGGTTCGTACTTCTCCGGGCATTTTAGTTTTTTTCTTCCTTCCCATCCGTTGTTCCTGCTATTTCATTTTCTGATGTGAGCGCCTCCGGTGAATTTATTTGCTTGGGTTTCTTCTGGGGGTTTCTGTCTCTATTTCTACATAATTCCACTGGGTGGAATCGGCCCGGGAAGTTCAGTGCTTCACAGATTGTGCACGGTTTTTTTTTTTTGAATGGTGGGTTTACCTTTTTAACCATGTCTATCTTTCTTTCTTGTGTTTCTTTCCTTTTTCTCCAGTCTTCATATTGTCCCAAAATTCCTATTAGGTCATTTGTTGTCTGTATATTTTCCCTTTCGATTTTGTCCTGGACTTCGATAGGTAATCCAATGACAATCAGGTGTATCCTCACCTCTTCGTCCATTTCCCTTTTTACTTCCAATATTAGTCGTTCTTTCTCTATTGCATATTCTACGAACGAACCTGAAAGGTATTTAAAGTTGTAAGCATATCGTATTGCCGGCCAACCTTTATTCTTAAAGGTTTTGAGAAATGCTTCTTTCCAATCTTCCCAGTTGTGTCCTCCAGCTTTCAGTAGATTTGTTTGGTACCATCTTTCTGCTGTTTTTCCTAGGTACTTTCTCAAACCTTTGACTTTTTCCTCATCGCTTTTTATTTTGTATTTTTTGCATTCCTCTTCATACTCTGATATCCAGTTTGTGGCTTTCTGAATTCCTTCAAATCGTTCTATATTGAAGTTTATTTCCTCTATTTCCCTCTTATCTCGTCTTTGAAGGGTCTCTAGAAATTTTTCCATGTCCAGGTTGGGTTTCTCGATTTCCGTCTTTGTTTTTCTTGTGGAGGTTATTTCTGCTTCCTCTAAGACAATGTCTCGGAATACGAAGTTTGAATCCGTATCGGTATACAGTGCTGCTGTCTCATCGTCTATTGTGAGTTTAATATTTCTATATTGGCCTACCTTGGTTAGACTGTTTGCGGTCTTTTTCGCTGTTGGTAAACTGAATAATTGTTAATGGTACTTTCTTTCTTGATATTCCGGGAGGAAAATATAGCACATTTCGTCTTCTGGTCTTCTGATAGATTCTATACTCTCTATCTTCTCCCCTTTCGCGTTCGCGGTCATGACGACGCGTAGGTTAACTCCCAGCGGCATGGCGTGGCGAAAATCGATTTATAAGGTTCAATAATGGGATAATTCAGGGATCGATTCTGAAGTCTGAAAATCGAGGTTTTTTTATTATGAAATGATTTGATAAAATACAAAAATGAACAACAATTAATATGCGTCTATAACAATCAATAACGATGATTATCTAACCGGGAAATTATAAGGCTTTGGTGCAATGTTTACCTGAAAATCGAGAATCGATTTTCAACGTCCTGAGCTACCGATCTTTCTTCTTCAGTCTTTAAATCTTAAATCTTCAGTCTTTACAATCTTAAACAACTATTCTATAACCTTGTCTGTCTCTCTAATGTAACTCTCTGTCCGTCCGTCTGGGGAACACGTGCTTCTTCAACTGGTCGTCCGTGCAACAAAAGAAGATCGGTCTCTCCGTTAAACACAGCCTGTCGTGCTACCCGTAAAACAAAAAGAATCCCTATCCTACATGAACTCTAGGGATTTTACATGTTTTCCTGTTTTAGTTCTGTTTGCGAATTATTGTGTATTCTTATGTTTTAGTAAATATTTTACAGTAAATAGTACGGGCTACCTGATACGTTCACCGTTATATTTATCAGAAAATTCGTTATTTTCCTTTTCTTCGTCATCGGTAGGTTTTCTCATACTTCGTTATTTCTTGTTTGTTTATTATTTGCTTCCCTTGTCATCTATAACGGTACTATTTATGGACTCTGATACGTATGACGAGTTTTCGTGATGTATTGACTTTAGATTTCTTTTCTTACAGTAATTCTTGTCAAGTTTTAATGAATTGCAGCGTTTGCTTGAACGTGATGATACGATGCGAAATGTAAATTCGAAATTCCGATCGGTACGCTAGTAGCTGCCACCAGAAACAGTCTAAGGACTATTTCAATTAGATTTTGTTTTATTTACTATTCGAATTGAGGTTTACGACTGAAACGAATGAATCAAAAAGCTTGTTGCACTTACTCAAAGCGCAGCGCTATCTTGAATCATTCCAAAGGTCGTGCTCTTCGCGACAACTAAAAAAATTTCAAAATTTGTTGCACTTAACTGAAACGCGGCACTATTTGAATATTCCAAACCGTTGTATCCTTTCAACGATTTAATCAATAAATTGCATGTACATGGGTAGCGTTAACTAGCGTTTAATGCAACTGGCAAATAAATGCCACGTTTCGGCTAACCTACTATGTGCAGGAAAATACTGGCACGGGAGAGGATTAAAGTTGTTCGAAATAAATTATTGATTTTGATATACAACATTTATTCTGTTCTGTTCGGGTTATATTAATATCAATATGCAACGATTTATTCGGATATTTCTTGATTATAATTGTTATAATATATATACATATGTCAGAGATGAAAGCACATCGGGGCCTTTCTTTTGAAATTTTTGGGAAGAACCCCAATACTTTAATCTAGACTATTTATTATAGCTGTACTTAAATAATAAAACTTCGAAGTAATCGTGATTCAATCCGATTATGTTTGCCCGAGATTTATGATAGTGGGCTTGGACTCAAGGTGACACAACTGGTCGCTAAACGTAACCACGGTCATGGGATGGACGTTCCTACCTAATAGAGGTATGGAGTAGTTGTATAGCTCTCCTTAAAAATATAGTTGTGGCGGCACACGTGTTCCAGGACAAATAAAGCCACGTGTGATTTTGCCTCAGAGTATCAATATCGTAGGACACACATATTGTATTAATAATTAAACTCCGGGCAGAAACAATATCGCTGCTACGTGGAACCGCCAAACCCAGGCGATTGGAATTTTGTCGCTACCCCTCGACCAATATACAACAAACGAATGCGATTGTAAGGAGAGGAGAGATTCATTAGCTTTTTTCGTGCGATCTCTCAAAGAGTTACACACTGTCTTTACGATCAGTTAATACCTACTGTACTAGCGAATGTTTTTGTACCTTTCAGTGTTTCAACATATAGAAAGAAACAGTATCGAGCCTAACACCATTGTTATTAGCATCTCGAGTGTCTAATATCCGCGGTTACTTCTAAAATTATATAATAACCATATTTGTACCAGTAAATATCGTCTATATCGTATAACAACAATGGTTAATCCAAATGAAGATTCGTTACACGGCCCTAACCTTGATGAGAACTCGATATCAGTAGTGGTATCAGTGCTGGTTATAACAATGCAAGAGCAATGCATGAGCATATGACAAAAATTTATCACTACCGCGTTCTAACCCTGAAACCGCGGGTTCCCACCCAGCTACATGATGCATAGCTGTCAATCTGATTATGGAGGAAAATCCTTTATAAGGCAGCGCGTTATTTTCTGCTTTAAGTCGTGCTCTAGAGGACTCTGCAGCGCATTGGCTTACGCAAATACTGGTCGGTGAAGATATTCCCTGGCCAATATTTAAGGAACTTTTTACTACGCGTTTTGGTGGGGAAGAGACAGCAACCTCGGCGCTAATGAAGATGATCACTGAACGACGACTGAAGGATGAAGTCACGGGAGCTTTCGGTATTCGTCTCCGTTCCCTCCTGAAGATGGGATGGCAAAATTTAACTACTGCTGAAATAATCAAGGTCTCCGTTCTTTCTCGACTGGCTTCAGAAGATAAGCGCATTAAACGAGTAAGACTTACGAGTGACATCAAGGCCGAGGACGAATTCCTAAGTGAAATGAGAGTTTTCTCTTACGCGAAGAAGAGGTCGGCGCCATCGTCAAATAATTCATCAGCGGGCCCTAAAACTAAACGATACAAGCCATCTGACTCCCGGATTAAATGCTTCTATTGTGGTATCCTCGGACATAAAATAGCGGAGTACTGTAAAAGAATAAAATTCGAGAAACAGAAAATATACGAAACCCAGAGAGAAATAGACCAACTGCATCGTTAAAGGTGTCTTATTTCAAGTATCACGAGGAGGGTCATATCGCACTTAATTGTCCGTTATTCCGGAAAAGAAACTACGATTCCAATAACGAACATCCAGCCTGAAGCTGAGTGTTCACTAATTAAAGTGTCGAAATTTTCTGACAAAAGAACGACTGATATAGTAGCAATGCGAGGAATAGGAAACACTTTTATTAAATGTACATCTCAAATTTTTCCCATAGTATATATTAATGGTTTTACATTGGAGATAATTTTTCGTGTCCTTACTGATAATTATTTGAAATATGATATCATGATTGGTACCAAGGTCTTGACGTAATTATTATACAAAATAGCCTTGCTATTTGTAAAACAAAAATAATTAATGTCTGTAATGAAAACGCTGAAAACGAAGTTGATATTAATGAAGTTGACACCGATGTACTTGGTAATGGTAAAAGCCGATTGATTTCTGTTCTCGAACAATTCAAAGGTTCATTCATTGCGGGTTTCTCACGTACTAATCCTAATGTCACCGTACAAAGAAGTACTTATAGACTTAGCGATTAAGAGCGGGGAACCGTGCGGAAGAAAATAAGCGAATTAATTGAAGCAAAAGTCATAAGGCCTAGTAATTCACCGTCTGCCAGCTCTATGTTACAACACGTGAAGAAGAAGGACGGATCAGATAGATTGTGTGTAGATTTTCGAGAGCTAAATCAAAATACAGTCGCGGATCGGTATCCTCTATCTGTTATTGCGGATCAAATCGCGAGATTGCAAAAGGTGAGATACTTTATTAGTCTGGACATGGCCAGCGGGTTTCACCAAATCCCCATTCACCCTAATTGTACGGAGTATACAGCATTGGTTACCCCCGACGGACAATACGAGTACACAATGATGCCGTTTGAGTTGAAAAATGCACTATCCGTCTTTCAGAGTGTCATTCTCAATGGCTTAGGGGACCGTTGTTGTTTACTTGGACTTCTAATTATTGCTGACTCGATAGACCAAGCTCTAGAAAGATTGTACATTGTATTAAATACCCTCGTAAACGCTAGATTTTCTTTCAATTTCTCCAAATGCTCTTTTCTAAAGACATTGGTACTTTATTTTGGATATGTAATTCACAACGGAGAAGTTCGCTCCAACCTGGGTAAAATACAAGGCTTGAGTTCTTTACCTACACCAACGACCGTCACGCAGCTTAGACAGTTCATAGGTTCAGATTCTTACTTGCTAAAATTCATTCCTAAATTTTCACAAGTAACGACACCCTTGTATGCACTTACTTCCTCGATGACGATATGACAATGACGATATGAGTACACCGATCCCTGAGAATCATTAGCACTATGACCATAACATCTAGCGTAGTGTTGTCACATACGCCCAGTGTGGCAATGTGATGGATTTCTGTGTAATTAGCACTATGACCATAACATCTAGCGTAGTGTTGCCACATGCGCCATACGGAGGGTGGTGATGCCAGTAAGGTACGTTTCCTATTTCACTTTCTCACTTCCTCAAAATTTCGATATCTGGCCTGCCCGTAATATTAGCCAAAATCTATAATATATTATGCTTTAGTCCCTATTTTCCAACCGCATGGAAGGAAAATGGGAACACTTTAATACCGAAAGCGAACAGAGATAGCAGCCGGTTCGAGAATTGGAGTCCTATAACCATAGGCTCCATTCTCGGCCTAATCTTCTCTTGCAGCCTCGACGGTAGGATAAGAAGGGGTGTTACGTCGCGTGAAAAGGTCCGCGCGACGTCCTTTAATGTCTGACCGTCAAGGTCCAAGCGTCGTTAGAGAACCCTCAATAAAGCTAAGGCCCACCATAAACCGAGTCTCATTAGCTTGCAGGAACCTTGAATCCTGCAAGTATTTTCGGTTTATAGCTGGTACTTAAAAAAGTCCTTAGGTTTATTGAACGTTCTTAAAAATTACGGAGTAAGCTGGTAGTTATGACGGGAAAAACTGTTAATTATATGCTAGGGAAAACCAGGCATTTGTATAATGGAAATGTCAGGATTTTCTCACGAGTCATGCCGGTAGGGTGCTTCCATCTCCCATCTTCATTCGTTAACGTCTTAGCCAATGGTAACGGGTATCCGTGTCCTCATGTTCATAACGGAAAGTACGAACAACGAATCAGCTTCCTTCGTTCAAAAACCACCCACATCCGGAGCTTTCTTCCGTGAGTTCCAAAGGTCAGACACACAAGGGAGTTCAGTCAGTCTTTTCCAGTCAGTCAGTCAGTCAGTTCAAGTCACTCAGTCGAGTCAGACGGTCGAGGTCAAGTAGTCGACGTCTATTCATTCGGTCATTCGGTTGATTCTGTTGATTCGATTCAGTCAAAGTCGGATCTGATCAATCGCGCCGTCTACTACGACACGAGAGCCTTCATCTATCAGATTGGCAGTCAAAATCTGAGCAAGATCAGGGCAATCCTCATACTCAGCGACGTTACTAGTGTGTGTAATTATACGAAGTTGTTGGAAAATATATAAGTTATAACACTGTTAATCACGGAGTTATATCATTTCAGCCACGCCTATTGTCTTAACGGAAATCAGGGGATCGATTTACTCGCGGCGTCGATTATTATAATCGTAACAGAAATTTACGACTCCCGTTGACGCGTTTCCTCGCGATTGCGTCTCCCCGCGATTGGTCGAATTTACAAGGGGTATTGTGCGAAACCCAAAGCAGAACGGTTTTACAGCCGAGAACGAATGTAAAACAAATATTACGATGTTTAGCGTTGGCTTAATTCACAGCATGAGATATAATGGGGCGGGGGATATTCACGATTATGGATATCTTTAAAGCGTTCGAAACAGTACCCCATTTGGCGACAACACCTTGCGATAACACCAACACAAGGAGGGTGTGCTGACCTCTATAATCGATCTAATAAACGAAATGTATAAAGAGTGCAAAACAAGAATTATAATTAAAAATAATATAGGGGTCGAGATTGAGATCCTTAGGGAAGTTAAGCAGGGTGACGCTTTATCACCGCTGCTATTTAATTTATGTAATGGAGGAGCAAACCGATGGCATAAATGTTAGTCATAATAGAAAAGTTCCAATCCTGACTTTCGCTGAAGACATCGTCCTACTTGGTGAAGACGAGAGGGAGGCACAACATCAAGTGCATACGCTCCGTAAATACCTGAAGGGCTTAGGTATGACCATCTCCGGGGAGAAGAGCCAAACGTTCCAGCTGGTTGATAAAAAGGACACCTGGTTCGTCCAAGATCCAAAAGTAAGGCTCAACGAAACCCTAATACCAGAAATTGACCCTGATGAGGCCTTTAGGTATTTAGGCACCAAAATGTGGCCTTGGAAAGTTATCCACCGTGGCATTATATTACCGGAAATTCTGAGCGTGGTGAGAAATGTCAGAAAGATCTCTCTGAAACCATGCCAGAAGATCGAATTAATAACGAATTACATCTTCCCTCGTTACATCTACTATCTGTTAATAAATCCACCAAGCGACAGTGCCTTGAAATTGTTGGACAGCGAAGTCAGACCATATTTTGTCTGGTGCCTTCGATAGCTACTGATTTCTTCTATGCTACGAAAGCTAACAGAGGATTAGGGTTACCGAGGTTTGAATATATTATCAAATTCGGTACCCTAAAAACTGCAATTAACCTTAAAAACTCAGTGGATCCAGCTGAGGCAAGCTTAATAAGTGATGGAGAGGAATTGCAGCTAAAGAAAATCGCTAACTCCCTAAGGATCAATTGTCCGGGCACTTGTGAGGACATAGAAAAGGCTAGAAAAGGACTCAAAAGAGAACACATTAAACAGTTGTCGGAATTGAGAAGTCAGGGCCATAGAATAAAGGACTTCTCGAGAGAAAAGCTTGGCAACGTGTGGTTAAAATATAGCGGCACTCGACGGTAAAATTCATAACGATTTCCGTCCAGTGAATCCGCTACACAAACACCGTGTTTACCGATAGATTAGTTTATTATAGATCCGACAACCTTAGGCGGTTACCTAAGTTTAATCAAAATCCGTCGTTTTTGTCGTGATCATAGGCCTTCGAGTAGACTACCCGAAAAGTCAAAATTCGTAAACAAGGTCGAGAGTTCAGCATTCGTTGGGATCTTTTGAGAACATCTTCGAAATTAAAATCCCGACGCCTTTTGTTAACTCCGACAGTTATAAATATAGCGAACAGGGAAGCGAGGCGACCTTTGTTATCGAGTGACACGAGCAGTAACAGCTAAGTTGATACTTCCCCTGCGCCGATATATTCGTAATCACGAATCAAGCCAGCAGTTATGTTATACGACTAGTGTACACGTAGGGTATACTTTAATAAATTATATTGTTAAATATACTCTAGTGTTTTTAAACCTTCTATCGCCTACATACACCTCAAAAACAGTACAATCTGCTCAAGCCATCGAGATTTCTCGTTTATAATTACGAGGTCCGGCTTGTATAAATTACCCCCTACCTGTAATCGTCGATGCCTTAAGACTAAGAACGAACACCTTTGGTACAAAGACCGTATTAACACGGGCCCACAAGAAAATAGACGTTACCTGTAGAAGATGTCGTGTCCAACCAGAAACTCTCGGACATATCTTAGGGTTGTGCCAATATACCAAAGGTCTAAAAATAAAGAGGCACGATGAGGTGAAGTCCCTCCTCGCCAACAAGTTAAGCAAAAATAACGAAGTATTTGTCGAATCCATATTAAAGATAGGGGGTAATCTATACAAGCCGTACCACGTAGTTAAAAACGAGGAACGGATTTTTGTGATCGACGTCACCGTCCGAATTAATCTCCAAAATCAAATATTAGCATGCTTTCCAGTAATGAGGAAATACATGAAAGAATATAAACAAAATTTTTTTATCTGTTCCATATTGGTCTTTTTAATTCATACATTTTATGCAACAAAATAAATAACGGCAAGAAACAATGTTACGTTGACTGAGAACGAGGACAATTGTATTCCGGTGATATGTCAGAGAGACTGCACGCGAAGCATTGGGCTCTTTTTCCAAAACACATTGACCCAATAGCATCAAAATTAAAAGACCGTCAAAACCTTGTAGAATTTGCAAAAAAAAAAAAAAGAAAATAAAATGAAAAATGTAGAGAAACAACGTGGAAGTGTAAGAAGAGCAAAGTTTCCTTACATCTATCAGAATGTTTCGAATTGTATCACACCATTGCAGATTATTAATTTTATATTACTGATTTTTGTATAAATAAACTTTTTGTAGTACTTGCATCTACCACAATTATTGCATCAGGTTGTAATTACTTATAAATATCGCACAAATATTTATAACTTTAGGGGGGCGCCGCCACTAATATTTATATTTGGCCCGATCATCATACTACGGATTCTATGCCTGTAATATTTACGTTTGGTCCGATCATCTACTACGGATTATGCCTGTAATATTTACATTTGGCCCGATCACCGTATTACGGGCTATGCCCGTAGTTGTAGGTTAAAGGGTTAAAGCGGAGCGAGAGAAGGTCAACAAATACTTCTCATGTCTAAGTCACCTAAGGGAAAAGTATAATGTTGACGATGGAGAGATTTTGCCCAAACACAATCCTATAGTACTCACTAACATTCGGCGGCAGTAGCTATGGTTTTAGAATTTTCGTTTTGTTTGTTTCGTTCAGTGCTTCACGAGGGTTTATTAGTAGTTACACGCAAATTTCAGTGGCCGTCATTTGCGAGTTCTCGGTACATATCGTACTTAAGAGTGCCGTTAGTTTGGGTATTAGCTTATTGTTTCTTATATTTTCCGGAAAGGGAATATCCTATTCTACGTAATGTAGATCACATCACTACTATTGCAATTTTCAGATTAATTAGATAACCCATCCGTGTGTCGTAGTCGAGTGATAGATCGCGCGAACGAGTTACTGTACTGCAACAGGATCTATTCTGTAAGTACGTTGCTGTATACGATGCCAGTCTCCATATATATTTGTTCAATTTTGAATCAGATAATAACGCTTTTGTCTTTTTCGTTCACCTCCTGTTCACCCGCGCGAAGTATACAGCACAATACGATGCAACTTTGTCCTCTTAACTTTTGCCCAATATATTATTATTCCATTTATATATTCGCATCCATTGTGATACCTTATTTTTGATAATTTTCTACGCCAGCGAACCTCTGCTTTGTTTATGTATCCTACTAGTGATTCATGCACTTCTGATTTCTTAGCAGACGCGTTTCATCGTAATGTGTAGAATCATAAAGAAACGCTGCAAAATACAGATCATACACACGCACAGATAGATCACACACGTTTGGGTGGATGAGTTGTATCCGTTTTGGTGCTGCTGTCCTTGTCTTTGAAAAACTCAAGTTTCTTTATTTCACCTTCGTACATATCTCACAGGTTTAATTTATTTTTATCAATATTCATTTCAATACACAACTATGTAAGTTTTAGTATACCCTCTTATTCAAATGCCTCAGCTTCCTATTTCATTGTTCTATAGACTAGAGATATCATGTTCATTTAAAATTACATTTGCTTTATTTTCCTTTTCAGTTCCTAGTTTCAATGTGCCCAATCGTTCCTCGGTTCTTTCTCTTGAAAAATTTCTTTTTTCATCATATTCTATTATTACTTGTCCATTTCCAGATATCACCATTTTTCCACTGTCATCAATTTCTGCAACTGATGGAAGATTAGTGCTTGGTTCTGGAACCATCACTTTTTTCAATGAACCATTTTGTGAACTCCAAATTACCGACAGCTTTCTCTCTCATCGTTCCATTTTCCTTTGCTGCGTCTACAATGGAATTTATTTCACTTATATCCGACATGTCTTTTGCATCGTTTGTCATGTATGTGGTGGTACCTGAATTCATTATCCAAGTATTAGACAATTTTCTTATTAGAAATGCAACTTTATTCCTTTTATTAATTTTATAAGGTTCTTGTTCATTTTTAAGTAGCATTGCTTCTCTGTGTGATTAGCCTTTCGTAGAACAATTTTTACTTTTCACTCTTTATCGAAATATAAGACCGCATAATGACTTTATAGCATCTCCTCTCTTTGATATTGTAGTCATTTATTGCCTATACTTACCGGATTTCCTTTCTCAGTAAGCCTTTCCTCCTTCACTGTTACTCTGTCTGATAAATTTTTCAGTATTTAGCTGTAAATCTCCTTTAGCTGTAGATTCCCATATACGTTTAAGCTGTTCAAATTCTGGCGGCAAAGAGTTTAATATTTTCAAAATCAGCGTGCCATCATCTATGAGGTGTAGTGTTAGCGCTGGCTGTAGATATTGCTGATGGGTACTGCTGCTTTCTTCTTATTTTTGTATCGTGAACGAAAGATCGGACTACGGTCGCCGGGATCTGAACCCGGGTCCCGAACGTTCGTAACCTAAGGCGCTAACTATTGACTCTAGTTGGTGTCGAGTGCCGCTACAGTACCCGCTTACCAGTAACAACGTTTCTTCTATACGTGGTAAAGCGTCAGCCGTTCCTTATCAAACCCGTGCAGATGTTGTGCGAAGTCTTCGATGTTGCCCTGGATACCTGTCGGTACGGTGCGGGGCGTTCCGCGTGCGATCGTAGGCCTCTGGTCCTCCTCAATGTGCGGCGGTGTGTATCTATCCGGGGTGGTGCGGCCATTCAATGCCCGATAGTCGCCACAAGGTCGAATCCCTCCGTCCTTCTTGGGTACGACGTGTAAGGGTGATGCTACGGGCCTTGCGATGGCTGCATCACGCCTTGCTCCATCATGACTTCGAATTCCGCCCTCGCCAGTTTGAGTTGGTCGGGGGCGAGGCGGCGCGGGGTCCAGGCGTCGTGCTGATATGGTGTTGCATACCATGTCGTAGAGAGCTTCTCCGGAAAACGGGCGGTCTCGTCAAATCAGAGAATTCCGCCAGCAGTCTATGGTACAGTGATCCTCCGTCGATGGTTTTATTTGACGCTACGTCGGCTGTGGCGGTGAATCCCTTTGTCGACAGTTGTATAGTCGTGTCCAGGAGCCGTTTATTTCGTGGGTCTACAAGCAAACCGTAATGGCTCAGGAAATCGATGATAGACGTTTACAGATCGGCCACTACAAAACGCCACTTGAAAGCTCGACGTAATGATAGGTTGAGGGACACGGTGATGGTACCATACGTCGCAATCCGTATTTCGTTTGCCGCGAACAGTTCGTAGTCACTCTTGTTCGCGGGTCCACGTACCTTATTGCGCGTATAAACACACGTGTCGGCACCGGTGTCCATCAGAAAGGAAATGTTCGTCCGTTCGTCCCTGACGAAGATGCCGTGGGTTCCCAATCCGTCGTCGTATACCGCATTTACAGACGGCTGATCCCGTTTCCCAGTTTCCATTTGCACGGGGTCCGACATTTTCGTGCGCGGTCCCAGAATGTTTGATGATAGTAGCACAGGCCGGAGTTGTACGATCTTTCTCATGACCTCGATCTATTTCGACTTCTCGATCTCGATCGCCGACGCGGACGATGATTGATACTCCGCGCACTCACCTGGGCTCTCAGCTGGTTCAGTTGGTTGCTTAACTTGTTGAGGAGGGCGAGCCATGTTTCCTTCGATGCTTCGTTCTACGCTGGTGAGTCGATTGTTGTTATCCGCGGAGTATACTGGTGATCCTCTCTGAATTCTTCTGCAAGTAGGTCTATTAATTTTTCTGGGTTCGAGTCGTCGACTGCGGCCAGGATGCACCTGATGCGGGCGGGTAGTCGATTCCTCCACATCGTGAAGATGAAATGATCCAGCGTAGAGGGGCTAGTGAGTTTTGTCAGGTGCTGATAGAATTGAGATGGCTTCCTATCGCCCATCTCCTCGCTTTCCACCAACTTCTTTACCCTAATGCTATCGGTGTCCGTTAAAATGCGAATGAGCAGTTGACCGTCGAGACATTTTGCGAGGGTCGAGAATTTTATCTTATCGGACGTGACGTCCGCCGCATCGAGTTGCGTCTCTAGTAAGGCGAACCATACGGTGATGTTTGTTTGTTGTAATTTTTTATATGTTCCATTATGTGTCTGTTCAAAAGCACTAGTTACACAACCCGATATAATATTTCTCTTAGCGTAGCTAAGGTAGGTTCTTCGATATCCTTGAATATCATACGAACGAGCGTGCTACCTCTAGATCCGCCTGCTTTCAGTTTTATCCACTGTGCCCCGTCAACTGCAATTTCAATCTTGCCCATTACACTTTGGGATGCGCTTAGAATGCTCATCCTCTCATTCTCGGAGTCAGAACTAGAAAGAATACGCATCCTTTTCTTGTTACGACACACTTTCAAGAAGCTTTCCTCTTCACTATCCGAAGAGCCTTCTATCTCTCCACTTTCAGTGTATTCAGAAATTTCATTGTCAGCTTCGCTTTGGCCTAATTCATAGTGATTTTCTTCGGAGGTATCCTCAGAACAATCTTCATTGAAATTGATAATTTTGTTTAACATTTTATTATATCCCCTGGATCTACTCATGATTGCTAGAAAAGGCGGATTGGTCGAAAAAAGAAAATATTGTGCACAAATTCAATTATCTTATTGTAAATACTTACAATAAGCGGAGACAATAATGGGACATGTTTACAATAACTGAAACTTTTGCATACTGTTTTTGAAAAACAGATTGTTTATGAAATCACGTAGTCCGTCAATTTGACGGGTTTTGTAGAGATAGGTATACTACATACAGATTTAAAAAATTAGAAAACCCAAGGAAAAATAATTGTGTATATAAATTCTTTAGATGAAATGATTAATTTACGATGGAAAATGGTTAAAATTAATGCTATGGTTTTTGGGACATTTCATTTCGAAGTTTGAAATCCGTTAAATTGACGGCTCCCGTAAACCTAGTGTTAAGATTTCTGATCCTCGTGATGAGTAGAATACAATACAACAAAAAAATTTGACTTTGAATTTCGAGACTAACGTAAATTTTGCGACTACTATTCTCACACAGTTTCGTTATCCAGATATAGTGTTCGTGACAAATCGTTTTTAATCATTCGCTTACATATAATCGCCGCTCTATCTTATTTTCGAATTATATAGTCAGGAACAAAAATAAATTGAATCATAATAAAATTTCCTTAAATAGGGTTTGTTTACACAAACGTGCGAATATTAATTTAAATTATTTATCTTTTGCGATTGTAGCCATGATTTCTATAAGTAATCCAGGTACGGAATTTAATCTTTTCATGTATTCGCTTGGTTTCAAGAGTATTTTCACGCACTGTACTAGATTCACTTCATTTAATTCTTCTGTTGTCCGTTTATTCATTGGTGTTAATCCTTTGTGAAAAAACATTTGTGTTATAAAAACTAGCACTTTATTTAAATACAACACAATTTTTCGTCAAACTTCAGGAAAAAATACTTAGCGTTGCTACCGAATTTATTAGACCACTTAACAGATAATCAATCATTTTAATCTTAATAGTTTCGAAAATATGAAATTAGTTTTTCGGTTACGTAGCCGTCGAACGACTTTTGCGATTAGATTAGTAGTCTATTTTATCATTCACAATAAATTAACTTGTGTAAAACATGCGAAAGATGGATTTCAAGATAATTTACTGACAATCACGAAGAAACCAAACTTCGTGTGTGCAGGGAACTCGAAGAACGCTATTTGACCGAAGGAAATGAATTATTGGAAAGAATTGTGACTTGTAATGGGACTTGGATCCATCATTATAAGGAAATCAGCAAAGCACGTGGAAGCATCCAAATTCTTTAAGCAGAAAAAGATTCAACACCCAACGATCGGCTGATAAAGCGATGTTAAATGTCTTTCGGGGTGCCAAAGATCCAATTTTTTCGTGATTTTTTCAGAACACCGGTGTACTGTAAATGGTCAACGCTACAGAAAGACGCTTCAAAAGAATATGAAGCGTGCAAGCTACTGAAGAAACGACGAGATTTGCAAAGAAAAATAATGCCTCTTCTTCAAGATAACATGCAACAACATACTGCGTAATTATCTCTTGACACCATCAAAAGACTGGGAAATTCTACTACATCCACCCATATAACCCAGACTTTGCACCATCTAATTCCCTTCTGTTGAACTTTCGTTCTTTGCAGAGTCAGGATCGAAAGAATATAAGAGAAACGGTCGTCAGACAACTCGTAAGCTCTACTAGCATCCACAACTCTAATGATTAATTATTGACTAACCGAGCCCATCGACTAATCAGGTGCCATACGATTTAAGTTCCAATAGCGCGTCCCATAAACAACTACAAGGTCGGTCATACGTTCAGTCACTTCACGATTTGGTTGAACGTTCGAATGCTTTATAAATTATCATACAAAAAAAATACAAAAATTAATATTACAAAATCATGTTTTCAAAGATGTAAATATAGATAAATTATTAGAATATAACCTTTTTGTAAGTAAATTTGTGCATAAAATCATTTTACGTTACCAATAAAACACACGTCACATATGTGCTAAATCATCTGGAATTGCTACTTGGCTCGACTGAAAAAGTCCTCGAGCGCAAAGGGTTAACCCTTTACACTTAAGAGGTGATTTTCCGTCACTACGGCGTTCCGTGTGGCAACTCGAGAGGAGAATGACATTTGTAGTGGCACTTGCCACAGAACTTCCCAACGGCTTCGCGATACAAAGCGTTACGTCGTCAAAGCGCAACACCGACGTGCCCAATGTACCATCGATATCCCTACGCTTCTTCCGCCGAATTCTCGGAAGAACGCACACGCGGCACATCTAATGAACGCATCCTAGTAGCGATATCGATGGGCAACGAAGGGAAGAATCCGTTCGATCTGGAACAAAAGGACAGTCTGTCTTGAGCCGTGAAATAAGTAAGTCCTCAGTGCCATTGCGTAGCAAACGCGTCGATTAAACGCTTGGTGTCAATTGTTAGTGGTTAATTGTTACCAGTTATTTGTTGATCATATTTGTTAATTGTTATTTGTTGACTTTGTCCGTTAAATCGTTTGTTAATAAATTGTTGTTCATTAAACATCAAGAGTTGTTCCTTTAAAAGCACTATCACCTACGATCCACCTCATTCACAGCCGGAGAAAAACCTGCAAGACCACAGGTATCCTCAAATGTTCAAGAACCATTGGATTTTTTTAAGCTGTCTTTTACCAACGACTTGGTAAATCAAATAATTACTGAAAGTAACAATTATACTGCAAAAAAGCTAGGGGGAGGACGCTGTTGCCCCGTTCAATTTGGCAAAAATGGCATAATATCACTCTTACGTCCGGTGACTCTTCGTTCGAGGCGTCCATCAACTGTGTACGTAGAATTAAGCGGGTCGCAATAATCCTAAGGAACGGTCATAAAACGAGACCTTTTGATTTACCGTTACGGCCAGTAAGTTGCTTAAAAATTAAAAATAGAAACGTGAGTTTTCCCATGTTTCCTGTGATTCCACCCGCACGCGACCAGTGGTAGGGCGATCACTACCGAACAAGAGTTTTCCTTTGCAATGGCATCGTCACCGGACTTCAGTTGATCTACAACGACAGATCAGTCGACATCTTTGGACTGGATCTACAACCTCAAAACATTCAACGTCTCGATCATTCATCTACTTCTCTTATACCTTACGCAACAGCGTAAATATCTTCTGCATATAGTTGTTGAAAATATATATTATAACCTGTTAATCTCAGTGTTATAATAACTCAACCACCCCTAAAAGTGAAATAGGATAGTATTTCCATTTTCTCTTTCTCCTTCTAACTTTTAACTTGCTTTTCTTCTTCTTTATTCAATCTTCGCTTCTTGAAATCCTGTTTTATTCTCTGTCCTGAGTCCCCGTTCTTCTCTCTTTATATCGTTCGACCAACTCTCAGTAAACACAGGGAAAGTCAAACAGTCGATTGGTGTTCTAAATTCTATAGAATTTACATGTATATATGCTAACTATACATAACACGCTAAACATAAACCGTAAAATGAAAAAACAGACTGAAATATAATATATAATAATCTAAACGATACTATGAATATTTCGATGCGAGTTCTCTGATGACGCAATTTCAACTGAATATATACTGTTCGGAATTTTAAGTGGCCGTCCGTTTATGGCACGGACAGACCCATTCCCTTCTTTAGGAAATTCCAAATTACGTGTCCTCCCCAAGCTGTAAACTTAACGACTCCGAGATTAGGTAAAAAATCCCAGCCAGAAAGGCACGATCGACAGACGAAACCCAACAGCTGGTAGGTAGAACCAGCAACGTATGAAGACAGTTCATCAGACAAGATCTTACTACCGTCGTGTAGCGGCACATGAGTCAACGGACATTTTGAATCAGATTGTGGTTTCGCCTCGGTTTGTCAGGACCGTTAAATTGTGAGTTACGTAAAAACAAATAAACTCCGGGCAAAACAATGTCGCCGCTACGCGCAACCGTCGAACAACGACGAATTCAAATGTTCCGGCTCTCCTCCAACTAGTATAAATACACGAACGCGATCGCGAGCGACATTGACGATTATAAGTAATCAAGGCGACTAGTTGCGGATTATCGATATTGACGAGTATCTCCGTTAACCGGATTTGTATTGTGCCAAGGACTTTGTACGAGCGTATTTATTTATTTCAAATATACGTGAGGAACGGTTACAAGTAATATCTGCTTTCGTTAATAACTAATTCTCCACACAACCTATCCTCCACAGTCGTGTTCATAATATCACACTTTGCTTTTATACAACCAGTGCAAATACAGTACTAGATTACTCTAACACTCGATCTATTAAACCTCCTCCACCTTGAGCGTTAATTCATTCGTGGTACGCGATATCGATCGATCGGTTTGACCTGACCGGTTGCTCTTTATTCGAGAATCCGCAATAATAAACAAAACATAGAAGATTTCGTCGAAGATTCGTCTACAGAATGGTATATACGAAATGGTATATTTCGAGTGTTAATAATTTAAATAGCTCCACTAAATGGTCTGAGAAGAGTTTCCGAAGACATTGCGGATGCACAGTAAACGCGACTGTGCACTTTGCAGGCGTATATGAAATGTTACAATTCTCAAGCGTTATTTCTATCTAATTAATCATAAAAATTAGTTATAAAATTTAAATCCGGTCGAATCCAGAATCAATTTTGTTTGCCTTCCGAACACAAACTTTTATCGAACAAGGTGACATCAAAACAAGCATCGAGACTGACCCAGGACTACAATAAAATCATCAATGAAATTTTACAATCCTAAAGAAAATTATTATCGTTTATGTTCAAATATTAATATGCAAACATATATGATGAAAAAATAAAATCAGTTTGCAAATGCATATCTACATACCTGACTGAAAAACTTCCACAATGCATAAATTTACATCAATTCTTAAAAAATATTTAGAAATTTTTATAAGCGAATGATGTTTCAGAAAATGGGAAAGATTTATTCAATTATTCTTCATATATTCAACTACTTCAGATAATAGTAATTTTACGTTTTATGTTATTTTAAATTGATCTTTTTCTAGCTTTTCGCAGCAAATATCCCCCTCTGCGTGACACGAAGTTTCAAGACATTGCCGCCAAAATCCGGCAGGCGTGATTCCACATAACGTTAACGGCCGAAGGTAAAGACTGCTTTGTGGTCATACTTTGTGGTTACGAATGTCGCATCATTCGTAGGCACATTGTTAATTATTTAATAGATCTCTAATTAATTTCATATATTAAATTGTCATCTAATACAACAATGGACGTAGCCTCGAGCGGAATGAGACACGCATCGCACGTCGGTCGATATATACCGTGATGAAGTACATATGATCATCGATGTAATGAACGAGACTTTTGACACCGAAGCCGAAGAAGCGCGAGGTGAGTTGCGTTAAATTTTTACAAAATATCCGAAGCTTGTAAGGGTCGGGGCAATGGGAATCGAAACAACCACAAACATAGTCGTCTCTACTAGAGATCGAAAGATGATAAATTTGACAACATTGTCATCAGTTCTACAAAACTAATGTTATGTCGCGCAAGACATCTGCCGCAGTTGTACTATCAACAGAAGTAAGTTCCAACAATTTAATACCAATTATATAACAAATAATGACAACCGGAAACGAACTCGCCGCCTTGCGCCGACGCTGAGGTAATTGCATCGGTTACTTTACACGATTATCAAAAAGACTTGACGAAATCGAACAATCTGGTTCTCCGCGAGAGAACGAATTACTTCAAATTAAAAATCGTCTGGAAAGATATGAGACGGAATTCCGCGCTATTTAAAACGAGATTATAACTATAGATGAGGGAGAAATCGCTCGCGGCTTTGAAATAGCAGACGAGTATGACAAAATGGAACTCCGACTACTCAATCAATTAGACAACATACGTCTAGCCACGCCGTTGAAATCTACAAACGGCGAATCAACCGCCGGTAGCGAGTTCGCACCTCTTAAATTAACGGAGATTCGGATACCTACCTTTGATGGTACCCTCGACAATTGGCAATCATTTTACGACTCCTTCTCGTCAACGATAGATCGGAATGAACAACTGACACCATTCCAAAAATTCTATTATCTCTAAACCTTCCAGTCGTAGGACGTCACGGAGTCTAATTACTCCATCGCCATAAACCTTTTGCGAGACAAATTTGACTGCCACCGTCAAATATGCGCGCGTCACTGGCATGCACTCCTCTATTATCCCAAGATGGCGAAAGAAACGCCCGAATCCGTAGAAGACCTCGTCGAAACGTTCAAAATAAATTTGAAGGCGTTAGAGAAATTAGGCGATCTGCTGACGTCGAATATCGCGATATGCGACCTGATTACCTCAAAACTGCGTCCGCCAATGGCATCGCACTTTGCCAAACAAAATAGTGCTCGGTTATACACATTTATTCGACTTCCTCCAAACAAGGGAAAACGGCGATCAGAAGAGCGTTCCAACGCCAGTGACAAAAAAAGATTCCTACCGACACTCCCATGATCGTCGGAACGCGCCACGAGGACATACATTCTCTACCACACACAGGACGATGGTGTGTCCAACATGCCAAGGACCCCACGAAATAAAACATTGCAAAATCATCAAAGCAAAATAGGCAACAAAATGATTTGAACTTGTAAAAAGGGCATCGCTCTGCACGAATTGCCTAGGCAGAGGCCATTCTCTTACCCAATGTTCCGCGGGTTCGTGTCACACATGTGGACAACGACACCATACATGTCTACACTGAAAATCAACTCATGTCAGTTCGCGAGTATCAAGCGTCCGATCATCGGAGCGATTGGTCGTCAAGCGGTTGACCATCGAGCTGTCGCTCGTCGAACGAACGATCCTGTAGCAGACGATCATAACCTGGATCGCCGACACCGAGTTCGTCGCATCGTTCGAAACGTACCACAGAATCTTTGCGGAAATTTCCTCCATCAACTCCAAACAATAGTAAATCCCTTCCTTAACACGAATCTCGGTCATCGCGGACCAAATGCACCGGATCAAACTCAACGTCCAATCCTACATGATCAGAAGAAAAATGATTAGAAGAAACGATCACAGCAAAAGGGATCGGATTAACAAACACATCTCCACACGATCCCCTGCATCATGATCTGTTGGTCACAGCACAGATCAATATTTTAAATAATCAGGCACGACCAATCCGTACCCGAGCTATGCTAGACACTGGATCTAGTATGAGCTTCATTACCGAAAAGCTCGCAAACTCCCTCGGTATGAAGCAAAGGAGATATGCGATCCCAATCAGTGCCCTCGACAACCTAACCACTACCGCAAAGCGATACGCCACGGCCAATATAACTTTTACGGACAAGATATATAAGCAAGCGTTAAAGTTCCTCATTGTCCCGACCAGATCGACCTTAATCCCAAGTGAACTCATCGATCGCTCGAGACTGGCCATACCCAGGAATCTCAAATTAGCAGATCCACGATTCCATTCACCAGCCCCGATCGATGTCTTACTTAGCTCAGGTTCGACACTTGCGTCGATGTGCATCGCGCAAATCAATTTGACACAGTCGGACGAGCCTGAACTGCGTTTGCAAAAAATACGATTCGGTTGGGTAATTGGCGGGAGTCCAACGTCCCAAACCACGACAAACACGTTCCACGCAACTACTACTGCTTTGCAAACGGATCCTGCGCGGTTTAGGGAAATCGACGAGGGACCGTCCACCACACATCTTTCAGAATCTGAGCGACAATGTGACGAGCATTTCCGAACCCATGTCCAACGAACCAAAGAAGGCCGATACATCGTAGCACTACCATTCAACGAAAAGATTCCTTCACTAGGGTCATCGAAGGCCGCTGCGATGAGCAGGCTTGCTCCTCTGCATCGCCGATTTCAACGCGATAAACAATATGAAACCACGTATAGTGCAGAGATTCAAGAATATTTAGACTTGGGTCACATGACGAAGATCACGACTGATCGCTCCTCAAGTAACTGGTATTATTTACCGCATCACGGCGTGCTCAAGGAATCGAGCAACACTACCAAACTTCGGGTTTTATTCGACGGATCGGCATCCAGCACCACCGGAGTTTCTCTCAACGATACTCTTCATACAGCACCGAAGTTACAAGAGGACCTGTTCGACATTCTATTGAGATTCTGCTCACATCAATATGTCCTAACCAGCGATATTCAGAAGTAGTATCGGAAAATCCTAGTACGCCCAGAAGACCGGAAATACTAGCTAATTCTATGGCGTAATTCCAACGGGGAGGTCGAAACAAATCAACGCAACACTGCGAAGTTCGGACTCTCAGCAGCCTCATACTTAGTCCTGAGGTGCCTGAAACAGTTGGCAAATGGCGAGGGACATCGATTCCCGAGAGCGGCATCAGCTTTACAGCACGACTTCTATGTCGATGACGCTCTCACAGGAGCTGATGCGAAAGAATTGGTATTATCAACCAGAGAAGAACTTACTGAACTTCTCTAATCGGCCGGCTTAAACATCCGAGAATGGGCCTCCAATGACAAGGACATACTTCGAGGGCTATCTAAAAAGGACAAAAACCGAATATTACAATTGGGTGAGTCTCAAACACTAAAAACACTTGGCATTTTTTGGGATTCCCATGATGGTGCAATCCTTTACTCGGTCGAGGCCACAGCTACCACCTCCTGTGTTACAAAACGATCAAATAGTTCTGTGATTGCCAGAATCTACGATCCACAAGGATTGCTCGCACCAGTGATTGTTAGAGCAAAAATCATATTGCAACGGGTCGGGGCATTGAAGATCGACTGGGATGAGTTCCTCCCAGCAGATTTGCATTCAGAATGGAACCGATATTACATCCAATTACCATTACTAAATGATATTCGGTTCCGTCGCAAGACAGTAGAAAGGTCAAGAATGAACATTGAATTATACGACTTTTATGACGTCAGTGAGAGAGCGTGCGGAGCATCTGTGTACCTTCGCAGTATCAACTCTCGGACACACATCGTCAAATCATTCGAACGCCATCTCATCCGCGTCGTGGGCACGGAGATCTTAACCTACGACATTAGACATGTACTGCATTGTGGGATACTGTTCCCCCAATATTAGACTAGAAGAGTTTTATAAGTACTTTAAGCGAAATGGAGACCATGATCCGGATAATTAAGAAGAGCCATCCCACAATGAAGATCGCCGGCGATTTTAATGCTAAGGCTATCGTGTGTCGGGGGGGAGTATAAAACTGATCGAAGGGGTACGAGCCTTGTGGACATGCTAACTAAGAAGGGTATCGTACCAGTCAGTATAAAAGTAGGACACACGTTTTGTAGGAACGATAGGAGGTAGGAGGAGCTTTATTAACGTAATAAGTACGGACAAAGGACTCGCTAGTAAATACGCCGCGGGTAGAATTCCGGAGGTGTGGACTGCCTCGGGACATAGCCATGTTCTGCACGATTTTAGGACGAAGAAGGGGAAACGGGATATCCATAATTTTAGATACTTGACGAAGGTAGCGGATATGGAGAAATTTATTTTAACATTTGACTCAGATTATGATAATTTATTTATGACTAATTCGGATTTGGACGAGGAGGTACATGGGCAGCGCCTGCAAGCTGCGGTGGAAACCTCATGTGACTCCGAACCAAGGAAGCTGCACCCTCCGACGGGCAAAAGGACTAAGAACTACTGGTGGAGTGAGGAGTTAACAGCTCTAAGGAGGGTGGTAATGTGGATTAGAAGGAAAACTCAGAGGGCAATGGCGAGAGGGGCGACGGACACGTTGCAGTGGTCACAGAAGTTTCGTCAAAAAAAAGAGAGATGAAGAAGTTGATTAGATCGTAAAAAGAGAAGAGCTGGAAAGAATTCTGTGCCACGCTGGATAGAGATCCATGGGGTGGATCCAGTGAAGTGTATGTCGAACCGACAATCAAAGTTGAAGATCAAACCGGACCTCGTGGTGAAAAACGAGGAACGGATTCTCGTAGTCTACGCAACTGTCCGCAAGGAGAACAGAGATTATCTCCAAAAAGTTGCGAAAGAAAAGATCGACAAATACTTCCCATGTCTGAATATGTTAAAGAACAAGTATGGTGTCAAATGATAAACAATATGAAACCACGTATAGTGCAGAGATTCAAGAATATTTAGACTTGGGTCACATGAAGAAGATCACGACTGATCGCTCCTCAAGTAACTGGTATTATTTACCGCATCACGGCGTGCTCAAGGAATCGAGCAACACTACCAAACTTCGGGTTTTATTCGACGGATCGGCATCCAGCACCACTGGAGTTTCTCTCAACGATACTCTTCATACAGGACCGAAGTTACAAGAGGACCTGTTCGACATTCTATTGAGATTCTGCTCACATCAATATGTCCTAACCAGCGATATTCAGAAGTAGTATCGGAAAATCCTAGTACGCCCAGAAGACCGGAAATACTAGCTAATTCTATGGCGTAATTCGAACGGGGAGGTCGAAACATATCAACTCAACACTGCGAAGTTCGGACTCTCAGCAGCCTCATACTTAGTCCTGAGGTGCCTAAAACAGTTGGCAAATGGCGAGGGACATCGATTCCCGAGAGCGGCATCAGCTTTACAGCACGACTTCTATGTCGATGACGCTCTCACAGGAGCTGATGCGAAAGAATTGGTATTATCAACCAGACAAGAACTTACTGAACTTCTCTAATCGGCCGGCTTAAACATCCGAGAATGGGCCTCCAATGACAAGGACATACTTCGAGGGCTATCTAAAAAGGACAAAAACCGAATATTACAATTGGGTGAGTCTCAAACACTAAAAACACTTGGCATTTTTTGGGATTCCCATGATGGTGCAATCCTTTACTCGGTCGAGGCCATAGCTACCACCTCCTGTGTTACAAAACGATCAAATAGTTCTGTGATTGCCAGAATCTATGATCCACAAGGATTGCTCGCACCAGTGATTGTTAGAGTAAAAATCATATTGCAACGGGTCGGGGCATTGAAGATCGACTGGGATGAGTTCCTCCCAGCAGATTTGCATTCAGAATGGAACCGATATTACATCCAATTACCATTACTAAATGATATTCGGTTCCGTCGCAAGACAGTAGAAAGGTCAAGAATGAACATTGAATTATACGACTTTTATGACGTCAGTGAGAGAGCGTGCGGAGCATCTGTGTACCTTCGCAGTATCAACTCTCGGACACACATCGTCAAATCATTCGAACGCCATCTCATCCGCGTCGTGGGCACGGAGATCTTAACCTACGACGGTCGGAGTCAGGTATGGCGCACCACCAAAAGATGCGTGCGATGTTGTCGCGCCAACCTACCACCGATAGACTACCTGATGGGAGATCTTCCAGAGGCACGTATCACCGAGGCGCGTCCCTTCACTAACATCGATTATTGCGGCCCATTCTATATCAACGAAGGAAGGGATCGCAATCGACGAAAGGTTAAGCTTTACGTCGCCATATTTATGAATATGTCTGGCGACCAAAGCTGTTCACATTGAATTGGTGAGTGATCTCACAACCGACGCATTCCTTGACGCCCTCCGCCGATTCATATCTCAGCGAGGATATTGCGCGACAATTCTGTCAGACAACGGCGCCCACGTCGTAGGAGCTAACAGAGAATTGAAGGAACTCCGGAGCCTTTTGCAGTCCGACGACCATAAAAAAGGGGTGCAGAACTTTCTAGCTGATCGGCAAATACAATGGCGCTTCAATCCACCTAATTCACCACACTTTGGCGGCTTATGGGAAGCCGCGGTGAAATCATTCAAACGCCATCTCATCCGCGTCATGGGCACGGAGCTCTTAATCTTGGAACACCTCAACACCCTTGTGACTGAGATAGAAGCCATCCTCAACTCTGGTCCACTTACCCCGATATCGTCTAATTCAAAAGATCTCCCTGTTCGCACTCCCGGCCACTTTCTAATCGGCGATACATTTACTAATATACGCGATCGAGATTTCAGGGCTACTCCATCAAGTCGGATAACCAGCTGGCAGCGTATAAACCAACTCAAACAGCACTTCTGGAGCCGTTGGTACCACGAATATCTTACCGAGTTGACCAGCCGTAAGAAGTGGAACAAGGATAATCACAAAATACGCGAAGGCACCATTGTCATTATCAGGGAGGACAACGTTCCATCAGTGCAGTGGCCCTTAGGCCGCGTAATCAAGGTTCACCCCGGAGGTCGATGGAATAGTACGGACAGCTACCGTACAGACGTCAGCGAGCATCCTGGATGGCGGCGTCAAATGATTGGTCCCCCTGCTCTGTCAACCAGATCCAGACCAGGTCGAACAGGCAGCACGAGGCGGGTGCGGGCTCACAGGGCGTAGGACAACGCCCTGGGAAACCCCGATGAATCTGATGTTCTCCTATAGCCGGGCGGTGGCTGATCGGCTCCTTGGGCACCCGCCAGTTGCCGATTCGGTGCGGAAAACTTCGGAGAAGTTGGTGGGCCCGTACTTGCCGAAACCACTCACCTCACCTTCTTGTGGGGCTCCCCGTCACCCTGCACCGGTCTTGACCGGAGTAGGGTGCGAAAGAATGAGTGGCACCAAGACGGGTACTCTAGTTGACGACCTCAGCGATATTGAAGAAATATGAATAACAGGACAAAACAAAAAATCGTTTAGGGTGCAGGGGAGGAATACCCCAGTACCAGCGTAGCCGCGGGGTGTAAAGCGGGCCCCGCTGCGTCGTCATTGAGCAACCGTGGCCGTCCGGGGGTGGGCCGCCAGGCCCCCGGTCGCGCTCTTGCGTCTGGCAAGGAAGACACGGGAACTTCACAGGGTGGTACGCGGCGGAGGCGTGGAGGCGGCGCGGGGCAGTGGGCGGGGGCCGGCGGGGAGCGGGGGCTTGGATCCGACGACGAAACGTCGTTGTGTTCTCCCTCCCGGGCCGGATCACAGGGACCGCTGAAGGCACCGCCTTTGCCGCCAACGGTCGCGACGGTGACGCGGGACGCCGCACGCGGGGGGACACATCCGCGGGGGATTCGGACTCCGTGTGGCTGCCGGCTCCCGGAAAAAGGAAGAAGAAAGGCGCGAGGCGCGGGGCGAACACCGACACCGACACTGACGCCGAGGCCGCTATTGTGGCAGCCGCCGTCGCTGTCAACCGCAGCGGTGCCGACGGCAGCGACGTGGCACGAAGCGACGGGGCGGGGACCGGACCGGTATATGAACAAGCGAGCAGGGAGAGCGCGAAACCGCCCCACGGTCAGGAGAAAGAGGAAGGCGCATACCTACGGAGGAGGGTGCGCCTTTTGGAGAGGGAGGTCAGCCGTCTCCGGGAGACGGTGGAACGGCTGACCAAGGAGCGCACAAAGAGGGCAGCCAAGGGCCCTAACAGCGAGAGCGAGGGGCAAAAGGGGGGCATCACCTCTGCCAGGGGGACGAAAGGAAAAGGCCCCGGGGACCCAACGGGAAAGATTATGGGTCCGCCACCCCCGCCTCTCCCACACCCCTGGTCAGCGCCGCGCCGCTACCGCGGTCCCGGCGGACTGGGGGGTAGCACCAATAATATGGAAGAGAACAAACCGAGACCCGGGAGGTCTCGGCATACGGGGCGACAGCCGGCAATGGCGGGTCGGGAATATGGATAAGGACGTTCGCGGAGGTGGCCGCTCGGCCCCCGGTGCGTCCCCTCACGAGGCGAGAATCCATGCGGGGAGCGGGAGGTGATGACGGAGCGCGGACTATCACGAAAGGGAAGGGACGGAGAAGGGAAGGAGAAAATACTCGGCCTTCCCCGATCCCCACGATGTGCCGCGGTATCGCTCACCGTGAGAGACGGTTCGGGTTTCACGTACAGAGAGGCGATGTCAATAGTGAGGAGGGAAATTAAGTTCTCCGAACTTGACATCAATGAGCTGAGACTCAGGAAGGCAGTCACGGGGGCGATGCTGTTCGAGATCTCAGGCCAGGACGCTGGGAGTAAAACATCCCGACTGGCCGAGCGGATGGCGGCCACGTTGAAGAAATTACCCGCCAAGGTAACCGTGCCGCGTAGGACAGTAAGAATGACCGAACTGGAGAAATCGGTCACCCCGGAGGAGGTGGCGGCCGCCGTTGGCGAGGCCGGGGGCAGCCGCGCCGACGAGGTCACTGTGGGACCCATACGCTACGCTCCTCGGGGCCTCGTGTCGGTGTGCCTACGCTGCCCGCTGACAGCGGCCAGAAAAATCAACAGAGGGGGGGGGGGGCGCCCGATTGGGAGGTAAAATCAATATAGGTTGGTCAACGGCGAGGGCTACCCCTCTCCCGGCGCGTCAGCTCCAGTGCTTCAGGTGCATTCAGTTTTGTCCGGCCGCGTCGCGATCTCATCGTGGAAATCGGATGGGACCTCTCGCCGCCGGCGATCCTCGCGGCACTGTTGGCGATCGAAAGAGGGAGGAGGGTCGTGATCTTCTTCTGTGAGCAGGTTATGCTTCGGAAGAAGGCAGCTGAGAGAGCAAGGGTGCGGAGCTCCCAGCTCGAGAGGATTGACCGGCAGGGCCGCGGCAGACGCCGCGGGCACGCTTGGACAAGGCGCTCCAGGGCCGCCGCTCCCCCCGGTGGAGGTCCGGTCGGGGAACCAGACTGCCTTGCACGGCGGCTCCGGATACGATGCATTCTGTGCGCGGGAGAGGCCCGGTGTGTCGCTCACACCGGTTCCCGGACCTCTTTCGATCGCAGCCGGGACAGTTATCGTGAAGGTTTTAGTCGGTTGGAGTCCGGCACTACCACGCCGCTTTCCCCCCAAAAGCGACCTGGTGTCCGTGCGGATCTCCTCCACATACAATCGAATAATCCCGTGGAGTGAATGATGCGGTGGAGATATGCACCTGACCCATCACACAGAGTTTTGATCAGTGCCCTCTCAACGGGGGGAGGATGTTACGTGTCGCAAGTCATCTGCACTCCGACCCCTCAATAGGCCGAAGGACCCACCATAAACTTGAACTTTTAAATTTATTGTTCTCATATATGATTTAAGTCAATCTGTTAACCCGGAAAGACTTTCTAATCCTAGAAGTGTTTTCGGCTGATTTTGAGAAAGGTCCTCAGGCTTATTATGCGCTCTTAAGAATTACGGAGAAAGCGGGTAGTGGCCTAACGCAAAAAGCGGAGGTTTACCTAACGGAAAATCTGGGTTTTCCCTTAAACAAAGACCTCAACTAGCAACATTGGTAGGAGGTTCCGTCCCCTCTTATCAATCATTAATATCGACTAACCAATGGACATCGCAGATCGTTGCCTTCACCGTACTAACGAAAAGTGTGAGCAACGAATCCGTTTTCTTCACTCAAAAACCACACCCACACCGAGCTTTAGTCCGTAATTGCCTGAGAGCAGAGTCAGTCTGTTCAATTGCTACTTCTATTACAACACGAGGGCCTTTATCTATCAGAGCAGTCGTACCTCAAAATCTCGTCTACGCCCCTTATCTCATACATAACGATGTAACTCATCAGTGTATTAGTTATTGTGACTATGAAGTATTATGTATTATATATTATGAAGTTATTGTGACTATTCTGACTATATAAGTATAATGTATAGTGTATTATAGTGTTAGGTGTTAGAATTGCAGAAATAGAGCAATATAACTATAAAATGATCACAACCTTTATTTCGTATTGGACAACTTTTTAGCACTTTCATGTATGAAACCGTCAGATATGTTTTTATAAATATCAGACAAGTGTTGCGTTCCTAATTGCAATAGAAATTATGCATCTTTTAATGAAAGATATATTGCCGTTTCTCGCCTTCTTGGCGTCAAAGAAGTTACAAAAAGAAAGTATAAAAAGCATATCGAGGGAAGATTGGGAATCTAACAAATAGTCTGTAATTTATGTAAAACATTTCTAAATCACGTAATTTTAACTGAGGAAATATTAAAATGCGAATATTTTATTTTTTTATTAATCAATTAAATAATTCAGTTATGTTAAATAAAAAATATGTAAATGATAGTAATAGCAAGAATTAGTTAAATACAATAAGGAGTTATATATATTTGTATTAATGAATACAATATTTATTTGTATAATTTGTAAGAATATATGTATGTGACGGCACTTGTCACGACCGGTTCAGTTCAAAACCGGAAATAAAGATGTGGCGGCACTAGGCAACAATATATATACCGCCGAAGCGAAGTGCCTAATGAACCATCAATATCCCAACGGTGCTTCCGCCGAATGTTCGAGAAGAAGGCGTCCGTGACAACAGTCGCGGACGTCTATCAAACTCGAGGATAGTGGGCATGATACTGAGGGGTGACAAAAGAAAAATAACCGAATCCGATCGGAAGTCGAATTGTAAGAGTCAGTTTTGAAAAGTCACGCCTAGAGCTCGAAAGTAAATTGTAAACCAAGTGTTAGAAAAAAAAATAAAGTTTCTTTCTTTTATTTTTCATTTTAAATTTCTTTTTTTATTTTTTTGTTATTTTACGTGACACACTCGACGACGAAATTTTCCAACGGCTTCGCGACACAAAGCACATCATCAAGCGTAAGACCGATAAGGTCTAATGAACCCATAGTAGGGATATCGCGGGGCAACAAAAGAAAGGAACCTGTTCAAAGAGGCATTCGAGTTTGAACAGCGAAGTGCGAAGGGTTGAGTTTTAACAGCAAAGCAAGTGTGACGGCCACCACACATCAAATGACATCATCCAGATAGCCATTATCAGCTTTTGCACACAGCACCCACAACTTCCAACATTGCCCTTCAGAGCCTATATTTTTAGGATACAAAAGCCGGGCATCTACCCAGAAACCGCATTCTTGACAAATCTTGTCGATCCTCGGTCATACTTCGGAATTATACGCTAACGTTACATATTGTAAATTTATTGTATTCTTATACTTGATCAATAAATATTGTAAAAGAAAATATAAAAGTTGGGGATCCTCCTCAACTCCTTTTTTTTTATTTTCTTCTTACGAATATTACGTGACATTTTGACAGTCCTGCTAGGATAGTGAAAAGAGCTCGTTAAGAAAACAAGACATTCAACCTACGGGAAAAAGGATCCACTTGGACCACGGTCATCCACATCATCCACGACGTATCCACTATCAACGAATCCGGAAGAATCACCTACAAAACACAAAGCATCTACGGACGTTAAATCTCAGGTAAAAGCTGGATTCATTTTCATAATACAGAACTAGACGTTACAGCTTCAACGATCAGGACTTAGACGAAATCATAATATTTAACAAAATGTCAAAAAACCGAGCAACCAACAGTAAAGACGAAGTAACGTTAAAGCAAATATTAGATTTCATTAACAATAGAACTACGACGCCAGTCAAAATGACTGGTTTAACAATTTTGTTTTAAAATTTCTACTTCATGCTATATTTTTTCTCAATGATGTAATGACTTTTGCAGGGATAGCTAAAGGAATAATATAATAAACTTTAATTTTGTTTTATTCATTTAGAATAAAAGTAATTTTGTATCATGGCTACTTATACCAGTACCAGTCAAATTGACTGGTCATTCTGTAAAGCACAGTCGTTGGAATAAAATCAGATTTTTTGTTTTATAAAGCAATATTTTACAAGTCTTGAAAATGTAAACAATTAGTAAAGCATCTGAATTGTTGCAAAAACTGAAAAGGATACCAATGGAATGCTCTAATATCGAGGATAGGGAATTCTCTGAGTATGAAGGAAGTGAACCGACGGAAAAAGAAATTGAAATTTGTAGTGATAACAGTAATAGTGACATTAGTAGCAATGAAAATGAATCCTCAGAAAGTGAGTCAAAGAACATTTTGAATGTACGCAAAAGAAGACGTGCTCGGGTGCTTTCAAGCTATGAAAGTGAAACTGAAAGTGTACAAGCTAGTCTAAATGAAATTGCCGTAAACGGAACCAAGTGGGAAAGAATTCAAGAAGAGTCAGCAGCTTCTGGGAGATAACCCTTGCATCATATATTCAGAGACACATCCGGCCCCACATGATATGCAAAAAGAAGTATCATGAAAGATAAATAATTAGCGCATTTTCCCTACTAATTGACTGCCATATGTTGCAACATATATCTTGTACTGGATCAGAAGCCTCTCGAGTTTGGGGTAAAAAATGGACCCTTATAAAAACAAAATTGGAAGCATTCCTTGGGATATTGTACGCACGAAGAGCATACGAACCGAAAAATTTGAAACTTTCATATTTGCGGAATACAAAATGAGGACCAAGCTTCTTTTCCAGCGCAATGGAACGGAATGAGTTTGTTTAATTATTGAAATTTATTCGATTCGACAAAAAAGATGATAGAAGTCAACGTTTGAAAGATGATAAATCCGCACTAATATCAACCGTATGGGATAAGTTTATTGAAAACAGCCAGAATTGCTATAAACCTGGTGTAAACATTACAATAGACGAGCTACTTTTCCCAGCCACAGCCAGATGCAGGTTTACGCAATTCACCTTGGGGAACCCAGCAGGTGGTGGTGGTTGTTCCAGGAAATAGCGTTTCCCGGGAGAGAACCAGCGTTAGGGTTAGAACGTGATTGACGATGGCGATAGCTAGAGTCATTCCAAACATTTTAAGACGTTATAGATGCCACATGTTGTGGCACAACGCAGCGAGGTGTACAGCGATAAGTCCAGGGGGAGCTATGTCGGAGGTGAGGGGGGGGGATCACATCATAAATGAATGTAGAAATGAATCGAGATGTATAATAGGTGCGAGAGAGAATAAGCCAACTTTAGACAATAACGGGATCATTGGCATGCCCGGCGGTGAAGGAGAGGATGAGAAGTGTAACTAGACTCACAAGACCCACAAAATAAAAATATTAATAACAAACCTTAATAGGTGCAGGTTGATTTAATGTATCAATATGCCTTCGAAGCTAAAGTGCTAAGGAGATGCTAAAGCTAAAGCTAAAGCTAAAGAGATGCATCGTTGTGGGTGACATTGTTCAGAGGCAAGCACCCGAACGAAAGTACTTTAATGACTAGGAATGAACTTGTTGGAATTAGAATGACATTAGACATGTACTGCATTGTGGGATACTGTTCCCCCAATATTAGACTAGAAGAGTTTTATAAGTACTTTAAGCGAAATGGAGACCATGATCCGGATAATTAAGAAGAGCCATCCCACAATGAAGATCGCCGGCGATTTTAATGCTAAGGCTATCGTGTGTCGGGGGGGAGTATAAAACTGATCGAAGGGGTACGAGCCTTGTGGACATGCTAACTAAGAAGGGTATCGTACCAGTCAGTATAAAAGTAGGACACACGTTTTGTAGGAACGATAGGAGGTAGGAGGAGCTTTATTAACGTAATAAGTACGGACAAAGGACTCGCTAGTAAATACGCCGCGGGTAGAATTCCGGAGGTGTGGACTGCCTCGGGACATAGCCATGTTCTGCACGATTTTAGGACGAAGAAGGGGAAACGGGATATCCATAATTTTAGATACTTGACGAAGGAAGCGGATATGGAGAAATTTATTTTAACATTTGACTCAGATTATGATAATTTATTTATGACTAATTCGGATTTGGACGAGGAGGTACATGGGCAGCGCCTGCAAGCTGCGGTGGAAACCTCATGTGACTCCGAACCAAGGAAGCTGCACCCTCCGACGGGCAAAAGGACTAAGAACTACTGGTGGAGTGAGGAGTTAACAGCTCTAAGGAGGGTGGTAATGTGGATTAGAAGGAAAACTCAGAGGGCAATGGCGAGAGGGGCGACGGACGCGTTGCAGTGGTCACAGAAGTTTCGTCAAAAAAAAGAGAGATGAAGAAGTTGATTAGATCGTAAAAAGAGAAGAGTTGGAAAGAATTCTGTGCCACGCTGGATAGAGATCCATGGGGTGGATCCAATGAAGTGTATGTCGAACCGACAATCAAAGTTGAAGATCAAACCGGACCTCGTGGTGAAAAACGAGGAACGGATTCTCGTAGTCTACGCAACTGTCCGCAAGGAGAACAGAGATTATCTCCAAAAAGTTGCGAAAGAAAAGATCGACAAATACTTCCCATGTCTGAATATGTTAAAGAACAAGTATGGTGTCGATCAGGGAGCCATTTTACTGGTGATACTAGGAAGCCAGTGATACTAGGGGCCATAACGCCTAAGACTAACGAAAATTTTAAGGAACTCGGCGTTACAAAAAGCGAAACAAAAACAATTATTATGAATGTGTTGCGTGGTTCTATACAGTTGTGCAACTTGTTTTTAGACGGTTGAGCAACAATATATTCATTGATTCATTTATTAATAATTATTTATATATTTATATATGTCGGAGATGAAAGGACACCGAAACCTTCCCTTTGGAACTTTGGGAAAATTCCCTAACATTGTAATCTAGATTCTAATCATAGCCGTAATTAAGCAATTGTCATCATTCAATCCGATTGTATTTGTTCGAGATTTGTGATAATGAGCGCCGAACGTAGCCGCGGCCAAGGGATGAACGCTTTGTCTAACAAAGGTATGTGGTAATAGTGTAGCTCTCCTTAAAAAGAAATAGTTGTAGCGGCAATCGACAGTAAACATTCCAACGGTTTCTGTCCTGTGGCTCGCCACACGAAGACTCTATTCTTCGGGTAAAATGATTACCAGATGTCTCCACAGTACATGTTCAGCTAACCTGAGGACCCGTTTCAAATTTTAAGATTTAGATCTTAAGATTAATTATGAATTATTAATTATTATTAATTAAGATTAATATATTAAGAATCTTAAGATAACCCATTTGCATCATGACTCTACGTAAGAGAACAGTTGAAAGCATCAGCGGAGTTCAAGTGGCGACTGGTCTCTATCACCGCGCGCGGTCGGTCGTTGGTGCCGTAAATGACATCCAAATTCTTCATGGAATTTATCGAAAATTTACTGTTCAAAATTTAGTAGACAATGTTATTTCGCAAACATCGTATCTTACATTCTTTATAACAGAGGAAAAAAGTAAAAATTTTTTTTTTAATTTATTTAGATTAAAATGTAAATTAAATCATATTATTTCTCGTGGAATTCTTTAAAATGGTCAATACATAGTGGTACATCGCAAATATGGCATTTGAAAACAGTATCTCTTCGAATACGTTTAGATAAGCATGCAACGCATCGCTTTGACGTTTTGCTGCCCTTTGCTGGAGTTGGAGGTATCCGAATAGGAAAATGCCTGACAATATATCGTGTTATCGAATCATTAGATGCCTCACTTACTTTTATATTTGGAAAATATTCGCCAATAATTTCTTCGGCTAATTGTTGTTTAAAAATATGGAAAGCTTGATCCTTTTTATGATTTTTAAAAATTATATAACTATTTAGTAACATCATATCTATGAGGTAAAAAGATATTTTCTTATAGGCTTTTTTACATCTTCGCATAGTATGAAATTTACTTAACATTTGATCGCCAACATCAACTCAACCCATATTCTGATTATAATCAATCGCTACTGTTGGTTTCACACATTTTTGTTTGGTATATCGGTTTGTTTTCCCCGTTTCAGCAAATTCTAAGCTATGCATAGTTGTTAGTAAAACGACATTTTTTTTATCCTTCCATTTTATCGCCGCCATATCTCTTGTAGAATATACTACAGCTTCTCCCTTTTGTAATTGGTGTGCTTTTAGTTCTTGAGGCATTTATTTCCTATTAATTCTCACAATTCCACACACATTTGTTTTCGTGTTATATAATTCACGATATAATGTCGGTGAACTGTACCAATTATCAATAAATAAACAGTATCCTTTGTGCAATGTAACTCACTCTCTTCCAACAAATTCATCACATTTCTGCTAGCAGATCCGGTATCAGTTTTATCTTCCCGTATATATATTAAAATTGTGTATGTATTTCGATTTCGAATCACACAGTTTATAAAACTTAATATCAAATCTTGCTCGTTTTGTTTGTGGTACATACAATGTTTTTATGTGGTACGTACATACTAATGAAAGTCTTTTTTACTATTTGAATAACTTCTCGGATTTTTTTGAGTGGGTCATTAGAATTATTATTGCCGGAAAAATGTAAATTTTTAGCGATAGACAGAAATCGGTCACGACCCATAATATTCTTAAAATATGGTGTTTCTATGCTTTTATCTGTGATCCAATAACTCTGAATATTTGGCTTAGAAACCAAACTCATTAAAATATTTAGAGCAATAAATACTTTTAGTTCACTTTTTGAAAGAGGCATAAAATTTTCGTCGGTTTCTCCATGTTTATTTGTTTCTGTAACTACTTTTGTAACTAATTCTTCGTTGAAAAATAATTAAAAAACTGCCCTCCTCGACAGATTTTGGATATTAACAATTGCACCACCCACACTAGAAAAATCATGTATAATTGGCGTATGATTTTCGGTTTTCCACACATAATCTTCATTTCTAAAACTACCGCACTGATCAATTTCGCTGTCTTCACTTGATGAGATCTTACGGATACGTTTTCGAGTATGTCTTACTTGTATACTTTGATTCGAATCATCAACATCGTCAAGATCCATTGGGGCAGCTAAATTTTAGTTTACATTGTAAAATTAGAATATTTTGATGAAAATTTGATAGAGGCAGTAACTAGGAAAGAGGACAATTGGACTAGATTCCAAGCGTTTCCCAGGAAGATGATGCAAGAAAGACGAGTGCAAGAGCTGATTGTTGAGAGGAGGGAAAGACAAACTAGTAGACTTAACCCCTTCCCGTACTTCAGCGAGTCAGACTTAATTGAGAAGAGTGTCAACATGTGAGGGATACACACTAAGGCCAACCTTTAAGTAATACCGAAAGGCGGTTCCGCGGTTGGTTCCGGTACCATAAGAGGAGCGGATAGAGAAGGGCTTTTTAGTGGGTAAGGCGACTCCATCTTCCGAGTCCCACATACTCAATTTTTGGGTATGCGCGAGGTGTAAGTGTTGTCCGTTTTCTTCTCATTTGAGAATCGTGCAGGAAAAATCGAACTCCGGTCACCGGGATCTGAACCCAGGTCACAAACGTTCGTAACCTAAGACGCTAACCACTTCGCTCCTGTCATCCAACTCTAGTTGGTGTCGAGTGGCGCTATATCTACTTCGTCTAAACCTTTGAAACTATACGTCATATTCATAAGCCTACCAATATGTGTGACTACAGCTATGCTTTTATCATACTCGACAGCGAACAAACGGCGTACATCACGTCCGAAAAGATAAAATTCGCGACCCTCGCAAAATGTCTCGACGGTCAACTGCTTCAGCAAATTGAGGGCATCATGACGGATCCCCGAGCCACCGGACGATACGCGAAGTTAAAGGCGGAACTCATTCGCATTTTAACCGTTAGCGCTAGGGTAAAGAAGTTGGTGAAAAGCGAGGAGATGGGCGATGGGAAGCCATCTCAATTCTATCAGCACCTGACAAAACTCGCTAACCCCTCCACGTCGCATGATATCATCCTCACGATGTGGAGGAATCAACTACCCGCCCGCTATCACTCGGCGGCACAAACCCAGAAAAATTAATGCGGTCAGTGGACGTGATTGCAGAAGAATTCGGAGAGGATCACCAGTATACTCCACGGATAACAACAATAATCGACCCACCAGCGCAGAACGAAGCATCGAAGGGAACATGGCTCGCCCTCCTCAACACGCTAAGCGACCAAATGAACCAACTGAGAGCTCAGGTGAGTGCACTGAGTATCAATCATCGTGCGCGTCGGCGATCGAGATCAAGAAATCGAAATAGATCGAGGTCGCGAGAAAAATCGTACGACTCCGACCTGTGCTATCATCAGATCTTCCGGGACTGCGCACAAAGATGTTGTTACCCGTGCAAATGGAACCAGGGAAACGGGATTAGCTGTCTGTAAATGCGGCATACGACGATGACTTGGGAACCTTCCGCATCTTCGTCACAGATAATCGAACGATCATTTCATTTCTGATAGACACCGGTGCTGACACGTGTGTTTATACGCGCAACAAGGTACGTGGACCCACGAACAAGAGTGACTACGAACTGTTCGCGGCAAATGGAACGCGGATTGCGACGTATAGTACCATTACCGTGTCCCTCAACCTATCATTACGTCGAGCTTTCAGGTGGCGTTTTGTAGTGGCCGATCTGCAAACGCCTATCATCGATTTCCTGAGCCATTACAGGTTGCTTGTCTACCCACGAAATAAGCGGCTTCTAGACACGACTACACAACTGTCGACAAAGGGATTCGTCGCCACAGCCGACGCAGTGTCAAGTAAAACCATCGATGGAGAATCATCGTACCATAGACTGCTGGCGAAATTCCCTGATTTGCAGAGACCGTCTATTTTCCGGAGAAGCTCTCTACGGTATGGTGTGCAACACCATATCAGCACGACATCTGGACCCCGCATCCACGCCAAACCACGCCGCCTCGCCTCTGACCGACTCACACTGGCGAGGGCGGAATTCGAAGTCATGATAGAGCAAGGCGTGATGCAGCCATCGCAAGGCCCGTAGCATCACCCTTACACGTCGTACCTGAGAAGGATGGAGGGATTCGACCTTGTGGCGACTATCGGGCATTGAATGGCCGCACCACTTCGGACAGGTACACAACGCCGCACATTGAGGACTTTGCGAAGAACTCGTATGGTAAGCGTGTTTTCTCTAAAATCGATCTCGTTCACGCTTGCCATCAAATATCAATTGCGCCGGAAGACGTAGTAAAGACCGCGATTACAACACCTTTTGGTCTTTTCGAAGCGACCAACATGATGTTTGGGCTTCAAAACGCCGCTCAAACGTGTCACAGATTCGTAGACGAAATCACGACAGGTTTAGATTTCGTCTACGCATACATAGACGACTTTTTGATCACATTCGAAAACGAAGAACAACACCGTGAACACTTGTGGATTTTGTTTAAACGCTCAGACGAATACGGGTTTCTAAAAAAATAAATTCGGCGTGCGCGAAATAAAATTCCTCGGTTATACCGTAACTGCCGAGGGGATAAAACCATTAGCCGAACGCGTTGACGCTATAGTTAAAGTACCGTTACCTGCGACGATCGAAGACCTACGAAGGTACCTCGGTATGATCAACTTCTACCGACGTTTCATACCGGCGGCTGCGAAAATTCTCCAACCTCTTAATGACTTGTTGAAAGGCACACAGAATTGTAACGCGTCCACTGAATGGTCCGAACAAACCAGAAAGAGCTGTTGGAACGTTCAAAACGTTAGCAGGCCGGTTTGAACACATACACTTAGAGATTATCGTAATGGAATATTCGCAAGGCTATCGATATTATCTAACGTGTATCGATCATTTTTCGCGTTAGCCCGAAGCCGTTCCCATTGCTGATATGGAAGCGCCAACCGTTGCCTCGGCCCTCGTTGAACCGGCTAAAAGAACGGATGGAGAAAGTCAGGCCATACCCAGTTACGCGTCATGGCGAAAAGAAAATCTTCATTTTTGAACAGTTAGAATCATCGCAGTATGTTTTCTTGCGCCATGACGCGATAGAAGGCCTTTTACAGCTGCAGTACGATGGGCCGCTTAAAGTAGTAAAAGGGAACGAAAAAATTATACTATTAAAATAAATAATCACGACGTAACGGTTTCCGTGGATCGATTGAAACCCGCGTATATAGTACCGAACGACTTGGAGGAGAAAACCGCCGAAACTCGTAACGTACTGATTCCGATAGGACAAACAAATACCTGCGACGGAAGCGGTGCAAACAATAACGACCGAACCACGGAAGAAAACGCCAGGAATAAATACGTTACGCGGTCTAGACGAAAAGTCCGTTTTCCCGATTGGTTTCAGGTAGGTTTCGGGTAAAAGTCGTAAATTATCGAACACCGGATGTATTGTATGTATCTAACTTTTAAAACAGCGACGACCAAGAGAAATAGTATAAATAACTTTTTTGAATACGACCTAATAATAACGTTATCACTGGTAGGGGGGAGGGTGATGTAGCGGCATATGTGTCATAGGACGATGCGAATAGAGAGCGACTCATGTTGTGCCTTGGAACACGAAAGCCGCCTTGATGCACGAAACATAACGATAGATAAACTCCGGAAAAAATCAATGTCGCCGTTATGGGCAACCGTCCACCTAAGACGAATTCAAATTTTCTGAATCTCCCCCCCCCCCTCCGACTAGTATAAATAAACGGACGCGATCGCGAACGAGTGAGTTATTATCCGAGTTACTATCCGAGTTATTATCAGCGATTAGCGGAGTATACGAGTTATCGAATTATCCGCCAGCGTTCATACTCTATCTTTGCAAATACGTTTGTGCGAGCGTCTCTCGACAGTATTTATATTTATTTATATCTATTTAATTTATTCCAAACATATTTAACGGGTTGCAGCAGCAATCTCTCGTTATTCTATATTATTGAACCTCACACTATTCACTACAGTATCAATTTTAATCGTAATTTACATTAAAATCACAATCTAACTGATTTTATAGAACAAAAGGGGGTGAGGTAGGTAATTAAAGTAATTAAAGCATGATGCTTTTTATTAAGGATGTTAAATGACGAGAAGACTTACTTGGTCTGGAAATCTTCGAATTCTTCCTGTTGCTCGCTGATGGAGGCTTCAAGGTCCAACTAAGCGGCATAATCGCCATCTTTATACATCTTTATGGAGCGCCGTATCATCATGCTGTACAACAAAAAAACAAAGGAAATCGTTAAATCGATGATTCAATAATTTGTTGTCGTTATAAAGTGTTTCTTAAATTTCTACATTACACAGCTCGAGACGATGCACACTACCAATTGTACAATACATCTTATCACTAGCTTTCAAACTTATATGTCGGAGATGAAAGGACACCGGAGCCTTCCCTTTGGAATTTTGGGAAAATCCCTTAACACTATGATAATCTAGATTCTACCATAGCCGTAATTAAGCAATTGCCGTCATTCAATCCGATTGTATTTGTTCGAGATTTGTGATAATTAGCTTAGGCTCGAGGCGACAACCAGTCGCCGAACGTAGCCGCGGTCAAGGGATGAACGCTTTCTCTAACAAAGGTATGGGGTAATAGTATAGCTCTCCTTAAAAAGAAATATTATAGTTGTAGCGGCATTCGACAGTAAACATCCCAACGTTTTCTATCCCGTGGCTCGCCACACGCAGACCCTATTCTTCGGGTAAGATGATTAGGTGTCGAAGCATCTCCACAGTACATGTTCAGCTAACCCGAGGACCCGCTATAAATCTTAAGATTTAGTTAACTAAAGTCCTTCAAATAGACAAACAGTCCTCGTCCCAACTACGAGAAGATAGGGGAAATCGATTTTTCTCACGAACGACGCTTCCCGCTAGCAACTTTCCCTCAAGGCAGGCTAGCATCCTTCTCGAACCACCAACATAGTAATTGACCAATTAACAGTAACGTCAATTTCCCTCACTTTCTGAATGAAGACTTTTCTCCACGAATCCGATGATCTCGTGCCCTTAGACACACCCATCATAGTTTTCCTCGACAGCGTCACCGTGATGGAGAGACACTCTCTAGTACACTCTCATCAGCGATCGACCTGTCATTCATATACGTAGTGATTACTCCTCGCTTTAACATTTAGTGTAACTTAGACGCTAACGAAGGGTAAAGTTCAGCATCCGTTGACCGCGAATACGTTGCCGGATCCGAGATTATTGTCATAGTGCCGCGAGTATCTAAACATTGCGATTACCTACCGACGCTGTAATCTCTCTAACTTGTGTCAATAAACTCAACTATTGTTACACCGCACCGATGGCTAATTCCAACGAAGATTCATCGAACACCCCCACCCCTAATCCTGATGTAGACCCAACATATATATATCTTGCATAACACCCTGCATATTTACTGTATATTGTAATACATAAACTTCTGCAGCCTAACAAGGAGAGGTCAACATCGTTGGGTCATCGGTTCCGACAAAAGTTTTTCTTATGAATCTAGGACAAAAATAAACCAACCCATATTCTGATGTTTTAGACAATACCCATTAATTGGGAAGATATCAAATATAATTAGTCCATATTGTGGAAACAACAAGTTCTTATTAATTCTAGATCCATGGAGTGGACGAACAGATGCTGCTTACTTTAATAGTAAAATCTTACAAATGACGATGGAAATTGTATATAAATATCAGAAATTATTCCGCCACATTGTGGTTCCTATTACTATCTCTATGACATTTATTATACTTCTTCCACCAAGTACACTTTCTATGAACAGATTATAAAAATTGCAATTTATAAATATAAAGTGAATTCCCGAAAGATGTTGATTAAAAAAATGTTACCGTTAATTTTTTATTATTTTATTAAATAATATGAATATTCATACATTTAATTGTTAATTTTCCTATTAATCCAACATAGGATGCAATAGTTTACTATAATATTAGTACGTAGCGGCACATGAGTCATAGGACAATTCGAACCAGCAGCGACTCATATTGTTGTACCTCGAAGTATTAACGCTGTTTTGGATTTGCGAAATTCTAGAATAAACGAACTCCAAACAAAAACAGTATCGCCGTTATGAGTAATCGTCAACCTGAACCAAATACGACCTTCCGTAAGTCCGCCGGGCAATATAGACAGACGAGCATCCTCTCTAGGAGGACAGACTTGTACTTGTACTTGAAGTAATTTCAATATAATTGACTATTGCAATTTTCCACTCGTCTCTTTAACAACTAACACGTTTAATATCACCTCAAGTATAAGAAATAAGTAAATATATTTTTGTTAATATTTCGAATTTTTTTATTTCTATTGTATCCTCTTATCATTATTGTATGAAAATCATAAGTAACACAATGGAAATTTACAAGTTAACCACGACTGAGGAAAGCATGGCAGTGAGATCAAACGTTCAAGTCCTTCTCACAGCTTTTTTTTCGATTACCGTGGTATTGTGTTTCATAAATTTTTATCAGAATATGTTACGATCCATAGGGAATACTATTTGAACGTTTCAAGTCGACTACTGAAACGATAATTTTTAGAAATTGTACTACTATAACACATCAGCTCATGCGTCACTACTGACTTTTTCACAAAAAATAGCATTTACAGTCACCATATTCACCTGATTGCTCCCTTGCTTATTTGTTAATTATTTATTATTCTTCAGAATAAAAAAATAAAACAAAAATCGTTATGCGAACTATGCACTATAGAAGAAAGTGCTTTCAGAAATGTGTTAATGATTGAAAGACACGCTGGCAAAAATATATTCTGTTCAGGTTGACTGATAGAAGAACGAGTGGATGAATTTGTAATAGAAAAATACATTAAAATAAACAAAGCATGTTTATATGTTTGTAGCAGAAGGACATTACCAAGAAAGTTAACCTTATAGCTTTACCTAAAGGCTACAAGGAACATAAATAGAAATCTATTTATTAGTTCCTTTGTTCCTAGACCTTGTAACCCAAAACATAATGTAATTCAAGGTACAATAATACGGACCTATCCTCACTTAGAATAATTTTGTTTTGCTAAATTCTATTTTCTGTGTAACATTCTATTTTCTCTGTAACAGGTCTCTAGGTCACGGATATACATAAATAAAGATGTAGAGTTTTTCTTGAAGTAGTTACTTCAACATATTCAAAGGGAATAACTTAAATATAGACGAACAAATAAATATTTTCTCGAGTAAGAAGAAAATTCAACGATCTTTTTAAGTACGCCTCGTATGAGTGGGGGGGAGGAAAGTAAAAAATGATATACAGCTTGGTAGAGGTTCAGAAGAAAAGTCTGAGGAAATTGTAAAAGGAAAATGTCTGAGATAAAATGTGATTATTAAGAAAAGAGTGGGGTATGAAACATGTTATATAAAATATACTTTATATATTCTGTTTTGATTCATATATATAATATAAAAAATGTATATATAATACAAAATGAGTGTAGAATATAAGTATTAATGTTTACTCTGAGTTTCTATAATTTTGAAATTTTTTTATTTTTACATTTTTATATTTTCTATATTTTTGTACTTTTGTATTTTTAAACGTTTTCTATAATTCTATCTTCAAGGAATAGTATAAAAGGAAGAATAAGAAAAGTGTGGAATAGCAACGCATATAACGGTACGTGAATGTTACACGTGCGCAAGATAACCAGGAGGGGTTGTATAGGAATCGAAAGTTCGTTGGACAAAGAGAACGTTTTTTAGGAATACGTTATGTTTATATAAACTATATACCAAAGAATTAAAAAAAAAAAAATAAATAAAATGGGGTAACTAAATAGTTACCAGAAAAAAAGGAAAACATTCGCTAAACGAAATGGCGCGATCAACCTCCGAAATCAAAGTTGCGACGGTTAGCGTTAACAGTTCGGTTGCACGACACAAACAATTTCAAATTGGAGTTCAATCGCTAACCGCGAATAGGCCACGGTGATTTTTACTCTTTTCTATACGCAGGCGGCACGTTATAAATAGAGATCTCACTGGTCACTCCGCTGATCCGATGTTTTTAATTATATTTTTAATATAGCGCTTATCGCATCGAGCAGTATCATGACCATTTGTAAACATTCATTAGTAAAGACACGCAGTACATCATTTAAATCCGCCATAATAAAAAGGAGAACGCATGATTACATGCTTCTCGTAGTAAAGATAATTAAAGAAGACTCACCATACCAACATAAGAGAAGAGAAGATTTAGTTGAATAACACGAAACCTATGCACAAGTTTCTGGAGACTTTGAGCACCCTAAGAAATTAAAGCAAGTTAGATAAATGCAAAAATTAAAATTGAAACATGATTATTTTATAAAAGTATCGTATTGAATTATATATTTAATACATAGAACTAAGTTAAAATGTTACAATATTTTGTCATTATTTTATTGAACTTTATTAAATGCTTTTAAATAAGGAAATTTTGATAAAGTATTCAGAATTTCGCAAAATATTCTCAAAATATATCTTGTTTCACTTGCTAAAACTTTTTAACGGATTGTTATCTAACATACATGATTAAAGCACTCTTTTGTTAATCATTGATCAATCAACTTGGTCCTGTTTTTAAAATCTTAACGAATTCCATAATCAATGTTGCACAATATATAGAAGAAAATAATTTTAAAGCGATCTGATCTATATGAAAAAAGAACATTCTTAAGTTTAACATTGCAATGTTGTAATATTTTTACATTTATAAAAGAAATATTGATATGTTTAAACAAAATAATCTATCAACGCTTCACATATTTTGGATTATTAAAATGTAATTTCACTTGATATAATTCTTGACGAGTCAAAAGTTTTTAAAATTAATGAAAGTGTACATTATTGTATATTCAATAATAATAATAATTGTACATATAAGTTATAACAAAAAGTAGAAGACCAAACAGAGGTTCAATACTTCAATGCCTGCTTATCATATATTAATGTTAATACAAATAAAGATAGGTTTTAACATAAATTAACGCATTATGACTTTAAGCACTGTTTGAACGTATTTCCTGCTAATATAATATTTACATTGGGATGCTTTTTTATTTTTTTGTAGATAAGAAATTTTGTTCTTGTTATATGATATGATGAAATGTGATAAAAAAGTATTACGATAATATGGCAAATTTGTAACTTTTAATTAAAAAAGGAGGAAAAAAAATATTTTACAATTAAAAATGAACCTTTGAAACCTATTATCTTGTATCAATAAGGATAGAAATTAAACAAATTTCGTATATCGCATCGCAAACTGAACTACAAAAATTGCAAACTTAATCGTTATCAATCATCACGTACGTCCATACCAATAATCACAAACAGGTATTTTATTGCTTAATTTTCTTCGTGTATTAGTATTAGATAAAAAAGTACGAACCTATCCATACAGTTAATAAAAATATAATTGAATTCCGTAACATAAATTTCGTATTTTTTAATACATATTACACGTTTATTTCTCTTATCTACGATCTCTTATCTACTTATCTAGATCTAGACGATCTACGTTTAGATCGTCTAGATCTACGATCTCATCTATTTATTTTTTATACATATGGTTTGATATATTTGGTATACCACAATAATATAGGTTAAATTATATAAAACATATCTGTTTCATATTAGAATAACTTAAGCAAAATCTTTAGTTATATAAGCATATATAAAATATTTACCTTAAATAAATCAATGGTCGATCAAGTGTTACATCTTTTGTATTTGTACATTATTTTCAGGTAAACTTTATAATTATTTGTTTAGCATTCATTACTAACTGATATATATCCACATTGTAGCGTCTTTCAATACGACGCACATCTGACCATGTGTGTGTCACGCAAAATAAAAAAAAAAAAAAGAAATCGAAGATTAAAATAGAAAAGAGAGAATTTATTTGGTAACACCTTGTTTACTCACTGACGACAGTTTACTTCCGAACTCCAGCCGTGACTTTCCAAGACTGAAGCTCTTACAACTTGACTTTCGATCAGATCCGACTCTTTTTCCTTTATCACCCCTCAATATCCCCACTATCCACGCGTTTGTTAGGCGTTCACGACCGTTGCTACGCACGCCTTCTTCTCGAACATTCGGCGGAAGGACCATTGGGATATTGATGGCTTATTAAGCACTTCGCTTCAGCGATATAAATTGTTACCGACTGCCGCCACATCTTTATCTCCGTCATCAGCCCATTGGTTTCGAATTGTGTCGGTCGTGACATACGAATCCACAGCGCGGTGCCTCGTGTCGGTCAACCGCTGTTATTTAGAATTGCTTACAGTACTGCTCACTGATTGGCTACAATTCAGCAGTACAACATGGTACCTACGCACAACCTGGCGCGAATATATAAGAATTTAAACGTATAATATTTGTACTTTAAGATTGATTAAATAGATATATAAGTACAATTTTAGCAAGCCGTCTTAACAAGATCTTTATACACAAATCATACATTAAATATGATACATGCAAAGTATGTATAACATTTAATATACATGTATGTATAATTAAACACGAAAGTGTTCGTACAGTTGAAATATGGGAAGAAAAGAGCAATATTTCCTACATTATTCAAATATATGTGATTGTACACCATAAGCGACATTTATATAAATAATATAATGTATAATAAATGTACACAAACATTGACATTATTTATTGTTAGGGAAAAATCGACACAAATTTCCTGTATATTGTCGCTTGTAATGATCGAGTTTATTTCGTTGATCGGTGATTCATCAGCTTATTCAGTTTTTGCCGAGCACACGCGTTTTTGTGGCTTGGCGGTGAACTCGGCCTAGGCAGTTTTTGCATTACTTTGGTCTAGGCTTTAGAGCACAGACTTACTCATACAAGAGCTGGGCTGGTGGCCACGCACAGTTTTTGCGAAACATGTAGGTTTAGACCAAAAGGAATGTGTACATATGTGTGTGTATGTGTGTATGTTTCTAGCGAATGCTATGTGAAGACAAGAGGGCTTAGTCAGCGGACGTCTCTTTTTACCTAGCAGTTAAATAATATTTCAATCTCACGAAATACTCACCCGGTCTATCATACCTACATATATTATGAACAAAATATTGTATCCTCTATCAACCGACGCATATGTTGCATGGACGCACAACTATGGGCGGAATTCACTCAAGCGATATCGGTAGTTTTTCGCGAATATCTCCGAAATTAAGCAAATTCTTATACGTATAGGAAAAAATTGTTTAAAATATCGATTTGCACGACATACGCAAAAATCATCGAAATCGAAGTTCAGTCTTCGATTGAAGGATTGAATGACGACAATTGCTTAATTACGGCTATGATTAGAATCTAGATTATAGTGTGAAGGAATTTTTCCAAGATTCCAAAGAGAAGGTTTCGGTGTCCTTTCATCACCGACATATATATTAAAATGAATACAATAAATAATACAAACAAACTTCCGAAAAAATATAAACTTATTTGTCCCCACAATTCAAAACTTCTACTGTGTACTTTATTTTTTATTCTAAAAAGTTTTTTAAGGCATTCAGATTGTAGCGGCACTCGACAGCAAACTTCCCAACGGTTTCTGTCGCGTGGCTCGCTACACAAAGACTCTACCCTTCGAACGAGATGATTGCCAGATGTCGATAGATTTTCACCGAATATTTTCAGCTAGCCTAAAGACCCGCTATAAATCATGGATTTATGTAGCTGAGGTTCTCTAAAGGGACAAATAGTCTTTGTTTCAACAGTTCCTACACATACCACCCGCTACGGGAAAACACAGGAAATCTGCTTTTCCTCAGGTACGACGCTCCGCGCTAGCAACTTTCTCTCAAGGGTGGTTAACATCCCTTTCCAACCACCAACTCAGAATTTAGCCAATTAACAGTGACGTCCATTTCCCTCACTTTCCGAACCAACACTTTCCTTAACGAATCCGATGATAATGTATCCTTAGACACACCTGTAGCGGCACTCGACAACAAATACCGCTACACGACAGTAAGCAACGGACACGGTAGCGAAATGGTTAGCGCTCTAGGTTTCAAACGTTCGGGACCCGGGTTCGATCCCGGTGTCCGCGATCCTATTTTTCTTCCACGCATCAAAATAGAAGAATAATTAGCAGTGCTCCAGCAGCGACATCTACAGCCGCCAACTACTACTATCATCGACAACATAACGCACACACCCACCTCTACACACCCAACATAGTTTTCCTAAGGAGCATCGTCGGGACACAAAATGATCGTGTCGCGAGCCGCGAGACGAGCGAGAGACGCCGATCCGAAATGACCGTTGGTAGTTGGCCGTAATAGCAAATCCAAATTTCTCGACATCTGGTACAATCGTCCCGACATGAATCGCACCGCGAAACGTATCACAACGAGATCGAACTTGTAACCGCGAACCGATAATTGTATCGCGCGTTCTGCGCACGAATGTATATCGCGAACATAAGCCAATAAATAATTATTGTTGAACAATACCGAGTGATTCTTCTACACCTATTACGCACATCACCTCAAGATATTCTCCAGATATTAGTTCCTGTCAGTATACCCACGTCATTATTAAAAAAATGTTTATGTATTTCCATTATCCTTGTTCTAAAATAATTGTTGTTTTGAAAATTTGTTCAAAAATCATTTAATCCTTTTATGAGATGTATGGCTAAACTCAGATTACAGGTGAAATCAAATTTTCGATTTTCTGTAAACTTTTGCTAACACTAGAGATAGCAAACAACAATTCATGCCAATTAATTGTGGACGAAATAAATTCAAAATTAATTTCATTCTCAAGCAAAGCATGCGATTCACTTTTGATTTGAGAATCTTCTTCTCTTTCACTTAATTTTTTTAATGCATCTTCATTAATCTCTAAAGGGCCGACATTTTTTCATTGAAATTTTGAATTTGTTTCGCTTAGAACGTCCGCTGTGTACAACTTACATATTGCACAAACTTTGCAAGTTTGTTCCTGAAGTCCGGCGGTGAATATCACTCAGGACCAGTTTACTGGATGATTGCATCGGATGAACGATTAGTTTCCAAAACGGCCTGACAATTATTGATACACTAGAAGTAATTTTTAGCATACTAAAAGTGATATATATGCTTGTTACATGTTTCTTATTTAGAATAATATCTCAAATTTGATTCATTTTGTTTATTTCCTTTATCCGTAGAAAGTGCTTTGTACAAACAAATATTAATAACAATCATATTCATTAATTTACAAAAATTCAGAACTGTGATTTATCGATATTCATCTTGTGCGGCATGTTTTTTTTTATTTATTAGAATATTTACAATCAATTCTCATTAAGAATTTTCAGTAACTTCATTTGGCGTAATACAATGACATGGTTTATAATAGTTTTACATTATTGGTTCTAGTAGGATCTAAGGATTTAATCTAAAGGGTATTTTCTTTTTAGTCTGCGGATCTGGTCCATCGTGTCAAGTAGTTGGGTGACTAATGGGTTGTGGTGGTTGTTGACTCTTGCGTTATATCTGCTTCTGGACTTGTATATTTCATCTTTGACCGTAGGTATCTTGAGGTCGCGGTGGATTGTTTCGTTGGTAACATACCAGGGTGCAGTTATTAGAGATCTTAGCGTCTTCGATTGGAAGCGTTGAAGTATTTCAATGTTGGAATTACTTGCTGTTCCCCATAGTTGGATTCCGTAGGTCCAGACAGGTTTTATTATGGTATTATAGAGTGTAATTTTGTTCTGCGTGCTTAGGTTGAAGCGTCGTGCCAGCTAGAATTTTTTAAGTTTATCCTTGAGTTAATTCGATTTATCTGTGATGTGTTGTTTCCATGTTAATCTCCCGTCCAGAGTCATGCCCAGGTATCTGACTGAGTCCTTTTAGGAATTGTTATATTGTTAATGGTCACCTGAGGGCAGGTTTGTTTTCGCAACGTGAAGGTTACATGTGTGGATTTGTTTTCGTTAATTTTGAAGTCCCATTTATGAAACCACTTTTCCATAGAGTCGAGACATCACTGAAGAATGGATGAGGCAATTATCGGGTTGGCGTGGGACGCTAATAGCGCTGTGTCGTCAGCAAATGTTGCTATAGTTATCTCTGTTGATATTGGTACATCGGCAGTGTAGATGGAGAACAGCAGAGGTCCGAGAACACTACCTTGGGGTATGCCCGCTTCTATTGGGAATGTTGTGGTAATGGCGTCTAAGTATTTAACCATGAATTGTCTTTTGGTTAGGTATGGCTTTAGGATGGAGTAGTAAGTGTGTTGTAAGACTTTTTTAAGTTTGTAAAGAAGCCCTTCATGCCATACTTTGTCGAATGCCTGTTGAATATCAAGGAATACCGCTGATCAGTATTTTTTCTTTTCGAGGGTTTGGCTGAAATTGTGTGTTATTCGGTGGATTTGTTCTATTGTGGAATGTTGCTTCCGAAAACCGAATTGGTGATCTGGAAGTGTCTTCAGATCCTCTAGGAGTGGAAGGAGTCGATTCGTTAACAACTTCTCGAATAGCTTTGACAAAGTGGGTAGAAGACTAATTGGGCGATAGGAGCTAGTTTCGTGTATTGGTTTTGGGATGAAAGTAATCAGTGACGTTTTCCAGGTTTTGGGATAGTATTCAAGGCGAAGAATTACGTTGAAGATTGAAGAAATGAGTACAATCCCTTTTATGGGTAGTTCCTTAATTGCTTTATTACTCATTTGGTCATGTCCCGGTGCTTTCCTGGGGTTCAGACGATGGATTAATTCTGTAACCTCTAGAGAAGTGAAAGGTTTAATGAGAGGAGACAATTGGAAGGGAGAATGCAGGTATTCTGTTATTTCCGGAGCGGTATTGGAGGAATGAGGTTTAAAGACATTGGATAGGTAGTTAGCGAACAGGTTGGCTTTTTCTATAGGGCTCCGTGTCTATCCGCCTTGCGGATAGCGAACTGGAGGGATTATTTGCGAGGGACGCGTGAGTTTCCTGGAAGCCTTCCATAGTGAGTAGTTGGAGTCAGTAGAGGGGGACAAATTGACGAGATACTTTTGAAAACAGTCATTTTTGTATTTTTCAATGATTTTGGTTAACTTCCTGGTTGCGTTGTTTAGTTTCCGTTTGTCGTCCGGTGTTCTATGGGTCTGACATACTCTTTTTAGTCTTCGTTTTTCTGTGATTTTGTTTAATATGTAAAGGGCATATTCGTGTTTGCTGATAGAAGTCTTAGTAGGTGTGGAGGAGCGGATAGCGTTTATTATGCTCGTGTTTAAGTATTCTGTGGCTGTTTCAATATCTTCCTTTGTTTTTAGTGAGATTGGGGCAGAGGTTGAGCGGTTAAAGATTTCTCTAAAGAGCTGCCAGTTGGTGAGTTGGTTGTGAATAAGGCCATTAGGTGGGTTCTCGATTATTGCTGAACCGACTGTTGCTATTACAGGGGAGTGGTCGGAAGAGAGTTCAGTCGAGGAGTTGATTTGGACATATCTAGGCAAGATATGTTTGGTTATGAAGAAGTCGAGTAAATCGGAGATTTTGTTAGTTTCAGTGGGCCAGTATATGGGTTCATATGTGGTGAGGTAGTTGAGATTGTTGGTGGTTATGCTTTTCAAGAGGTTCTTACCTTTTGCTGTGACAAGTCTGCTGCCCCATTGGGTATGTTTGGCGTTATAGTCTCCTCCAGCTATGAATCTATTGCTTAGGGCGTGAAGGAAGCTGTCGAAGTTCTCTTTAGCAATCGAGTGTCTGGGAGGGCAGTATACTGCTGAAGTGGTGATTGTATTGGCTTTTGTCATGGCAGTCTTCTATTGCTACGCTTGTGGCTTGAAGGTAGCCTTTCTGGAATGATGGAAGCTCGTAATGCTTAATGCTGGATTTGACGATGATTCCGGTGCCGCCGTGTGCCTTTCCACTGGGATGTTGTGTATGGTAGAAGTTGTAGCCGTATATTTTGAGCTAGTTTTTGTCGGTGAAGTGGGTTTCAGATATGAGCATTACGTCGATTTGCTGTTGTTTTAAGAAGAGTTCTAGCTCAAGTTTGCGTTGCGCTAGACAAGACAGGACAATAAAACACCGTATGAACTGTGGTACGGGAAACCGCCAGATTTAAAAAAGTTTAGGGTTTTAAATACTGAATGCTTTGCACATATACTTGCGGAAAAGAGAAGAAAACTTGGCAAAAAGGCTAACAAATGATATTTTGTAGGCTATCTAAATGACGGACGAGGGTATCGAGTGTACGTGCCGACCGTAAGAAATGTAATATTGTGCTGTGACGTAATATTTAAGCCCGAACTAGAAACTGCGAAATTTGTTCATTTAAGTTTACCGAAAATTGTCGAACGCAAAGTTGTGTGCGCAGAGCGATAGAACATGTATGTATGAAAGTGCACAGTATGAACATGAAAAACAACTTCATGTAACTAACGAGAATGTGAGACAATTGAGAGACAGAGGTAAGATCAAACGAACCGATTTTTATGGTAGCCCAGTAACGTACATAACGGAAAAATCACCGATAGATTTTAACGAAGCGATAAGATCCGAAAAGAATGTTATGGCGAACGGCTATGAATGATGAAATAAAATCGCACTATAAAGATAAGACGTGGATTCTTGTAGAAAAACCAAAAGATCAGAAGATACTTAGTGATAGGTGGGTTTTAACGGTAAAGCTAAATCCGGACAATTCGGAACGATACAAAGCGCGACTTGTAATAAAGGGTGTTTACAGAAAGAAGGCATAGATTATAAGGAAACCTATAGTTCCGTTGCTCGGTGTGACACAATTAGGTTAATGCTTAGTATTGCTGCCAAAAATAATTTACACCTTGGTCAGTTAGACATTAAAACAGCATTTTTATATGGAAGTCTGAAAGAAGATATTTGTATGAAACAACCTAAAGGTTATGATGATGGTCCTGTTGAGGTGGCCGTGAGTGAGTTATAGTTGTAGTAGTTAGGCCTGGTCCGCTGTAATTGTCACTGGGGGCTGTAGATGTCGCTGCCGGGGTACTGCTGATTTTTCCTCCGTTTTTTGGTGTGTGGGAGTAAAATCGGACTCCGGTCGCCGGGATTCTAACCCGGGTTCCGAACGTTCGCAACCTAAGACGTTAACCACTTTTTTTTTTTAACTTTGTTTATTAATTCCAGAATTTTTACATATTTGTTTTTACATAGTTTTTTTTCCAGAATAAACGCTGAATTCTAATTGTAGGGTGGTACAGGCAAAAGTACCGATACGCGACGGTACGACGTAGCCATGCATTATTACATTTATTATTTTTTTTTTTTTTTTTTACGCCTATTATAGTTAGTTAAATTTAAGCCGCTGTTGCGCTGAGCTTATGTGCGATGTTTTAATTTATGTCCTGAAAGCCTGGACGCAAAAACAGGACAGTTCGCTAGCCTATTAGGGGAGGGATGGGAGGGGATGGACTGGGAGGGGAGGGGAGGGGTGTTCTATGGGATTAGTATAGTATTCGTATATCTATTTACATATTTACATATTTACACTTAATTCAGTGGGCGTTGCCGTTTTGTGGTTCTTTATCTTGTTGTTTTTTGTTATGGGTTCCGTATCCACCAATATTTTTTTGTGTTTTTTCTGTGTTTGTCTTCTGTATCCTTTTGGGGGAGGGCCATGTTGTATCTCCACCTAGTGTCTGCAGTACGGCCATCTAGGTTTTCCTCGTATTGAATAGATTTCATTCCTATTTTCCTTTGCATATGATAAATTATGGGTATGTTGTTTTGGTCTTGGAGATAGTTTCTTTCGTCTAGGTATAGAAAGGCTTCGGGGGGGATGTAGCCTGTTAACAGAGTGTTTTTGAAGTATGCGTCGTTTGGGTATAAGCGGTCGAAGATTAGGCTGTTTTCTTTGATCTTCGCGGCTTGCGAGAAGTGATTTCTCGTTAGTTTTAGGATGTGACAGTCGATGCGGTGGATGTTGGCTAAGTTGTATATTTTTTTGTTTTTTACGTATTTTCTGTATCCGCTGTGTTCAGATCTGTAAATGCTCAGGCAAGCTCTGATGCATTTTCTTTCAAATATGCGAATTTTTTCCATTATTGACGCTGGTATGTTGTACCATATTGGACAGCCGTAGGTTATGATGGGTCTTATTAGCGATTGGTAGCACATGATTTTTACTTTGCTATCGAGAAGTCTGGAATAAAACAGCCTTTTTGTATTCCAAAAAGCTTTGCTGGCTTTGGAGAGTTGGATTTCGATGTGTTGCTTGTAATTTAGTTTTTCATCTATGTTTATTCCTAGGTATTTTACGCAATTTTTGTGTGGTATGAGGTTCTCTTCGTTTGCTTTTTCTTTTAGGCGGAATTTCCTGATTTGTTCCCTTTCTGCTGGGCCGATTTTGCTTGTCATGGGTCTGAATAGTATGGTTTCGCATTTGCTTGCGTTAATTTTTAGTTTCCATGTATGATAGTAATCGCTGATTTTGTTAAAGAGTTCTTGCAGTTCTGTTCTTATCGTTTTGGTTTTGCGGCCTGTTACGTAGATGATTAGGTCATCCGCGAAGGCTATGGAGCGTTTATGTGTGGATGTGTTGAGGTTAAAGAGGTTTAGTAAGTCGTTATTGTAGATGCTGAAGAGTAGCGGGGAATTTACTGTTCCTTGTTGCAGACCGTTCTCTATGGAGAATTAAAGACGTTAACCACTGCGCTACCGTCGTCCGACTCTAGTTAGTGTCGAGTGGTGGTATTTGGCTTGTCGAGTGCCACCACAGTCCGAATCGTGTTTGTAAATTGCTAAAAAGCCTATACGGCTTAAGGGGAGGGGGTAAGGTATTAAAATTTTTTTTGCATCTTTTTTATTTTTTAATTTAATGCATAGTATCTTAAGAATATTGTGTCAAAATTTCAAGTCGATTGGAGCAAAATTGACGAAGTTACGAGTATTTTTATACATGTAGAATTTTAATACCTACCCGACCCGTGCGAGCTATTGTTACCTAGCAGATGTTTCGCTAACCTTACCTCTCAAATCTATTTATAGAAATTTCGACTTAAGTACAAACCTCCCTATACCTGTACTGTATATTTTGTCCGTGTAGAGTATAAAATTTAGTGTAGCAGTAAATATTCTATCAAGCAGACGTACGCGTGCGTTCCTATTTTCGCATCATTTTGGCTCCGCTTTCATTAAGATTTGTGTTGAATTATTACTAAAATGCGTAAAAAGATTACAAGATCTGATAGACAATCAGCTGGTTCGAGATTATATCGACCTAGAAAAATTGTACCTCCGCAAAAACGTAAAAACGAAGGCATTTCAACAAGTAGCGCGTCAGCTAAAAAAATAAAAGTGACCGTTGAAGATCAAGTTACGGAGGATCTTGAAAAATATTATAGGATAATTGATTTTTTATTAGTCTGTTCAACAATTGCTACGCTAGTGAAGTATGTGAAATGTGATGGAAAAGTAAATATTCATTCGACTAAGAAAGAAGGTCTTGGATTTAACATCAAAGTGTCATGCGAATGCTGTAAACAGATTGCAAATGTTCCGTCTAGAGCAAGAATAAACTTTGGTATTTTCCAAGTTAATTATAGGTTTGTTTTCGTGATGAGGGTATTAGGCTTTGGATTAGTTGGCTGTGAAAAATTCAGGGGCTTGATGGATTTGTCTAGTAGGTTTTTATCAACACCAATGATTACATGAAAAAAATTTGCTCGACTGTAAGAGAAGTAGCGAATCGATTTTTTTTATCGACTATCCTAACTGCCCAGCTCGGTTAGCAGGTCGCTGGCCGGTAGTGACGTGGCCGTACATCCATACGATAGTCCCATCAATGACTAAGGTTGGTACCACGGGCGGTCGAGTTCCAGTCCGGAGGGAGTAGCGACCCCTCTGCTCGGCCAATTAATGGGTATGGACTCATGGTGGTAGTGGTTGATGGCCAAGATGCTGGCCGATTTAAGGTGATGGCTCCACCGAATGGCCTTCGGCGGGTAAGCAGTGTCCCACCTGCTTCGGAACCGTCCTGGTGAGACGGGAGGGTTTAGAATGTGCCCCGTTCGACCTGAGACGAGCGACAGCCCCTGCCAGGCTTAGATAATCCAGGGAGCAAGGTACTGAGTGCCTTGTACGATGGTTGGGCGTAATCTCAACCCCTCTGGTAATAGGAGGCCCGGGTACTGTATAGGAATTCTATCCGAGGAAAGCACCCGTTACCAAAGACAATCCTACTTGAATCAAGCGACGGAACATGGAAAAAAAGAGGCTTCTCATCTTTATTCGGCGTCACCTCGTTAATCGGTTACTTTACAGGTAAAGTTCTTGACATTTTCGTCAAAAGTTCATATTGCCATGAATGTAAAACTTGGGAACATAAATTAAATTCTGCCGAATACGAAGAGTGGCATGGAAAACCATGTTTCAAGGCTCGGTAAAGAATGGTGTACGATATCGCAACTATATTGGCGACGATGACTCTAAAGCTTACTCCGGGTTAGTGAATTATAAACCTTATGCTGATGATTTTTCAATAGTGAAAAAAGAATGTGTAGGACATGTTCACAAAAGAATGGGCACTCGTCTACGTGAAATAGTCAAAAATACCGTTGTCGATACTGAAACTAAGGCTGGAAGGAAGATCAAAAGAAAGAGTCTGTCTGGTAAAGGGGAGCTTACGGCTAAAATGATTGATAAACTGACGGTATACTACGGTTTGGCTATTAGACGTTACTCTGATTCCATAGAAAATATGAAGAATGCTATCTGGGCAACGTTCTTTCACTACAGTTCGACGGACGAGAATCCACAGCGTAAAAAATGCCCGAGCGACGCGGACTCCTGGTGCGAATGGCGAAAAGCTGCAGCTGCTAATGCATAGGATTCGTTCAAACACACGTACAGTGCTCTTCCCGAGGATGTTTTGAATGCCATCAAGCCTATCTATGAAGATCTGAGCAAAGATGCTCTCCTGGAGCGGTGTGTCACAGGCTTCACGCAGAACAATAATGAGAGTTTGAACCAACTTATTTGGAAAATCTCACCAAAGCACTTGAGTGGAACCTCTGTCATCGTTGAAATTACAGCTTATGTGGCAGCCAATGTCTTCAATGAAGGTTCTTCTGCTTTACTAACCTTCATGCAATACATGGCAATCAGTAATGGATCAAGTGCTCGTGACTGGGCGCTATCAACTGACTCCATACGTATAAGCCGAGCAGAGCAGTAAGCTGAAGAACAAACTAAAGAAGGTAGGATTCGTCGTAGACAGGAGCGAAAAAATGCTTTAGACATCATGGATGATAGCAACATCCTTTATGGACCTGGCATTGATGATTCAGTGTGAGGTAAGCCGATAAAATTCGCTTATGAACGTTTTATACCAGATTTTTTAGTGTTCAAAACTTTAAAGCGTTTTTCCCGTTTTCAAAGTCGGTGCCCCTCATAACTTCAAAACTACTGCTCCGATACTTTTGCAATTTTGAACATAATTTACGAGGTAACGCTGGAGAGATTTTTCAAATTTGTTGATTATTTTTATTTTACAAATACCGAATTAGCCAATTTTTCGCAAAAAATCGTGTTTTTCCCTTCAAAGTGTTCCAAAAAAGTAAAAAACTAAAATTTCGAAAAACCCTCCTAGCGTTACCTGAGGAAAACTGTTACCTAACGAATGAACTTTGAGTTTTTTATTTCAGATGATCCAGAACCAAGTTATGAGGGCACATACATTCAAGATGGCGGCAAGCAGAACGGACACGTGCACGTCACTCCGTAGTCCATAACCGAAATATCCGGATTAATTAAAGAATTCGGACGAAAAAAGTGCATGAAAGTGAAGTTCTAGTGCTCGGGAACGAGTGAGAATATAAGGAATAGTGGAGCTCGCTGAAATAAAAGCGAGAGAAGCGAAAGAAAGTGCTGTGTGTGAAAAGTGAGATTAGGGACAGAGTGGAAGCCATCTTGGGTCGCGCGACAAAAACGCCGCCGTGCGGGCTACTTGGGTAACCAAGGAGTGGTAGAGAGCGCCGCCGTGCTAGTGCAAGTTAAGACTCTCCTCGACGAATAGAGATAGTGACTTTGCGAGGTAAATATTTACCCTCCGCGGACAGCGCATCGTCAGCGAGCAGGAATCGGTGGATTTTCACTAACCGAGGCGAATAAGAAGAGCACAGGCAACGGTGAATTTTTACAAATATCCGGATATCACTTATTCGATTGGCGATTTTACGACGACATTGGCAAGTTTATTTGAATTGTATACATTCGGAAGGATACAGTGTGATTATACGACGACCGACTACGTCAGCGGACATTTCCCTTTTATATAAAAAAGAATATGGATAAGTTTTATAAGGTAAATAAACTTACGGCTCAGGGAGTTTCGGAGCCTCCAGGCCCCGTCGGTGATTCGAGTAGCGTCCCAGGCTCGACCCGATGGTCACCTAGCGACTGGACGAACGGCGAGGGGAAGGTCGATCCCAGAGCCTCTCCTCGTTCGGTAATCACGACCGGGGACCAAGAAACATCCACAGTTGTCAAGAAGGAGAATGGGTGCAAGAAAATCACAAGAAGATACCTGGAATTTGACGAAGATATCGTGGAGATCATCGAAGAAGTCGAGATGCTGACGCAAGCAAGCAAAGAAAAAACACCACTCAGCGAAAAGGCGACCCGAATCGTCAAGGAAAAATTCTTGAAAGGTGACAAGATTATCAAATATATGAGAAAGTCACCAGAGGAGGAGAGCGCGTGCAGGAGAACGAGAAGCCTGGCCAGGAGCCAGTCGAAGGCAACAAGGGACGAGGCAGCCAGCACTTCGGAGCTAGACACACCGGCAGAAATGTCGGACAGCGGCAGCGAAGCGGCAGTAACAAGGGAATGTCTCAGGAGGAAGGTCATGATGAACAGAGCAACGACCGAGAACAAAAGCAACGACGAAGACAGTATCATCATTAAAATGAGCGAATGAAAGGCGATGACGGAAATCATCAGAGAAGTCTTCCGCGAAGTTCAAGGAATAGGTAACAGACTATACCTCACGAGCAAAAAGGATGCCGACATCAAGAAAAGGAGGGACGCTATTAGTAACAAAGCGAACAAGCTCCACTCGATGCTGGACGAGATAAGGCTCAAGAAGAATGCTAGGATGGTCAGAGCCACCAGGCTGACCTTCCCTCCGGGGAGGAGCGAAGAGAAGAAAGGAAAAAGGAAGGAGATATCGCCCATCGAAGGGAAAGGAGACACCAAAAGAAAGAGACTAATGATCGCGGTGGCCTCCTACGCCGAAGCCTGTGCCGGCAACAGCTCGGCAAAAGCGACTTCGGATTGCACGGACAGATGGAAAGGAAGACTGAATCTCTGTCCGCGGAAGAAGAGGAAAAAGAACGGACATCCCGACAATGGACAGGAAGGCGAACGCAGAAAGGGCGGCAGTGGACAAGCCAAAGAGGCGGGAGGGACCGAAGAGGGTACGAAACAGGCCCGAAGCCATCCTTGTCAAAGTAGAGCAAGATAAGGAGTGGATCCGGGTCTACAAAGAGTTGATAAGGGCAAGGGAGACCCTAAAAGAAGCAGAATTAGAAGGACCAGAACAGGAGACATTCTGATCGAGCTGAAAGCAGGTAGCAACGCCAAAAAGACCGCGGCGGATATGAACACGGCCCTAGGAGGCAAGGCGAGAGCGCTACCAATGCGCGACAAGACCTCCGTGGAGGTCAATATGCTTACATATTGTTCACACTTTCCTTCCGTATGGAAAGAAAACAGAACAACCTTAATTCCTAAAGTTAACAAGCCAAGCAGCCTGGTCGAGAACTGGCGACCAATAACGATAAGCCCAATTCTAGGCCGAATCTTCTGCTCCATTATCGACGGAAGGATCAGAAGGGGTATTGTATTAAACATGAGGCAGAAGGGTTTTACATCCGAAAGTGGGTGCAAAATCAACATTGAACTCTTGAACTCTGCCCTAAATTATAGCAAAAGAAACAACGGCGGGATATTCACCATAGTGGATATCTCGAAGGCGTTTGATACAGTGCCCCACGCCGCATTAAAACCATGTTTGGCTAAAAATGGTGTGCCCGCCCCTATCGTCGATCTAATCGGTGATATGTACAAAGAATGTAAAACGAACATAAGAACCAAAGATGGCGGGGTCAAGATTACGATCCGTCGAGGAGTCAAGCAAGGCGACCCTCTATCGCCATTGCTATTTAATCTGTGTTTAGAGCCTCTGCTGGAAGCGATCGAGGAACAAAGCAGTGGATTAAAAATTAACGAGAATCGAAAAGTACCTGTTCTGGCCTTCGCCGACGATGTCGTTCTGCGCGGAGCGGAAGCGAGGGAAACACAGCACCAAGTGAACGTACTTATCGATTACTTACAAAGCCTCGAGATGAATCTATCAATTAAAGCCGGAGGTAGTCTATATAAACCGGACCTCGTAATCAAAAACGGGGAAAGGGTTCTCGTGGTCGACGTAACTGTCCGCTACGAGAACAAAGACTACCTGGCTAAAGCTGAAAAAGAAAAGATCGAAAAATATCGGCCATGCCTCAAAGCATTAAAAGAGTTGTTTAACGCTAGTGGAGGAGAGATTCTTCCGGTGATCTTGGGCAGCAGAGGTACAATCACGCCCAACACCGAGAAGGTCCTCAAGCGATTGGGAATCGCTGACAAAGACATAAAGACAATCCTGTTGAAGGTATTGAGAAGCACGATAGAGCTGTGCAACATATTTATGGATGATTGATGAATGAAAATAAGCAATAAGACAAAAGGAACGTCCCAGAGAAACTTGTCTATTGTCCTATTTATTTATTTATTTATTGCCTGAATTGTACATATGAATTTATTAAGAGATATTTATTATATACACAATTATTTGTTTGTCTTTTGTCATGGTGTTACCGGAAATTGTTTATCAATTGAAGTAACATTAAATTTTAAACCTTACGAGGGGGTACCTCGGAAGCGTGAGCCTCGCTTTCGAGATTCATAGAATTTATATATAAGGTAATGGTGTTATATAAGGTGTTATAAGGTAACACTGCTAGCGTGCGGATCTGGACTAGCTCAAATTGTATTCCTACTTATTATTACACTTCTCTATTAAGTATATATTTTCTACCTTACACTTTATCCACGCGTATTCTCTCTTTATACATCTAATAACCTCAACAGAATTGATATGTGTAGAAATTTGCGTTCAAGGTTTTTAATAACTATGTTAGTTTTCTATAGGAGTTTGGGTTAGTCGGCAGAATTTTAACTTGGTTATTATTTATTTTTAGTTTGCAATCCTCTTTGTTGATATCTTTTTCAATGAACTTTATCGTTGTTCGACTGTCGATGACATCGTCAATGAAGATAGGTGGAGAGGGGTGGGGGGGATTGTTTTTGTGTATGTTGGTTAGTTAGTGTTTCAGCTACGTCCATAGAATCGTTTGTGGATTATAGTATTACGAATCTATTGTAAGCGGTTACATGGCTTGTTGACGGTTTATTTTGACTAGTGTTTGCGTTTATTTTAACTGTTTCTAGCTTACATTTTTTTCTGTTGTTAATGTCATTTGAAAGGAGGGATATATTGTCCTTTTGACACGGAGGAGGTAGAGCGGTGCAGTTATAGTTTTTCTCAAGAGAGTCTGATTGAGATACTTGGGCCATCTTCGAGCTAGTTAATTCAATTTGAAATAACTAGTCGAGAGGCCACGATTCGAAACGAAAATTGCAGGAAGATCTGTTCGATATTCTACTGAGATTCCGCTCTCACCAATACGTACTAACTGGTGATATTGAGAAGATGTATCATCAGATCCTAGTACGCCTAGAAGATAGAAGGTATCAGCAAATTCTGTGGTGCAATTCCAACGGTGAAGTTAAAACCTATTAACTTAATACCGTGACGTTCGGGTTATCAGCAGCTCCATACCTGGCCCTCCGGTGTCTCAAACAGCTGGCAGACGACGAGGGATATCGATTCCCACGAGCGTCATCGGTATTACAGCGCGATTTCTACGTCGATGACGCCCTCACCAGAGCTGATAAAAGGAAGAGGTACTGTCGATCAGAAAGGAGCTCACCGATCTTCTACAATCAGCCAGCTTCAACATCAGAGAATGGACTTCAAACGATCCGGGCATACTTAAAGGGCTATCCGAACAAGACAAATGCAGGAAGTTACAATTGTGTGATTCTCAAACCCTAAAAACCCTCGGGGTTTTTGAGGATTCCCAGGTCGATGCAATCCTTTATTCGGTCGATACCCTAGCTAACCTCCCACGGGTTATAAAGCGGTTAATAAGTTCTGTGATAGCCAGAATTTATGATTCATTAGGATAGCTCGCGCCAGGCATCATTCGAGCAAAAATTATTTTGCAGCAAGTCTGGTCGCTAAATATCGACTGGGATGAGTCAGTTCTTGCAGACCTGCACTCTGAATGGAACCGGTACTATAGCCAAATAGCGTTGATTAACAACATTCGGTTTTCGCGCAAAACAGTAGGACCAGCAGCCATTAAGACAGAACTCCACGGCTTTTACGATGCCAGCGAGAAGGCTTACGGAGCCTGCGTCTATCTCCGTACCGTTAGTTCCGACGGTACCATCTAAACCCATTTACTCACCGCGAAGTCAAAGGTCGCTCCACTCAAAACACTAACCATACCACGACTCGAACTGAGCGGAGCACTTCGTCTGGCTTCCTTCATCTCATCAGTTCAGAAGGCCTTAACGATCAAGATTTCTCGGATCGTATATTGGATGGAGCACCATCGTGCTACAGCGGATCAGATCCTCGCCGCATATGTTAAAAACATTTGTGGCGAACCGAGTGGCCGAAATACAAACCAAGACCAACATCTCCGACTGGCATCACGTGCCCACCGCTGACAACCCAGCAGATCCAATCTTTCGAGGTCAGACGCCCAAGGAATTCCTGCACCCGAACATTTGGAAAAATGGACCTGAGTGGCTTTCGCAGAGAGAAAAAAATTGGCCGATCTGCATCCCAACACCGCTGGGCGAAATCCCAGAACAAACAAGGATGATCTGCCTAGTCACGAACACCGTCGATCATACTCTATTAGAAAGTTGTTCGTCCTGGACAAAACTAATAAGATGTTGTTGATGGTGTTTTCGGTGTTTTCGATGGAAGTACAAACAAAACCGAGCTGCATCTCTTACCGTAGACGAATTAACTTTAGCACATAACTGGTTAATACGGATAGTACAAAACATTCATTTCTCGAATGAAATTCGTACGCTCCAGAAAGATCTGGTCAAGGACGTCGGAGGGAAACTCCAACCCTTAAATCCCTCCCTTCATCAACGAGGAAGGGATACTACGAATCGGAGGACGACTCAGTAACTTACCGATGCCCTTCCAGCAAAAACACCCCATTATTCTCCCGAAGTCGCCTGTGACGGAAACAATCATAGAACAGGAACACCGAAAAAATCATCATTCAGGGACACAGGCCACCTTATACGCGGTCAGACAACGCTACTGTCCTGTCGACGGCCGGAGTCAGGTATGGCGCACCACCAAAAGGTGCGTGCGATGTTGTCGCGCCAACCTACCACCGATAAACTACCTGATGGGAGATCTTCCAGAGGCACGTATCACCGAGGCGCGTCCCTTCACTAACATCGATTATTGCGGCCCATTCTATATCAACGAAGGAAGGGATCGCAATCGACGAAAGGTTAAGCTTTACGTCGCCATATTTATGAATATGTCTGGCGACCAAAGCTGTTCACATTGAATTGGTGAGTGATCTCACAACCGACGCATTCCTTGACGCCCTCCGCCGATTCATATCTCAGCGAGGATATTGCGCGACAATTCTGTCAGACAACGGCACCCACGTCGTAGGAGCTAACAGAGAATTGAAGGAACTCCGGAGCCTCTTGCAGTCCGACGACCATAAAAAAGGGGTGCAGAACTTTCTAGCTGATCGGCAAATACAATGGCGCTTCAATCCACCTAATTCACCACACTTTGGCGGCTTATGGGAAGCCGCGGTGAAATCATTCAAACGCCATCTCATCCGCGTCATGGGCACGGAGCTCTTAATCTTGGAACACCTCAACACCCTTGTGACTGAGATAGAAGCCATCCTCAACTCTCGTCCACTTACCCCGATATCGTCTAATTCAAAAGATCTCCCTGTCCTCACTCCCGGCCACTTCCTAATCGGCGATACATTTACTAATATACGCGATCGAGATTTCAGGGCTACTCCATCAAGTCGGATAACCAGCTGGCAGCGTATAAACCAACTCAAACAGCACTTCTGGAGCCGTTGGTACCACGAATATCTTACCGAGTTGACCAGCCGTAAGAAGTGGAACAAGGATAATCACAAAATACGCGAAGACACCATTGTCATTATCAGGGAGGACAACGTTCCATCAGTGCAGTAGCCCTTAGGCCGCGTAATCAAGGTTCACCCCGGAGGTCGATGGAATAGTACGGACAGCTACCGTACAGTGCCAGCGAGCATCTTGGATCGCGGCGTCAAATGACTGGTCCCCCTGCCCTGTCAACCAGATCCAGATCAAGTCGAACAATCCCGTCGAGTGAATGATGTGGAGGAGATATGCACCTGGCCTATCACACAGAGTTTTGATCGATGCCCTCTCAACGGGGGGAAGATGTTACGTCGCGCAAGACATCTGCACTCCATCCCGCGCGGCTTGACAGCCAATAGTCTACGTGCCGTCCTTCGAACCCTCAATAGGCCCCAAGACCCACCATAAATTTGAACTCCTAAATGCATTGTTCGCACATATGGTTTAAGTCAATCTGTTTGCCCGAAAAGACTTTGGAATCCTTGTAGTGTTTTCGGCTGCTTTTTAGAAAGGTCCTTGGGTTTATTACGCGCTCTGAAGAATTACGGAGAAAGCGGGTCACGCAAAAAGCGGAGATGCCTAACGGAAAATCCGGGTTTTCCCTAAAACAAAGACATCAACTAGCAACAGTGGTAGGAGGTTCCGCCCCTCTCATCACTCATCAATATCGACTAACCAATGGACATCGCAAATCGTTGCCCTCACCGTATTAACGAAAAGTATGAGCAACGAATCCTTCACTCAAAAACCACACCCACACCGAGCTTTCCTCCATAATTGCATGAGAGCAGAGACTCAGTCTGTCCAATCGCTACTTCTATTACAACACGAGGTCCTTCATCTATCAGAGCGTCGTATCTCAAAATCTCGTCTACGCCCTTTGTATCATACGTAACGGTGTAACTCATTGGTATAATAAGTGTTGGAAATATACCTTTTTATAACTCTGTTAATCACAGTGTCATACTACAACAACCACCCCTATTATCCTAACCGAAATAAGGGCATCGAACTATTCGTGGTATATTATTACAATCATAACGGGAATTTACGACTCTCGTTGACGCGTTTTCTCGCGACCGCGTCTCTCCGTTATAGCTCGAAAATACAATAGGGGTGGTTGAAATGATATAACTTCGTGATTAACAGTGTTGTAAATTATGTATTTTCCAACAACTTCATAGAATCACACACTTTAGTAACGTCGCTGAGTAGGAGAACTGCCTTGATTGGTACCGCCTTGATCTTGATCGGATTTTGACTGACAATCTGGTAGATGAAGGCCCTCGTGTTGTAGTAGACGTAGCGATTGATCAGACCCGACTTTGAGTGAACCGACTCAACAGAATCAACCGAATGCCCGAATGACTTTCATACTTTTCGTTATGAAAGTGAGGACAAGGATCCGCGATACCCATTAGCTAAGACGTTGATGATTGAAGATGGGAGGTATAAGCACCCTGACAACATGACTCATGGGAAATTCCAGACAATTCTATTATATAAATGTCTGATTTTCCCCATTATATAATTACCAGTTTTTCCTGTGATAACTACCAGCTTTCTCCATAATTTGTAAGAACGTACAATAGACCTAAGAACTTTTTTAAGTACCAGTTGTAAACCGAAAATACTTGCAGAAATAACGGTTCCTGCAAGGTTATAAGACTCGGTTTATGGTGGGACCTTAAATTTATTGAGGGCTTTCTATGGGTGCTTGGGGCTTGACGGTCAGACAATGAAGGACGTCGGGCGGAGCTTTTCACGCGACGTAACAAGTTCTATTAAACTCTTAGAGTGCTGAATACTTGCGGCCTATGCGGTCCGTACGGACGGCGCGTGGCTAGCGCTGTGGACGGAATACTTTTTCGTTAGACTAAATTCTGTTGATTGACTATTCAAAGCGGACATTATAATAAGTTATAGTAATTCTTTTGCATGAGATTAAATAATTCAAGAGCGTTATTTTTTAGTATTAATTATTTATTATAAACATTGAAATTTACAAGAAACTAGAATTTGGGTAATAAACTAGAAAACAATAAACTAAAAAACTAAATTTGGTAAATATAACACAAGTTAATAATTTAGTTGTATGTACAAAATTTCAACACAATTATCAATACATAATCCGACATGGTATTTTCTGCATTCTCTTATTTTTTACACAAACAGCACATTTTCTTCTTGATAATTAGATGCGACTGTTATAACGAGGCATTATTAGCATTTGTTTACTGCCGTTACTAAGGAATGCATTTATATTTATCTCACACAAACGTAATAGTATTACTTCTGCGTAGGTGTTCGGAAAAATTGGCAAACGCATATATCCGTCCTTAGTCCATGCCGGGCACTTACAGAAAACGCATATATGTGTGCTTAGTCCACACCGATAGCTTCCGCCAAACGCATATATGCGCCCATAGTACTCTAAGGGTTAAGAATAATGGTAATGGTTGCTTTGTATCATATCCTGTTATATTGTTTATTGCTCTTGTTTGATGGTTAATTTTTGCTAATTCATCACTTAATTTTTTTGTGTTAATTTTTGGATGTAAACCTCTTATAACTATTTTGTAGCTCCTTTCCGTTTTGAGCTGATACGTGTAGTATATAGTATTTTTTTCCTTTAATGCTTTCACCACTTTTCTATAAATTTCTGGGGCGTTTGTTTGAATTTTTAGTTGTTCTAATTTTGTTTGTTTTATTGTGTAATTATCCTTCCCGGCTATATTGTTTAGTAGATTAATAATCAGGTCTATTATTTGGGCCTCAAAAAATATTGGTGGTGATTTTGTAATGTGAGTTGAATGAGTTGTGGTTTCACTTGTCGGGTCAGCGTCTATTTCTTCCGTTAGTGAGCTGAAGGAATTTCTTAATGGTAATTCTTGCAGCCATGGCTGCTTTTCTGTATCTAGGTTTCGTTGTTGATTTTATTCTCCTCATTATTTTTTGATGTTTCCATTTCTATTTCATTTATAGCTGAGCACTCCTGATCTTCGTCCAGTGATTGTGTTTGATTTGTCGTATTTGTAGCTCTGTTTATGAAATACGTTTCGCCTTTGCTTATTATTTTTATTGGTGGTATTTGCTGTTGCATTTTGGCTTTACCGCCATTTGGCGATGGGCGTTCTCGTTAGTCACTTTATTTTCTCCACTTGCCGCACTTTCACTGAGGCACTGTTTCACACGTTCGTTTAGCTCGGCTGCTCGGGCAGAACTCGTTTCCACTAGTAAGTTTAGAAAACACTTGGTTATCTTTGTTTCGCTTCAATTTCGACGGATGAGCATCACGTATTATATTGTAAACTTCACTGAACATTAGACACATGTCTGCACGCTTCGGCACTCAACAGCAAACTAAAAGAAAAAATGTAGAGTTTTTCCAGAAGTACTTCAACATGGACAAAGCATTACATTGTAAATAATTTTTTTAATAAACTATGTTTTTATATTACTTTTATAACAGTTTGATAGTATTGTTATTGTTGACAATTGTGGATCTTAGTCGCCGAAATAAACGTATAGCAACACTCACATAACACGTAGAAATGATATTAAAATAGTTTCATATTTATTTAACATGTGATTTACAAGATATTCGTAGATACACATTGCACGTGTCTCAACACTCTTTTTGTCTCACTATCTTTTTCACCGTTCAACGAGACACTGCACACGCGCATACTCCAAAAAATGGCATCAGCATGGCGCAACAAATTCCAAGGAAAGCATGACGGTCGTATCAAGGGACGACAACACGACAATGCCAGTATTCGCCCTGAGGAACCTCCAATCTACTCATAAGAGCAAACGAAGTAATTCGTCGTTCGGCTTGCCGATATTTTTGACTCGGCGATTTATTTCCCGACCAGATTTAATACCTTGTTACAAGGTACTGTATTTCATTTTACAAGGTACTGAAATTCACCATCAAATACGAGATACAATCGGATAATTCCGACAATCGATAATTATTACACCATTTTACATATTCATCGTTTTGAAAAGCGAAACAAAGTAGTATTGAGCCTACCCTAGGAATACGAGAGAAATTTATGACAAATCCATTTTGTTACTTAACTTTATTAGTTTGTATAACGAACGAATGAACACATTTAAATCTGTATTTAATCGCAAATTTAAACCACGACGAATAATGTTCGATTAGCGATGTTTGTTACGTAGAATAGTTGTATTATTATGGTTCCTGGTTCCGACTTCCTGGTTTGTCGATGAAAGAGGAAATCAGAGGACCTCGTTAAAAGGTAGGCTCGTCGTCTACCTCGTAGTGCGGCTGATCGCCTCGTCTCAGGAGGTGTCGTGGAACGTCTCGGCCCAGGAAGTGTCATGGGACACCTCTGCTCATGAAGTGTCATGGAACATGTCGGCCCAGGAGGTGTTATGGAACACGTCGGTCGAGGAAGAATCGTGTAACGCCACTGTCCACGAAGTATCGTAGAACACGTCGATTCAGGAGATGTTGAAAGGAATTCCGGTGATCTGCCCGAATCGCGTTCTCTTGTTGATGATCCTTGGTGGAGAAGGAGCGTTGGGCGTCGTGACTGGGATCATGACTTGATTTGACGTTTGACAAAGTACCGGCATCGTTGTAGATAAGGGTAATTCCAGGGAGTAGTTTGTGATTACAGATTTGCTTGAAGTGGTCCTCTGTGGATTCAGTAAGCAAGTGTTGAGCTTATGGATACGATTCTGCACAGGAGATGGAATCAGAGGCATCGTAGCCTCCGTCTGGTTAGATTTTTTTCGTGATTGTTTCATTGATATTATCGCCGATTTGTGTGCGATAGCGTCTCGTCTTCGTCTCGCCTGTGGAAGCGTAAAGAATGTCATGGTTGGTGAAGGGAAGTTCGGCGTCGTGGATTCCGCGATTGGGACTTGTTTTGGCATTGGAGAATATCCTGGCGTTGTTGGAGCTAAGGGTGATTCCAGGGAGGAGGTGGTGGTTAGAGACTTGCGCGATCTAGCGGTCTGTAAGATCAGTGGACAAGTGTTGAGATCCGTTATGGTGGCATGATATGCGCGTGATGTTGATTGAGCTGCTAGACTCGATGATCCAACTGAATCGAGTCTTTTGCAAACGCGAGTCGATATCGTTTGATTGATTGATATTGATTTGACTGATGCACAGTGATGCTAGTGTTGGTCCCGCGCTAATAAGATTTCGATCGAGCCAGGTCTATGGAATCTTAGATCGGCTGGTTGGAGATACCTGGGTATTTGGATCATTGGACGATCTACTGGTTGACATGAGACCGATATCGTTATTGTCGGTATGACCAAAACAAGTCAATGTACGTTTGTACGTGCCTTCCATGGAGGCAATCGTGGCAGTGATAGAGTGTTTCGAAGTCGTCGTTGGGGTATCATGGGCTCCGATTGGGACGGAATATCTCTACTGCTTTATGCCGAGTAATTTTGCCAATTTTTTGGTTATAAAGTTCACGCTAGAGCCAGTGTCTAGCAGAGCTCTACATCAGATTGTTTGTGTCTTGTGATTAAAAATGTTCAATTGGGCTGCGACTAACAGGTCGTGGTGCAGTAGAGCAGATCGTCTTATATGGTCATTTGTTCCCTAGTCGCTGACGGTTGAACGATGAGTTTGATCCGGTGGATCTGGTTCGTGATGACCGAGATTCGTGTTTAGAAGAATATTTCTGACTACTTGGAGATGACGGGGATGCTGGTAGCTTGCCCTCCATGATATGTATTATTCATATTATGTATCGGAATACTGGTTCTTGATCTCGGTTAACCGCGCGTGTTCCTCCTCGTCTAAATCTTCAAGCTCGCGTTGGATGGCTTCGAATTCAGGCCAAGCTTCGTTCAGACGTTTCTCGAGGAATAAGAAATCTAACTGTCTGACGACCGGATTGTTCGTACTCGTCCAGTCGTTTCGATACGAACGTGAATCGACCGTTATAATAGCCGCGGCTTCGACACAAGGAGGTGAGTTTATCTGTTGTTGCCATTGTTACACTGGCACGTTGTGTGGGCATGTTTCGTGATGAGGATACTTTGTTAACGAAGGTAATATTTATGTCGTGCAATTGGTGATTCCCGATGCTTGTCATTGTGTAGCGGAAAGTTGTTGGCATGCGCTTCGCAAGGTAGGTGATCCTTCCCGAAGGTGATACGATTTGTTGTGCAATCGAAGTTGGTGGAAATCGTTATTTTGAGGATTGTCCAATTCCAAGTTGCAAATGCTCCCTTACAATTCCTACTGTAGCGGCACTCAACGGCAAACTTTCCAACGATTTCGACCGGACAACGGCAGAGTTGTGGTTAGCGCAGTTGGTCACGAACGTTCTAGATCAGGATCGATTCCCGGCACTCGAGGTTCGGTTTTTTCCACAATTCCTAACTAAGAAGAGGGCACCCCGGTGAAGACAAAAATCTCATATGTCAGCAGTACCTATCATCACCGATCCGTCCACCTCAGTCGAATACCTCAAATTATATGCAGAGAAAGCAAGGAATTAGAATGAGTGAGGAATTAGAATGAGGAATTAGAATAATTAATTTTCGGATGTCTCACCAAGCCAGAGAACCGTCCGGTAATAATCGAGGAAAATGTGGAACCGACCTATGTAGATTTTTAAGGGAACCCCAGGCCCCGTCGGTGGATCGAGTCGCTCTCCAAGCTCGACCAGACGGTCATCAAGCAACTGGGAAAACGGCAGAACGGAAGATCGATCCCAGGGTCTCCCCTCGTGTGAGAAAAACAACCGGGGATCAATTGAGTCAAATGAGTAGGAGGGAGTCGGAGAATGAGAAGCATAGGGCCATCTTCGATGTGAAGTTGAGAGACGTGACGATCACGGTGCTGCCTGGAAGTGGGTGCAAGAAGATGGATGAGGGGTTAAATCCCTTCAAACCTAGTAAGAGACTGTTGAGAAGTCCAACTATCGGGACAAAGAAGGAAACATGTGATGGCGGGTACTCCGAGGCGAGCCTTAGTACGCCTAAGGAGGTGAAGGTGATAACGGATAGAGGCAGGAGATATTTGGCGAGGAGAGCCGTGGAGCCGATTTCTTCGGCCGGATATGGAAGCCAAGTTCCGGGTGGCAGCGAGGTCGAGGAACGCACGGAGGAGATCGAGGACCCGTATAGTGATACGGAGAAACATGCTAAGTACTATCTCAAATGCTTTGAACTAAGCAGTCTCATAAGAACCCTAATGGGGGTGGTCAAGGCGTTGAGAGTGATCGCCAGGGGTCTAGGAAGAGACAGAAAGGAGAATGAGGAACTCAAAAGAATGAGTTCGATGGTGGAGGGCTCGGTGTGTACCTTGGAGCAATGTATGGGAGCACCGAGCAGGAAGGTAACAATGAAGCCCGACAGGATAGAAAGACCTGGGCGGATGGTTAATGGAACGAATTCCGCGAGTAGGCAGGAGAAAGTGAAGGCGGATCTCTCTCGGAGGCCGATGGTGGAGCAGCCGAAGAGAAAGATGGTTTCCCCGGTGGAAACAAGTTCTCGGCGGTGACGAAGAGACCTAGAAAGGGGGAACCTTCATACGCGGAGGTATGTGGAGGCACTGAGGCTGCCGATTACTCCGAGAGAGAGAGGAGTGATTCCGACGGGTGGTACGTCGTGGAAAAGAGAAGGAAAGAGAAGAGGCGACGGCCACCGGAACCTCAAATCTTCATAGAGAGGGGGATGGGCAGAGACGGCGGAGGAACCGGAAGAAGGTTACCTCCAGGAAGGAGGAGGAAGGAGGCCATCCTAATCAAGGTCGATGAGGATCGCGAATTAAAAATATGGATCCACTAACGAGTAAGGAGGAGTTAGTAGAGGACATTAAAAGGGAATGGGGAATACCCTATTCCGATCAGGTAGAGGTGAAGGCGCTTAGGATGGTGCCGTGAGGGACGCAGACGGCGGTGGTGCTGATCCCCGCGAACGTGTTCCCTAAGGAAGGGGAGGCTCTTAGGTTGAGAACGGGCCTGACGATATCGTCGGCCAGGCTCCTCCCGAATGTGCAGAGGTGCTACAAGTGCCACATGCTGGGGCATACGGCGACTAGATGCACGGTGGTATGCCCTGGTAGAGAGCTATGCAGGAGATGTGGTGGGGAGGATCGCACTATGAAGGAATATACTAAGGAGCCGAGGTATGCCATGTGCTCCAGACACGAGGGAGAGAGTGCGAGGCACATTACGGGATCATTAGCCTACCCTATGGTCAGAATTGAGGGCAGATGGAGTACGAGAAGAAGCGCCCCTAGAAGATAAAGGTCCTGCAGATCAACCTTAATAGGTGTAAGCTTGCCCAGGATCTTATGGAGCAGTATGCATGTGAGAACATGGTGGGCATGGTGGTCATCTCCGAGCCGTACAAACAGTTAGAGTATCGGTATAACGATACGGGCGGGGATGCGTCGCTGTAGGTCACTCTGTTTAATGGGAGACAAGCGATCGGCGGGACCAAGATTGCCAAGAGAGGAGTGGTCGGCGTCAGGGTAAAGAACACTACGTGCATGAGTGGATATTGTTCCTCTAATGCGAGTAGATGTGAGTTCGAAAGTTACGTGGAAGAGCTGGAGGCGGCAATAAGGGAGGGCAAGAGAAGAGCTCCGGGGACGATGGTGGCCGGAAACTACAATTCGAAGTTTACGGTCTGAGGAGGAAGGAGGTCGGAGCCGGGGGGAATGTATCTGCTCGATGCGATCACGAGGAACAGCCTGATGCCGATAAAGACGACGGGTGCTTATTCGTTCTGTAGGAATCGAAGAACGAGCTTCCCGGATATCGTTAATGTGAATAGATGGATGAGGCAGAGATGGAGGAGCAACTCGAGTATGGGCTGGTATCCTGCCTCTGATCATAGTTATGTATTGCACAATTTTATGGAGATTGGGAGGAAAAGAGCGGGAGGTATCCGCTATTTTAGATATTCAACCAAAAATATTGACGAGGAAGATTCCTGAAGAAGTTTGACGAAAGGATGGTTTTTAGCGAGAATGACGACGCGACACACGGCGATCGATTCCAGGAGGAATTGGAACGCACGTGTGTTGAAGAGTTGAAGAGGATTGTACCCCCTCGCGGGAAGAGGAAAATGAATTACTGATGGAACGATGAGTTGTCCGATCTGAGATGGACAACTCTGAAACTTAGGAGGAAAGCTCAGAGGGTAGTGGACAACGCTGGCCTGGTAAGCGAATTCAAGGAGGCGAGGAAAAGGTTGAGAAGGGCAATAGTCCACTGCCAGGAGGAGGAAGTAATGAGAAGGATTTACATAGGGGTGCCACAGGCGTCGGTAATGGGACCGCAGCTATGGAACTTGGTTTATAACGGACTCCTAAGGGCACTGGATGCTTTTAAGGACGTGGACGCGGTCGCGTTCGCGGATGACTTGGCCCTAATCATCACGATATGGAAGATGCACGAGATCGGGGACAGGATCCGCGGGCTGGTCGAGGCGGTGGCTAACTGGAGCAACGACGTGTAGCGGTACTCGTCGATAAAAATCATAATGGTTTTAGCCCAGTAAATCCGCTACACAAGAAATCGTGTTTACCCAAAGACGAGCTAATTATAGATCCGACAACCTTAGGCTGTTCTGATCGTTAATCCAAATCCGTCGTTTTTGCCGTGATCATAGGCCCTCGAGTCAGCTACCCGAAAAGCCAACAATTGTAAACAAGGTCGAGAGCTCAGCGCCCGTTGGGATGTTTCGAGAACATCTTCGAAATTCAAATCCCAACGCCTTTCGTCAACTCCGACGCATATAAATATAGCGAACAGGGTAGCGACGCATTCTTAGTTATCGAGAGACATGAGCAGCAGCAATTAAGCGATACTTCTTTGCGCCGATCTATTAGTGACCGCGAACCGAGACAGCAAGTGTATTGTACGACTAGTGTACGCATTGGGTATATTCTAATAAACTACGTAGTTAGGTATACTCTGGTATTTGTAAAAAATAATCACTACCTTATCACCTCAGACGCAAGTCTTCGGCTGGCGATGGAGAAGACCGAAGTGATATTGTTGATGGGGAAGGGAGTCCCGAAAATGTTTAACTTAGACATTGGTGGTGGGGATATCACCACTAAAGAAGAAATCAAGTATCTGGGGGGTAACACTGGATAATTCCAGGAAATACTCCTCGCACTTGGAGCAGACGTGTGAGAAGGCAGAGAGATTCGTAGCTATAACTTAAGTTATAACTTAAACATCTTATAACTTAAACATCGCTTATCGAAACATCTTTGACCGTATCAGTTGTCAAAACTGTTACAAAAAATTACAATGTAGATGAAATTGCAAAAGCAAGAAGGATATTTTATTATCGAACCCACGATAAGAATAAATATAATGTCCGAGCTCTTCTCGCGGAGGCATTCGATCGTTGCATATTCACTACCGAAATCCCCAGGTCGCAATATACATTGACAAACAGATGTTACGATTATAAAATGAGCCATGGCACTTTTACAGTTTATGATTTTACAATCCGCGGGAAAATAACATACTCAATATTCTGATTTGTGACTCAACATAAATAAAACAACAAATTTATACGTCCTCTGTATTGCATATCTCGTTGAACATGTGGAAAATCGCTAGTAGAACATAGATTATGAAGATACATTTTACTTCTTAAGATATGTTAATTTTAGTTGTTCAGCTACTGTATCATATTTGGATCTAGGCTTGAACACTCTTTCTCTACTAGTGTTGCTGTTTTTAGATGTGCTTCTTGCAGTAGGCCTATAGCATCCTACTATATATTTAACATTACTTCATGAATATATCATGAAAATTATGTAAGGAATTTTAAATAAAAGACAAATTCAAGGTAACAAACTGATAGAGCATGTTATGTAAAATATATTGTAAAACGAATAAACGATTCACTTTTTATAACATTTCATGCTTTATTTCTGTTGTAAAATGTTTCGACATACTCATTTTTGTATTATTTTTATGCAAAATTATTTTATTCTCCCAGAACTTTATAATTTAATTCTCACAAGTTAACTTACTGTTTGAAATTGACTTCCTTCTGCAGAACCATTTTTGACATATTTTATGTATCCAACACTCAGATCCGATGAATATGCGAAGCACTTCAAGGCCTGAATTTCGAAAGAGATCGCGGTGCACTCCTGTTAGGCGTCGAGTAGGCCCTAATCGTGGGGTTTTAGTCGGTAAGTCCGACACTATCCCGACACTATCCATGAGGATTTTCCCAGGAAAAAAAGTTCAAGGCTTGAATATTTTTCGAAAAATAATAATTTCACTGATCTTAGTATCAATTTCAGTAATTTCAGTAAAAATAAAAGTAATTTTCAGTATTACTAACAATTCTATTCGCTGATAAAATTAACATGTTCTTCTGAAAATTGCACTTTGTTTTATTCTCTTCTTACCACATTTTGAAATATAAATTTATGATACATGTTCCCGTTCCGCATATACGTCAAAAGAAGTGTCTCTTTTCTTAAGTTGAGATCACTGTAAGCATCTTCAGTTTATTCTCTTGCATTAATGGTGGAAACAAGCAATCGAAGAGGTAGTATGCATCAAAATATAATACAATATGCTCAAATGTACTATAATATATTACATGAACGATATCGGCAACTGTGATCGAACATAGAAGACCGGGAACGATAGCGTCATAAGCAGCTTGTTTCTTTTTGTTCCTTATTTGAAGTTTTAGCTTTCCTCCCTTACATTAATCAGCTCTTTATGTTCTATCTGTTTCCTCCTCTTTTTCCACCTACTTAGGGGCTCATTTTCTGGAATCCGCGGACACAGTACGTAATTGATCTTCATCGAACAACCTTGCCAATACCTTGCATCGTCATTTGCCACTCGCTCATTTGAAGAGATTTGAGAGGCAAAGATTCTGATTTATTTTCCTTTGAACATCGTCATCTCGATAGTATTCCTATTACAGCATGTATATATTTCATGATATGGAATAATATCATATGATGGTAATAAAAACATGCATCGAGTTCAGCAGACGTTCATGTAGATTAAATTTTTGATATCCAAATTTACTGCAGTGGTGCAGTGCGACATATGATTGAGTAGCTTCCCAAAACAACCACAGTTAAAAATTTGGCAGGAGTCCCATTTCAGGAATAGGCTGTCCAGAACAATAAACTCCATACATTTTAAGGTAGTCCATATGAGATCGTTGCCCCAATAGACCCAAATGCCAATAAGAACATCTTAAAGGATTTTCAAATCCAAGTCGAAAATACATTCATAACCAGTTGCAATTTACATATAGCGATGATTGATTTTAGTCTCGTGTGCAAGGACTAAATATGTTTTCACTTGAAACCTTTTTGACTTCAGGTGTCTTTTTCTTTGCATAGTATCTATCGACAGTTTTGAGCGCAGGGACGTTGGTTTGAAAATTTTGGGTAGACTCGACATCTGTGTTTTGATGAGAAACGTAATTGTTGACAATACATCTGTTCGGTTGCAATGTACTACCGCACTGATACATTGTATTGATTGTATTGTCACCTACACCGTGACTATAGCCAGTTTTCAATGGTACTAGGAGTATTTTAACTCGTAAAAGGATGACTGCAACGACATAAAAGAGGAAATTACGGAGTGCGTTACCTGCAGTCAAAGCAGTGAAACTTTGTGCTCCTGTTTAGTAACTGGAGGTCAAATTACGCGAATTGCATTTTTCTCTACAAGAAAATGGAAACACGTGTGTAGTAAATGCCGCATATTTATCGAAAAGTAGGTTGTTCATAAGATTTTCGATTTTCAAATATTTTTGAGGTGTTCATTAATTTTCTTTAAGAAGCTTTTGCATCTTACAACCTTTTCCATCGATTGCGATCTCACTGCATATAGTTTTGTTTGTAAGTATTACATAAGCAAATGTTTCACTTGCTCGTTTGTCGAAATTGAAACTTGATATTATTTTATATTATTGTTGCTATATTTCATTGCACAATCCTCGTATGAAGAAAAACATATTAAAATTCTGGATATAGTTTCCTTACAGATAAAGCATGATTATACATTCCAAGTATTGTAGTATCGAAAAAGGATGGGATTAGGATAATTTAGATTTGTAAAATTCTCCTAATACTATTTATTAAGATAAATAAAAATAACAAGGATTAATTGGACAGAGAACGATAAATGTTCAACTTGAACTAAAACACAAAAGTCTTATTCCGCTCAAATCACTCTCTATAACTCTCGTCTTCGGCATCCGCACTCGCACGCTCTCGATTCTCAACCCATACTGCGCGCCTTTTGCGTTCGTTCTCGCCTGCGTCTTAACTAACATTGTCTTTAGCGTCTCTTTTGTTTTTTTCCCCGCCCTATAGCGCACGTGTCCCGAAAACGCTCGTGGCCAGGGTCACGTAGGCCTTTTAGACGAAACTGTTCAGTTGAAAAGATCGACGATACATTGCTGTACCCAACGACACCGCGGTTCTCGCAACATTGTATACGGTTCGGCCGATATCTTAGGCCTTTTGTCCACGATACTACACTCGGCCATTCCTGACAAATCACATCTGCCCTCAGATGTGCTCATCACTGTTCTCACTATCATCACTAACACCAATGTTCCACCACTTCATGTGGTCGGCTGCGGTGGAAGTCGTGCGCGGTCCCTCGTGTTCGCCTTCTCGTTGCACTACGTAACGGTCATTTCGCAGGACTTTCACCACACGGTACGGCCCAAGGAACTTTGAATGCAGCTTTAATCCAGGACCGCCTTGCGTCCTCTCGATCGCCACCAGATCTCCTGTTTTGTAGACTGTCGCCTTCTTGCGTCTCTTGTTGAACGTTTGTCTATTGCGGGTTTGAAGCTCCTCGATCCGTCTCTTTGCTATTTCACGCAATTGATCCCGTTCTTCCTGGAACATTGCGACCCATTCATCTTCAACTAACTGCCTCATCTGCGGATCGTCCCGCATTCTCATCCGCGTGCCAAACAGCAACTGGAACGGAGTAACGCTAGTGCTTCTGCTGGGTGTTGCGTTGAGGTATTTTTGAGTTTTCTCCAGGTGCTTGAACCACTCGCCTGGCGTTGGTGCAGATAACTTCGTCAACAACGGGATAAGTATCCGGTTTACTCTTTCTACCTGACCATTGGCCCGCGGAATTCCAGTTGTAGTTCGCACGTGCTCTATGCCTTCCTCGCTACAATAGTCCTCGAAAGCACCAGCTGTGAACGCCGTCCCACGGTCAGAGATGATCCTTCGCGGATTCCCGAAACAAACAGACTGTTTTTCCAAGCGGCTGATAACCTCTGCAGAACCCGTTGATTTGGTGGGGTACAACCAGACGAACTTGGTGAAAGCATCGACCACTACGAAGATATGCCGGTAGCTTTTCTTTGTAGTGGGTAACGGTCCAATATGATCGACGTGATACGTGTCGAACGGCAATTCTCCCTTGTCGATGGTATTTAGCAACCCTTCCTTCTTCCCTTGCTTTCTCTCCGCAAGGATACAGTCGATGCAACTCCGCACCACCCTTTCCACTTTCTCGCGCATTCCCCGGAACCAGTAGTCCCTTTTTACCAACGCCTCTGTTTTGGTAACGCCGAAATGGCCACGTTCGTGAGCTCGTCGGACCACTTGGGTTTGCATCGACTTCGGCACGACCAATAGCGGTGTGTCTTCTACTTCTCGATACAAAAGTTCGTTTCTTAAGACGTACCCGTCGGCCTCGTACTGCTTTATGTTGTCTCGGATCTGTCGCAGGTCATCCTCTTGCAACTGCGCTTCTCTCAAACGTACGACAATCCCTCGTTCGTCTTCGTCTATTAGCATGACCTCGGGTAGGGGGTTTCGACTCAACGCGTCGACATGCATCATACTGGTCCCGGGCCTATGCTCCACCTTATAATCGAACTCCTCTAGGAGGATCGCCCACCTCGCGACGCGCACGCACAAGTCCTTTTTCCGCATTGTTAACGCGAACGCCTGACAATCTGTAACGATTTTGAATGGAATGCCGAGCAAGTAGACACGGAATTTCTTCAGCGCTTTCACGATGGCCAAAACCTCAAGCTCGTAACTGGTGTACTTCTCTTCAGCCGGTGATGTTTTTCCGCTCGAGTAATACACGGGGTGAAAAACGTTGTCCTCGCTGTCGCGTTGCAGTAAGATCGCTCCGTATCCCCCGCTGCACGCATCCGTATGCAGCTGAGTCTCCGCTCCAACGCGATACAGCTTCAACAGTGGCTTCTCGCTTAACGCGGTTTTTAGGCTTCCGAACGCTTCGCGCTCGCGCGATTCGAACCTGAACGGGACATTTTTCCTTAATAGATCTGTTAATGGTCTCGCGATGACAGAATACCGGGGCACAAACTTCCTAAAGTATCCCGCTAAGCCCAGGAAACTCTGAACATCTCTAGCCGATCGGGGCTCCGGGAAATTAGCGACGGCCTTGGTTTTGCATTCAGATGGTTGAATATTACCGCCCTCGATGATGTGGCCCAAATATTCTATTTTCGTTTGTAGGAATCGACATTTACTCCAGTTTACGAGTAGTCCGTGTTCACTAGCAACACGCAGCACTGTGCTTAGTTTCTCTATCCCACTCGAAAAGTCAGTCGACGGCACGATCAGATCGTCCATGTACGTCAGCACCACCCCTGTCGCGATCAACTCTTTAAAAACTGCGTTTATATATTTCTGAAAGACGGCTGGCGAATTGCACAATCCAAAAGGCATTTTGAGGAATTCGTACTGGCCTGTGGGGACTACGAACGCTGTATACTTCCTGCTACTTTCCCCAACAGGAACATGAAAAAATCCGTTCTTAAGATCCAACGTGCTAAATACCCTCGAGCCCTGTAGCGAATCTAGTTGGTCTTCGATCAAGGGCAGTGGGTATCTATCTTTTACTACCTTTTTATTTAATTGTCTATAATCAACGCAAATTCTAGTCGAGCCGTCTTTCTTTTTTACCAAAATCGATCGGACTGGCATAGTCGGAATGTGATTGGCGTATTATTCCATCCTCCAGCCACATTTTGATCTGTTTGTCGACCTCGACCTTGTCTTGTGGAGATAGTCTTCGCGGCCTTTCGTAAACCGGAATATCGTCATGCAATATTATGTTCATTTTGATTCCTACTTCGCGCGTTTTCTGTGGCCTATAATTTCGGATTAAACTCTCTACTGCCTGCTTATGGTGCACGTTTTCGATATGGGATAAATCTACTTCACGCGCCCCCGTCTCTATGTCTACTTTAAAAACTTCCGGAATCCCATCGGAGTTTTCGTCTTTTAATCTGAAAATGGAGATATCTCCCCTCCTCCTGTTCATCTCAACGGTATCCAGGAAGTCTGTGCCTATTATCAACGAACGGTGCATCATAGTGTTTGGAACTACATGCACCGTTATATGATATAACTCATCATCTATGACAATATCCGTTGAAAATTTCCCGAGCGTAAGATTGTTCTCGGATCCGATACTGCGAAACTCGATAATTTCCCGAATTAATTTGGGCGCTCCAATTTTGGCATGCTGATCCGCCCGCATCAGGGTTAATTCGCTACCGGTATCTATCAACGCGCTCAGTTCGCAATTTCCAATTCTAACACTTTTACAACCCGCTCGCAGCGACATTTGTGTATTACAAACCTCTTTAGGGGGCTTACCCAGATCGCTGCATTTCGATGCGACGTGTCCGTACTCTCTACACTCGAAACACTTAGGACCCTTCGACTTGTTCGGGCAATCCGCGCTTACATGTGCTTTATCGCCGCAATTGTAGCAACGCGTCTTTCTCGCACTTCCACCTTGACTGGGACTGTTGTTTCTCTCAACTCTGGCCGGCTTCGCAACCGACTTCGTCCTTCGGCTCTTCTGCTCCTCGTACGCGATTAGCCTCTTCCTTAGCTCCTTGATGGATGCAGCACCATACAGCATAGATTTATGGACCTCTTCGTCTATTATCCCGTCTATGATGTACTCTACTTTGACTTCTTCCTCTATGTCGGCATGACTGGCTATTTCCAGCATGCGATACATGTAGGCCAAGCACGCCTCGTCGCTTTTCTTTCTCGTCCCACTAAGCTTTTGGTGTACTTGCCTACTGTTGGACTTTCTGGAGAACTCTCTGATTAGTCCCTTCTTCAGCTCATGCCAAGTCCTGGCATGGCACTCGAAGCTTGCGAATATTTTCGCCGATCCCCTCAGCAGCTTCCTCGCGTAGACTGCCTTCTGACCGTCGGACCACATACACGTGTCCGCGACTTCTTCGAATGATTCGAACCATCGCTCCACGTTTTCACCTTTGTCACCGCTAAACAATTCTAATGCGTCTTCGACGTCTTTAAAGCTTAACACCGAAACGGTACCTGCCTTTTGGCGATGTTCATCACGGTCCGAGCACATCGCTCGCGTACCTCCTTCGTGTTTCATCACGTCTCTCTCATCTTTTTCATTGTCACTTTCGTCGTCGCTTTCTTCTTCCGACGATACGTTGTCTCCTTCCAGGGCCGCCTGTAGCCGTGCGCGTAGTTCAGATTTTCTCCCTGTGACCTTTAACCCCAAGCTAGCGAGGCGCGCTCTCAACTCCTTCGTCCTCAGCTTCTCGAGGTCTTCGTCTCCATCCTGATCGCGCTCAGCTCTCTGCCCACTCCTTAGGTTTCGCTGATTTACCGATTCCTCATCGCGCTTCGATTCCTTCGAAGTTGATTGACCAGCCTTATACGCTCGGTTCAGCCTGGCCATCAGCACTGACTTCGAGCCTGATATCGGCAGATTCAGACTTGCGAGCTTATTTCTTAGCTCCTCCAGCGTCGAAACCTCTTCAGTCGAAAACTGTTCCTCTTCACAATTTGCCATTTTCAACTCTTTTTTTTTCAGCACAATTAGTTCCGTTAAACGTGTCGTTCTCTGTCTGGTTTCAATCCCGGACGAGCCCCCAATTTGTAGTATCGAAAAAGGATGGGATTAGGATAATTTAGATTTGTAAAATTCTCCTAATACTATTTATTAAGATAAATAAAAATAACAAGGATTAATTGGACAGAGAACGATAAATGTTCAACTTGAACTAAAACACAAAAGTCTTATTCCGCTCAAATCACTCTCTATAACTCTCGTCTTCGGCATCCGCACTCGCACGCTCTCGATTCTCAACCCATACTGCGCGCCTTTTGCGTTCGTTCTCGCCTGCGTCTTAACTAACATTGTCTTTAGCGTCTCTTTTGTTTTTTTCCCCGCCCTATAGCGCACGTGTCCCGAAAACGCTCGTGGCCAGGGTCACGTAGGCCTTTTAGACGAAACTGTTCAGTTGAAAAGATCGACGATACATTGCTGTACCCAACGACACCGCGGTTCTCGCAACATTGTATACGGTTCGGCCGATATCTTAGGCCTTTTGTCCACGATACTACAGTATACACATGTATTCTTTGTGAAATAATGAAATAATGAAAATCTCGTCTTCACGATTAGAAAATTGATGTGATTGCATATCTGACGAAAATAATAGGGTCCACTTCCTTGAGTAACGTTGCTACAAAACTGCGTACTATTCACGCGATCATGTGATTTGAGTGCACAAACGAAAGATTGGAATCGTTATAGTTTTCTTCTTTTTATATATGTATCTGTATATAATTTTGCACATTTTGCCAAATTATTCAAATTTCATCACATAAATAGATATCACAAGTTCAAAACGTTGCTGTGTCATTGTCTAATCTAATCTAATCTGCATAGAGTTTTCAACGTTTTGATGGCCAATATCTACATCTTTAGATTTGTTATAGATATCTCCGACACATGTTGATATACGACAAATTACAGTAGAGTAGATAATACATTGTTGGCTAGGAACTTCCTGCATATTCTACAATTCCGTTCGTCTGGACGGATTACATTGGAGTCGGATTCTTTTTCATCGTTAAATACAACTTGTCTTTAACGTCTTCTACATTGTATACTGTACACGTATCTTTATGAATTCTATACGTTTTTCTTTACGTTAAGATGTGAATGATATCTAACGTTGCAGTGTTGCATGTTGCAAATGCTTATATCGTTGCAAAATACATCGTACGGTGTATCGCAAGACCTAATATTTTAGCAAATCTTTTTTTGCCAACGCGACTGTTCTCTGCTCTTTCTTGTTTTATATTTTCTAGCACTTCTAAGCAATTATATTTCTATCTTTTCATTTCTATTAACAAATTTTGTAACTGTAATAGCAGAATTCTGTCAATTTCGTTATTATTTAAAATTTTCCCTCGAAGAGACACTTATTTCGAAAATTTAGTGAGAAATAAAAGAATGAAATGTTGGGTAGACTTGTACTCTATGATGTAATAAGATTCCTTCTGTAACTTTAGATTTTCTTCTATAATTTTCATAATTTATTACAGCGATTTTCCGTATGCTTTCCGTGACATGCATAACTTATAGAACATAAAATTTAGAAAATATAAACAAGTAAAATTTATATAAATATTAAGTATGCTCTCATTTCTCCTTGAATTCTGTATCAAATGTAGATACCGTAGTGGGTGGGGTAGTGGGTATAGTGGGTAGTGCACTAGGGTAGTGCACTGGCGTGCACTTTTCACTTGACACGTGATCCATAAATCGAAAACATTTACAGGATTAGAGATTCCTTCAAGTTCATAAGATTGAGTTATAAAGATGTAGTTAAAGATATGAAGTTAAAACTTTAGCTTGTAGTGAGTCCTTAGGTTTATTGGAGGTATGAATAACGGCACGCGGACCCTTGGCGGCCAGACAACGAGGGACGTCGCACGGACCATCTCACGCGACGTAACAGTTCGTTTGTTCTGCAATATCCTCAAACAATTCATTGGAGTTTATAAGAATTCTCTGCCATTGCACGTGACTCTACATTCAAGCGTGCAACCCTTCTTTTTTTTATTAGAGATGAGGAGAAAATGCAACTACGTATACGATCTCCCCGTCCTCGCCTAATCAGATACCACCCTTGTCTCCGCGGAGAGGTCGGAAATTTACACCGAGTCCCACATCTAACGACTACCGAAAAAATGACTATATAAGACGGTGACTTCAAAAGGGATCGAATCACCGGTTACGTCTCCATCACTGCCCTACTGCATCACGACCTGTTAATCGCAACTCAACTGAACATTTTTAATCACGAGGCACAACCAATCCGATGTAGAGATCTGCTAGACACCGGCTCCAGTATGAACTTTATAACCGAAAAATTGGTAAAATCACTCTGCATAAAGCAGGGGAGATGTTCGAACTAATTCGGATTCCTTGATACCCTAACGACGACTTCAAAACACTTTATTACGGCCACGATAGCCACCATGCAAGAAACAAACAAACGTACATTGACTTTTTTGGTCATACCGACAATAACGATATTGATCCCAGATCAAACCGTAGATCGCGCAATGTTTCAAATGCTTAGGAATCTCCAACTAGCCGACCCAAGATTCCATGGGCCTGGACAGATCGAAATCTTATTGAGCGCGGGACCAACACTGGCATCATAATGCGTCAGACAAATCAAAACCAATCGATTAAACGATACCGACTTGCGTCTGCAAACTCTCGACTCGATTCGGTTGGGTCGTCGGAGGGAGCCCAGCCGCTCAATCGACATCGCGCGCATTTCACGCAATTACAACGGATTTACAAGCGGATCTCGTCCGCTTCTGGAAAATTGACGAGAGACCGCCCACCATGCACATTTCGGAAGCTGAACGACAATGTGAGGAGCACTTCCGATACCATGTCCAACGCAGCAGAGAAGGGCGATACATCGTCGCCCTACCATTCAACGAGAGACTTTCTTCACTTGGGACGTCAAAGTCCGTTGCAATGAGCAGGCTCGCCTACCTTCATCGCCGATTCCAACGCGACAAACAATTTGAAACACGGTAATTCAAGAATATTTAGACTTGGGTCACATAACGAAGATCACGACTGATCACCCATCATGGCGTGATCAAGGAATCGAGCAACGCTACCAAACTTCGGGTTTTATTCGACGGATCGGCATCCAGCACCACCGGAGTTTCTCTCAACGATACTCTTCATACAGGACCGAAGTTACAAGAGGACCTGTTCGACATTCTATTGAGATTCTGCTCACATCAATATGTCCTAACCAGCGATATTCAGAAGTAGTATCGGAAAATCCTAGTACGCCCAGAAGACCGGAAATACTAGCTAATTCTATGGCGTAATTCCAACGGGGAGGTCGAAACAAATCAACGCAACACTGCGAAGTTCGGACTCTCAGCAGCCTCATACTTAGCCCTGAGGTGCCTAAAACAGTTGGCAAATGGCGAGGGACATCGATTCCCGCGAGCGGCATCAGCTTTACAGCACGACTTCTATGTCAATGACGCTCTCACCGGAGCTGATGCGAAAGAATAAGTATTATCAATCAGACAAGAACTTACTGAACTTCTCTAATCGGCCGGCTTAAACATCCGAGAATGGGCCTCCAATGACAAGGACATACTTCGACGGCTATCCAAAAAGGACAAAAACCGAATATTACAATTGGGTGAGTCCCAAACTCTAAAAACACTTGGCATTTTTTGGGATTCCCATGATGATGCAATCCTTTACTCGGTCGAGGCCACAGATACCACCTCCCGTGTTACAAAACGATCAATTAGTTCTGTGATTGCCAGAATCTATGATCCACTAGGATTGCTCGCGCCAGTGATTGTTAGAGCAAAAATCATATTGCAACGGGTGGGGGCATTGAAGATCGATTGGAATGAGTTCCTTCCAGCAGATTTGCATTCAGAATGGAACCGATATTACATCCAATTACCATTACTAAATGATATACGGTTCCCTCGCAAGACAGTAGAGAGGTCAAGAATGAACATTGAATTATACGACTTTTATGACGTCAGTGAGAGAACGTGCGGAGCATGTGTGTACCTTCGCAGTATCAACTCTCACGGACACACCCAGACAAGACTACACACGGCGCAATCAAAGGTGGCGCCGCTAAAATCACAGATCATCCCGAGACTCAAACTAAGCGGAGCATTGCTTCTCAACTCCCTAGTCTTCGGCATAAGGAAGTCCTTAACGATAGATGTTTCTCAGATCGTGTATTGGACCGATTCCACCATCGTGCTCTAGTGGATCAAGTTTTTACCACAAACATTAGAAACCTTTGTGGCGAATCGCGTACCTCAGATACAAATCAAAACCAACATCGCCGGCTGACATCATGTCCCCACCGCCGACAACCCAGCAGATCTAATTTCTCGAGGTCAGACGCCCAAGGAATTCCCGCGCCCGAACATTTGGAGAAACGGATTCGAGTGCTTAAGTAGAAAGAAGAAAATTGGCCGAACTGGATCCCAACACCGCTGAGCGAAATCCGGGAACAACAAAAGGACGATATGCCTAGTTACGAACACCGTCGACCATACTCTATTAGGAAGATATTCGTCCTGGACAAAACTAATAAAAGTCGTCGATGGGTGTCTTCGATGGAGATACAAACAAAACCGAGCTGCACATCTCACCACAAACGAATTAACTTCAGCACATAACAAGTTAATACAGATACTACAAGACATGCATTTCTCGAATGAAATTCGTACGCTCCAGAAGGATCAGGTCAAGGACGTCGGAGGGAAACTTCAATCCCTAAATCCCTTCATCGATAAGGAGGAGACACTACGAGTGGGGGGACAACTCAGTAACTCACCGATGCCTCTCCAGCAAAAACACCCCATCCTTCTACAAAGATCACCAGTAACAAAAACAATCATAAAACAGGAATAACCATCATTCAAGGACACAGGCCACCTTATACGCGGTCAGACAACGCTACTGGCCTGTCGACGATTTTAGTCAAGTATGGCGCACCATCAAAAGGTGCGTACGATGTTGTCGAGCCAACCTACCACCAGTAGAATACCTGATGAGAGCCATATTCATATGTCTGGCAACCGAAGCTGTTCATATTGAATTGGTGAGTGATCTCACAACCGATATATTTGTAGCGGCACTCGACGGTAAAATTCATAACGGTTTCCGTCTAGTGAACCCGCCACACAAAAACCGTGTTTACCGATAGATTAGTTTATCATAGATCCGACAACCGTATCAGGGAAGTCCTGGCTGCCGTGGACGATACGGACATCGAGAAACTGACACGGACAGCGGATAAAATTGAAAAGGCGTACAATCGTAACGGACAGCGCGCTCACAGGGTAACCACCGTCGCCGAGCCACCGGCACCACATGCATGTAAAAACGACGCACTGGCCGCCGAGGTTAGCAGACTGCGGGAACAAATTAAAGCTATGGAAATCGGCGGGTATCATCGACCACGACGACGCTCGTGTAACGTAAATCACATCAGAGACCAGGACACACACACACACCGCGGGCAGGATGGTGTCCCGGTCGGCATACTTCGAACCCGATGGACCGACGAGAGAAACACATGGCGACCTTGGCGACAATGTATATTGGCAGAGTACCTGAGGATTCATTTATGGCCTAACGGTCCTTCCACCAAATGTTCCAGAAGCGTAGCAACGGTCACGTACGCCTACAGGGTAGTGGGGATAATGAGAGAACAGATGACCGAAAGTAAAAAGATTGTAAGAGCCTCACTCTCGTACGGTCACGGCTAGAGCTCGGAAGTGTCTTATAAGTGTATAAACGAAGGAAAAATAAAGTTTTCTTCTTTTTTTAAAAATTTCCTTTTATTTTACGTGACACTCGAATTCACTCACTCGATCCCGCCGCCGTTCGCGTTCGCGAGACAAGCCGCGCCAGGACCGGATATGTTTCTATCACGCGAGGTTCGGTGATCGCGCTACGAAATGTATCATTCCATGCAAGTGGAAATCGGGAAATCTTTGTCACGGACCAGAGGACGAAGACTTCGTTCTTAGTAGACACCGGCGCTGACATTAGCGTATATCCCCGCAGCAAACTATCAAGGGACGTAAAAAAACCGCGTATGAACTATTCACGGGACGCGCATCGCAATTTATGGCACCTTAACGATGGAGCTGAACCTGTCCCTTAGACGTGCCTTCAAATGGCACTTCACAGTCGCCGATGTGTAAACTCCCATCATCGGCCTAGACTTCTTAAGTTATCACAGGTTGCTTGTGGATCCAAGGAAGAAGCGACTTCTCGACACAACGATCCAGTTGTCTGCCAGGGGATACGCCGCCAACAGCAAACAGCCTATGATCAAGATCATAATCGGAGATTCGGCCTATTACCGATTGTTGCGAAATTTCCGGATCTAACGCGCCCACCGACCTTTGGGCGAGAGAAAATCCGGCACAGTGTGGAGCATCGCATCGAAACCACACACGGCCCACCCGTCTATTGCAAACGACGCCGTCTTGCACCCGACCGACTAGCCTTCCTAGGCCATACGGTAAACGCACAGGGAATAAAACCGCTCGCCGATCGAGTTAAAGCCATAAATGAAGCATCGCTCCCCGCGAACATCAAGGCACTACGCAGATACCTCGGTATGATTAACTTTTACCGACGTTTCATACCGGGCACAGCTAAAATTTTACAACCCCTCAACGATTTGCTACAAGGGGCGAAAAAGGGCAACATGCCCATTACCTGGTCGGAGGAAGCCAAAACGAGCTTTAGCGAATCAAAACGCGCCCTAGCTAACGCTACGATGTTAGCGCATCCTATACCTGGCGCGCCCATCAGCCTCGCTGTAGACGCGTCCGACTTTGCAATAGGAGCGGTGTTGCAGCAACACGCGAATGACACTTGGCAACCGTTGGGTTTCTTAACTAAACCCTTAAATTCCGCGCAGCGAAAATATAGCGCGTATGATCGCGAATTGCTCGCTGTGTATACCGCGGTCAAGCGATTTAGACACGCCGTAGAGGGGAGGAATTTTATTATTTTCACAGACCACAAACCCCTCACTTATGCGTTCAGTCAAAATCCCGACAAGTGTTCGCCGCGACAATTCCGGCAGCTAGATTATATAGGTCAGTTCACGACCGATATAAGGTAAATAAAAGGGTTGAATAACAACGTAGCCGACGCCCTATCTCGCATCGAAGCGATAGGAAAGTCCGTCGATCACCAAACTCTCGCCTCCGCGCAAGAAAACGACAAGGAGCTACGCGATATCATCAAATCCGATACATCCGCGTTGCAGGTAAAGAAAATACGTTTTCCGGATTACGATGCGGAAATATACTGCGACGTATCAGACGACATAGTACGACCGTACGTGCCGGAATCCTTGTGGCGCGACGTATTCAATTCGCTCCACGGATTTTCCCATCCAGGGATACGCGCGACCCAAAAACTAATAAAATCGCGTTTCGTTTGGCCGGCGGTAAATAAAGATTGCCAAACATGGACACGGCAATGTATCCCGTGTCAGCAATGTAAAGTGACTAGACACGTATCAGCGCGGACCGGAACATTTGGAGAGCTCGCAGGACGATTCGAGCATATACATTTAGACATTATCGTTATGCAATATTCACAAGGGTACCGATATTGTCTAACATGTATCGACCGTTTTTCACGTTAGCCCGAAGCTATTCCCATTGTAGATATGGAAGCAACGACCTTTGCCTCGGCCCTTCTCTCCACATGGATAACGCGTTTTAGCGTCCCAGCAAAAATAACAACCGATCAAGGACGCCAATTCGAATCCAACCTTTTCAACGAACTATGCCGGATGCTCGGCGTTAAGCATTTGCGTACTACAGCGTAGCACAACGCGTCCAACGGGATGGTAGAGTGCATTCACAGGCAGCTTAAGGCAGCAATCAAATGCCACAATTCGAGCAACTGGGTTGGCCTAACCATAGTTCTTTTAGGCATTAGAACCGCTATCAAGGAGGACCTGAATGCAACGGCAGCCGAAATGATTTACGGTTCTGATATACGATTACCGGCAGAGTTTTTTGTACCTGCAAAACAACCGGCTAACACGGAATTCGCAAATCGTCTGCGAGAACGAATGAACGATATTAGACCTCTGCCAACTTCGCGACACGGCGAAAAGAAAATTTTTATGTTCCGCAATTTAGGAACTTCACCGTACGTTTTCGTACGCCACGATGCAATCGGAGGTCCACTACAACCACTGTACGACGGTTCCTCTCAGGTTATACAGCGTGAGGAGAAAACTTTTACCATACGAATGAAGGACAAAAGCGTGAAAGTCTCCGTAGATCGCCTAAAACCCGCCTTCATCGTTTCGGAAGATATCAAACAACTTGAAAAGAGCGCAGAAACCCACGGCACGTTTTTACCTGGGAAAATCTTACGGCCGGAAAGCAGCGAGCAAGCGCAACAAAGCGAGGGAGACGTTTGAATTAAGTGGTTAGCAAGAGTATCCGCGCTAACGTAAGCAAAATAAAAATATAAAAGGAAGTAGTAACGTTACCACTGGCAGGAGGGTACTGTAGCGGCACTCGACGGTAAAATTCATAACGGTTTCCGTCCAGTGAACCCGCTATACAAAAACCGTGTTTACCGATAGATTAGTTTATCATAGATCAAACAACCTTAGCCAGTTACCGAATGTCAATCAAAATCCGTCGTTTTTGTCGTGATCATATGCCTTCGATTCGACTACCCGAAAGGTTAAAATTCGTAAACAAGGTCGAGAGTTCAGCGTTCGTTGGGATCTTTCGAGAACACCTTCGAAATTAAAATCCCGACGCCTTTTGTCAACTCCGACGGTTATAAATATAGCGAACAGGGAAGCGAGGCAACCTTTTGTTATCGAATGACACGAGCAGTAACAGCTAAGTTGATACTTCCACTGCGCCGATATATTCGTAATCACGAATCAAGCCAGCAAGTTGTGTTATACGACTAGTGTACACTTAGGATATACCTTAACAAATTATATTGTTAAATATACTCTAGTGTTCCTAAACCTTCTATCGCCTACATACACCTCATATTCCTTGCCGGCCTCCGCCGATTCATCTCTCGGTGAGAATATTGCACGACAATTCTATCAGACATCGGCACCAACTTCGTCGGGGCTAACAAGGAATTGAAAGAACTGCAGATCCTCTCCCGATCCGGAAAGAACTCCCGCCTACTTACTCCAACATCACCAGATTCTAATGATCTTCCTGTCCTCACTCTCGGAAACAAGGGCAGTCATAACATTCGCGTCATTCTCAGGGAGGGCAACGTTCCATCAATGCAGTGGCCCTTGCGCCGCGTAATCAAGATCCACCCCGGAGCAGATGGAATAATACGGACAGCTACTGTGCAGATTTTTTTATATTTACCAGTATTTTACAATCAATTCTCGCATTGAGAATTTTAAGTAATTTTCTCTGGCGTGGCGCAGTAACATAGCTAATTATTTATAATAAGTTAATACTTATTATAGATAAGTATAATTTATAAATAATTATTATAAGTAAGTAAATATTACTTATTATAAATATCTATTTGAATCTTGTGCTTAGGTCTAACGGATAGTGCTTTTTAGCCTGTGGATCTGGTCCGACGTATTAAGCAATTTAGTAATTACGGGGTTCGATGTTTCTTGACTCTTTTGCTATATCTATTGCTATATTTTGTTATTTCTTCTTTGACTATGGGTATCTTGAGGTCGCGATGAGTTGCTTCGTTGGTAGCATACCAGGGTACATTTATTAGAGATCTTAGCGTCTTCGATTGGAAGCGTTGAAGTATTTCAATGTTGGAATTACTTGCTGTTTCCCATAGTTGTATTCCGTAGGTCCAGACAGGTTTTATTATGGTATTATAGAGTGTAATTTTGTTCTGCGTGCTTAGGTTGGAGCGTCGGCCAGTGAGCCAGTAGAATTTTTTAAGTTTATCCTTGAGTTAATTCGATTTATCTCTCTTGTCTTATCTGAGATGTCTTGTCTGAGATTTATCTGAGATGTCTTGTTTCCATGTTAATCTCCCGTCCAGAGTCATGCCCAGGTATCTGACTGAATCCTTGTTAGGAATTGTTATATTGTTAATGGTCACCTGAGGACAGGTTTGTTTTCGCAGTGTGAAGGTTATACGTGCGGATTTGTTTTCGTTAATTTTGAAGCCCAATTTATGAAACCACTTTTCCATAGAGTCGAGACATCGCTGGAGAGTGGACGAAGTAATTATCTACCGTGCAGATGGCAGCGAGTATCTTGAATCGCGGCGTCAAACGACTGATCTCCCTACCCCGTTAACCCGATCCAGGCGAGTCCGAACAGCTCCGAAGAGCGAAGGATGTGGAGATGATATCCACCTGACCCTTCACACAGAATTTTGATCGGTGCCCTCTCAACGGGAGGAGGATGTTATGCCGCGTGAGACATCTGCACTTCATCCCTCATTGTCCGGCAGCCAACAGTCTACGTACCGTCCCTCCGACCCCTCAATAGATCGAAAGACCCACCATAAACTTTAACCTTTTAACTCCATTGTTTCAACACATGTTTTTCAGTTAATCTGTTTGTCCTGAAGGATTTTCTAATCCTAGAAATGTTTTTTGGTTCATGGCTGGTTCTTAGTAAAGTCCTTAGGTTTACTATTCGCTCTTAGAAATTACGGAAAAAGCGGGTAGTGACCTAACGGAAAATCCGGTTTTTCCCTTAAACAATGACACCCACTAGCAACGTTGGTAGGAGGTTTCTTCCCCTCTAATCACTCATTAATATTGACTAGAACCAATGAACATCGCAGATCGTTGCCTTCGCCGTACTAACGAAAAGTGTGAGCAACGAATCCGCTTTCTTCTTTCAAAAAACATACCCGCATGGAGCTTTCCTCTGTAATTGCATGAGAGCGGAACATCAGTTTACTGGACTGTTACTTCTTCTACATCAAGAAAGTCAAATTCTTCCTCTATTACATTAATTGTAAGGGCCTTGCTCCACTACGAAGGAACATTCAGTGTATATCCATCGGATCTTCATACGTCGACGAATCATCTACGACATTTATATCACACGCAACGGCGTAAGTTCATTGTATTAAGTTGATGGAAATATAAAATTTATAACCTGTTAATCGCAGTGTTATATCACATCAATCACCCCTATTATCCCAAAAGAAATAAGTCCTATAATAATAAGTGTCCTAAAAGTTTTAATAATTTTGTCCTAGCACCCGACATTCTCAATAAATTGAGTTTTTAAATTCCAGTGCATCGTATAAGAACACACATTCTCTTCGTACCCGAAACTTTATGGCTAATATAACAGCTTGGATCATCTAGTTGTAAAAGCCAACAATTTCGACAATAAACTGCTCTTTTTTGTCACTCTATCTAGTCTTAAGCACTCCGCTCACATCACCGTATGTATCTACTAAAATCAATTGCGCGATCTCGTACAACCAGTCTTTTCTTTTCCTGTTCTTGTTTCGTCGTGTTCTATATATTATTTTATTTTTTATGATGTTACGTTTATGCTGTGTCATCTCAAGTCATTTGCATTATCTGGAAATAAGAGTTTATCTCATAGATACAAAAAATAACTATTACTATATTATTAACTATATTAAAGGCGTTTAAACTCTACTTTTCTACACTCCATTGCACTGCATTGTCACGTAAATCTCCCACTACGTACACTTCGGAAATACGTACCTTACAATTTGGACATTCGGTAGATTATTCTATCTTTATTGCTAATTAATATGTGGATGGTTACCTCAAGCGGGATACTATCTTTCAATTGCTCTATTTTATTTCTTTAGTGAGATCAGTGGGTTGTTTTCTCTTTAGTCTTCTTTTTATGAGAGTTTTGCTCGATTTAACAGCCAACTGGTTTGGATTTCTTGCCATTCTTTCCTTGTATTCTTTTGCGTATCTGCCGATTTCTTCTTTGACTGTTGGTATTTTTAGGTCTTTGCGTATATCCTCGTTTCTGACATACCTTGGGGCGTTGACTATTGTTCTGAGTATTGTAGAGGACTGCGTAGAGGATGGTTGATCATGAGTGAGATTTACTAGATGTTATTGCTCGTTGACGTAACCGTCGAATATATTTAAAATGATAAAGAGATATACAGACTATATTCGCTGAGACGCTCGTACAGAGTATAAATCGCAAAGTAGAATTGCTAATTAATACTCAGTAAAAGATAATCGTCGATAACTCGATAGATAGCTCGTCGATACAGAAATATACTCGCAGATATTGATAGATACTGATAGATACCCGGATAATCTCTTGGACAATAACTTGGATAACAACTCGGATAATAACTTGGACAATAACTGCTCGCACACGATCACGTCCGTTTATTCACACTGGTAGGCGGAGAGTGGGAAAATTCGAATTCGTCTTTATTCGGCGGTTGCATGTGGTGGCGACATTGTTTCGCCCGGAGATTATTTATCATTACGTTTCGTGCGTCAAGGCAAGTGTCAAATGAGGCAAAATAACGTGATTTGAATTGCCCTCTAACTCATGTACCGCTACAGTATCTTCGATTGCAGCGACTCTAATTTATTTATGTGACTCATCTATGAAATCTGGCGGACATGTTGAACAACACGACCCGGATGTTGAAGGCAGCATATTGCAACGCGATTAAAAAAATCCAAAATAAAGTAATGTGAGCCGAGAGAAAAGAAAATTCGAGCAATTTCTACCTTGAAGCTGAAGCAGGCTCGATATTTGGGGAGTACGAGCAGGGAGTTCTCACGGTGTAGTACTATGCCTCGGGAAACCTCAATGGATCTGATATTCTTCTTACGAAGAATTTCGGAGAAGTTGGCGGGCCCATACAGCGCAGTGGCCGAGGGTAGCCGAATTCGACTGGCTCCCGAGCGTGTTTCTGCGTCTGGCGAGGAGGAGGTGAAAACAGGAGTGGGAAAGAGGATGTCGCTGGAATCGGAGGCGGCAGCAAGCGATCTGGGATTCTTCTTCTGGGACGAGCTACCATTGCAGGAGCTGTGCGGGGGGGGCGACGACAAGATGTCGTGCGGTTCCTTCGCTGCTACTGCATTGGGTAAGCGACCGTAAAGAAGAATAGCTTACCGAAGAGTTTAGAAAAAAATAAAGACACACGAGCGTAAAATTCGTAGAAAAACGCTAACTTTACAGTGATCCACGTGAGACCTCAAATGGAACAAAATTGACGAACTTCCTTATTTATTATTAGCATATAGAGTCATTTCTGAATAATTTGAAGTTGGAAAATCTATTGGACCAGCACATAATAATGCAACTCTTGAGTAGAGAACAAATAGAAAGAACTGAGTTGCTGTCAGTTGCTGCGCAAGGTGCAAAAATAGTAGAAATCAAGATCAAATAAAACACCGTTTCATTCGCTAAAAAGTGTTTTCAGCTGATAGATATTTGGCAATTGAATTTTGTACACTTTACAAAATTAAGAAAAGTTATATTTCCTCAAAGCTTCAAGTTCGTATATTCAATTGTACATAAATAAATCGCAATTCAATATACCGTGTAGCATTCACTTGTCTCACTCGAGGATGAGGAGTGTTGGAGATTCAAATTACGCGATCATAAATTACTTTCCCTATCCTTTATCATCTATTGTCTATTTCCATCAAGTCTGTTTTCTATTTTCACCATATACGTAACGGATTCTCTTTTCCATCATGCAACTCGAACATGAAACTCTTTCCACTCCAAGCGGATTAAGTCCTGGTACCCCAAGAGTGCAACCCCATAAGTAACCTCCTTTTAAATTTCCAACTTTCTGCAGCTACACACCACGCCTCTTGCCGGATATCGAAAAAAAAACGGTTTCTCTCCACTTCCGAATATCGCGAATTAATAACTTCATTTCGCTTTACGGCAGATTCTGTCCAAGCGTCACTGAATGAAATTCAAAATCTCTGCCGACCGCTTTAAGCAACTAACAGGCTATTACCTGGACCCCAACAGTCGCGTTCTATACGTTCACATGTTGCCGAGAAGTTCACGCCAACATTATTAACTGTATTCTGAAATTAGTGCTTTCTGTTCCCTTTTCAAAACTGATTAGGCGAAAATTTAAGCTCCGGGAGTACCAATACAGTGCCGTACATATGTCTGAAAGGACAAACTGTAATGACTGCCAACTGTTTCATAATTCAGTGGTCTGCATTTCCTTTCTTTCTTGTTTAATTTCTCCAATTATCGAAAACCATTCTCGATGGAGCGAAAGCATGTTATGCGAATAACATGTTACACGAGGGTTTCCCAAATTTTCAAACCGTGCTAGCCCACGTTTTTCAAATTATAAATACATTGTGTTATTTGACCAATACAGTGGTAGTATACTCTTTATCACTGAGGGAATAAAAGTTAAAAAATTGCTAAATTATTTGGATACCTGTCATTCTCGATAAATACGCGTACTTATCTTTATGCTTGCGCTGAGTTTGTATCAAACCAATCTAACTTGCACTGCTAGCGGCAGTCTTCTTTCTAGCAACGCCCGAAAGATAAACACCACCGAGCAGCTACAACCCCCCATCCGCCAATGGTGGTACAAAACCCGGACGAGGATCTCCATAATCTTTACGCATTCAGAGAACAGAAATTCAACGAAAACCGAATCAAATGAGGACCAGGTAATATGTATAAGATACCGAGGCAAATGGTGGAATTCGCACGGTGACGGTTGAACTACTATTGACAACCTCTCCAAAATTGACAAATCCCCAAAAATGGGGATGGTGTCAAAGTTGAACGTTTGGGTGCCCCACGAACTTACGGAACGGAACCGTCTTGAACGAACGACAGCGTGCATTACTTGCGCGTAATAAACATGAACCATTCCTTAAACGCTTGGTAACTGGTGATGAAAAGTGGATACTTTACGAAAATCCTGAACGGAAACGTAGCTGGTCCCAACGAGATCAACCACCTCAACGGTGTGCAAAACCAGGGTTACATCCACGTAAAGTTCTTTTGTGTGTATAGTGGGATTATAAAGGAATACTCTATTTTGAACTTTTATCTAGTGGTGATACCATTAATTCAGACGAAATATTGCACTCAGTTAGAAAAATTAAGGGAAGCTGAAAAACGACCAGGTATAGTAAATAGGAGCAACGTTATCTTCCATCACGACAACGCTAGACCGCATGTCGCGAAAAGCGTTATAAAAATCTGTCTGAATTTAATTAGGAAATTTTACCACATCCCCCATATTCCTCAGACATTGCCCCATCTGATTACCACCTGTTCAGAGCATTACAACACTTTTTAGAAGGTACAACATTTGAAAATATTGACATTCTCAAAAATAGCTCAGAAAATTATTTTAAATAAAAGCAAAAGAATTTTTATCGAGACGGAATAATGGCCCTACCAGAAAAATGGGAGGAAGTTGTACAACGAGAGGGGGATTACATTCCTTCATGAAACTAAAAGGTATGTAAACAATCTTAACATGTATAACCGCTAACATATATAACCGAGGTCAGAAATGCGAATTGAAATAAAATTTTCGAAGGGATTGGATGTGTGATGACGACGTTGGCATGACTCAGGACTATGATTTCCCTAATGTTTAGAAGGATAACGACTAGATTTGGTGACGACTGGCTATGTACACGGACAATGAGAAACCTATTACAATTATGGAAAAGTCAAGAAAAGGAAATAAACTTACGGCTCAGGGGGTTGCGGAGCCCCCAGGCCCCGTCGGTGGTTCGAATGGTTCTCCAGGCCCGACCCGACGGTCATCAAGCGACTGGAAAAACAGCGGGGGGAAGGTCGATCCCAGGGCCTCCCCTCGTGCGGGAAAGACGACCGGGGATCAATTGAGTCAAATGAGTAGGAGGGAGTCGGAGAATGAGAGGCCTAGGGCATTCCTCGATGTGAAGTTGAGGGACGTGACGATCACGGTGCTGCCTGGAAGTGGAAGCAAGAAGGTGGATGAAGAGTTAAATCCCTTCAAACCTAGTAAGAGACTGTTGAGAAGTCCAACTATCGGGACAAAGAAGGAAACATGTGATGGCGGGTACTCCGAGGCGAGCCTTAGTACGCCTAAAGAGGTGAAGGTGATAACGGATGGAAGCAGGAGATATTTGGGGAGGAGAGCCGTGGAGCCGAGTTCTTCGGCCGGATATCGAAGCCAAGTTCCGGGTGGCATCGAGGTCGAGGAAAACATGGAGGAGATCGAGGACCCGTATAGTGATACGGAGAAAGATGCTAAGTATTATCTTAAAGGCTTCGAAACTGAGCAGTCTCACTAGAACCCTAATGGGGGTGGGTCAAGACGATGAGAGTCTATGGAGAAACAGGAAAGAGAATGAGAAACTCAGAAGAATGAGTTTAATGGTGGAGGGCTCGGTGTCTACATTGGAGCAGTGTATGAGGGCACCGAGCAGGAGAGAAATATCGAAGCTCGACAGAGTGGAAAGGTCTGGGCGGATAATTGGAAGGACGAATGCCGTGAGCAGGCAGGAGAGAGAAGACGTATGTCTCTGGATGAGGCCGACGGTGGAACAGCCGAAAAGAAAGATGGTTTCTCCGGCGGAAGGAAACAAGGTCACGGCGGTGGCGAAGAGACCAAGAAAAGGAGAACCATCGTATGCGGAGGTATGTGGACGGAGGCTGCCGATTACTCCGAAAGAGTGAGGAGTGATTCTGACGGGTGGTACGTCGTGGAAAGGAGAAAGAGAGAAAAGAGACGACGACCACCAGAACCACAACCTGTAGGAGAAAGGGGGAGTAACAATGATGGCGGAGGAGCCGGAAGAAAGATACCCCCAGGAAGGAGGAGAAGGGAGACCATCCTTATCTAGGTCGACGAGGATCGCGAATTGATGGAAGTATATAGAAAAATCATGGCGGTGAGAAGTACTATCGTGGGAACCACCGTCATGAGGAGGACGAGGGCCGGCCACATTCTTATCAAATTCGATAAGGAGGTGGCAGTTAACGAAGTGACCAAGAAACTGAAGGCGGCGTTAAGCGACCGGGTGGAGGTGTCAACCCTGGTAAATAGAGTGACTTTGCGAATTAAAAATGTGGATCCACTAACGAGTAAGGAGGAGTTAGTGGAGGACATTAAAAGGGAATGAGGAATATCCCATTCCGATCAGGTAGAGGTGAAGGCGCTTAAGATGGTGCCGTGAAGGACGCAGACGGCGGTGGTGGTGATCCCCGCGAACGTGTTCCCTAAGGAAGGGGAGGCTCTTAGGTTGAGAACGGGCCTGACGATATCGTCGGCCAGGCTCCTCCCGAATGTTCAGAGGTGCTACAAGTGCCACATACTGGGGCATACGGCGGGCGACTAGATGCACGGTGGTATGGCCTGGTAGAGAGCTATGCAGGAAATGTGGTGGGAAGGATCGCACTATGAAGGAATGTACTAAGGAGCCGAGGTATGCCATGTGCTTCAGACACGAGGGAGCGAGTGCGAGGCACATTACGGGATCATTAGCCTGCCCTATGGTCAGAATTGAGGGCAGATGGAGTACGAGAAGAAGCGCCCCTAGAAGATAAAGGTCCTGCAGATCAACCTTAATAGGTGTAAGCTTGCCCAGGATCTTATGGAGCAGTATGCATGTGAGAACAGGGTGGACATGGTGGTCATCTCCGAGCCGTACAAACAGTTAGAGTATTGGTATAACGATACGGGCGGGGATGCGTCGCTGTGGGTCACTCTGTTTAATGGGAGGCAAGCGATCGGCGGGACCAAGATTGCCAAGAGAGGAGTGGTCGGCGTCAGGGTAAAGGACACAATGTGCATGAGTGGATATTGTTCCTCTAATGCGAGTAGATGTGAGTTCGAAAGTTACGTGGAAGAGCTGGAGGCGGCAATAAGGGAGGGCAAGAGAAGGGCTCCGGAGACGATGGTGGCCGGAAACTACAATTCGAAGTTTACGGTCTGAGGAGGAAAGAGGTCGGAGCCGGGGGGAATGTATCTGCTCGATGCGATCACGAGGAACAGCCTGATGCCGATAAGGACGACGGGTGCTTATTCGTTCTGTAGGAATCGAAGAACGAGCTTCCCGGACATCGTTAATGTGAATAGACGGATGAGGCAGAGATGGAGGAACAGCTTGGTTATGGGCTGGTATCCTGCCTCTGATCTTCGTTATATTTTACATAGATTTTTGCTATATGGAAGAAGACAAGTGGAGGGTAGCCTCAGTTTTAGGTACTCGACGATGAATACTGACGAGAGAAAATTCTTGAGAAACTTCGACGAAAGAATAAATTTTATGGATTATGACGACACAAACGATAAGAACGCACGTATGCCGAGAATTTTACTCCCGCGAGAAAAGAAATGTTTAAAGTAATGGTGGAACGACGAGTCCGATCTGAGACGGACAACTTTGAGATAAAGGAGAAGAGCTCAGAGGGCAGTGACAGCTAGTGGTGACAACGCTGGCCTGGTAAGCGAATTCAAGAAGGCGAGAGAGAGGTTGAGAAGCGCGATCGTGCGCAGCAAGGACGAGAAGTGGAAGGAGTTCTGCGCAGCTCTGGAACAAGATCCCTGGGGGAGGCCGTATGGAGTGGTCAAGGCGAAGATGATACGATGCGGAGCTCCGGAGAGTCTTAGCAGGGGCAGAGTTGCGAGGATTCTGGACAACCTCTTCGTCACCGGTCGAGAAGAACAGTCGGAGGAAGGGCATGGTATTCGCATCCCATGGACGCAGGACAAGGATCCATATGATCTGCGGGTAACGGAAGAATATCTGCGGGTTGCAATGAAGAGATGTGATCCGAAGAAGGCCACGGGTGTGGATGGAGTCCCGGGGCAGGTTGTTAAGATCATCGTTGAACAACGCCCTGGGCGGCTCCTGGACCTGTTTAACAGTATATATAGGAGCGGAATGATTCCGGCAGTGTGGAAATGTTAAAATCAGGTGGGAGATTGTAGCAAGATTATGTTTACATTATGTTTATAGTGAAATAAAATTTTTTGTGAGCTTTCTGAGGCTAAAAAAGCAGGAGAAGAAGTAAATTGGTTATTAAATTATAATTGTTAAGCCCATGGCTTGATTTATAAGGGTATTATTAAGGAAAATTAATTATATGGTAGATAAGATTAGGTTTAAAGCATTGTCAGTTACTGGTGTTTTTAGTGGTAAGAATTGACTAAATGATAACTGTGAAGTTCTTTTATGACGATTAATGATGAAAAAGAAATGTAAATTTTTGATATAGAGTGTTTTAGTGATTTATTTGATAGTTATGTCCACTATATTTTTGGTGTTTAAGCACTTTTAAAATAGATTTTTATGAAGATGCAAAGATAAGATAATTATTTAACATGTGGTTGTTAAATAAGTTAAGTTATTATTAAATAAGTATGTAATCTGTGTTAGTTAATTTGATCTGCAACCTATATTATTATAGTAATAGGTATAGATGGATGGTATAGATTATGTTTCCAGTTATCACGGAAATTGGTATTATAATGCAATTATTTATATTATCTTATAATAGGTTGGAATCTGTTGTCATCTTCTTATAGACCGATAAGTATACTGCCGGCGTTGAGCAAGGTCTGGGAGTATACATGTAAGAACCACATCGAGAGATGCCTAGGGATGGAACCCTTCCGTAGAGAACAATATGGATTTAGAAGAGGAAGGTCTACTATCGACGCGCTGAGAAGAGTTTGTGGGATCGCGGAGCTATGCAAAAGAAGAGGATTGGTCTGCGTTCTAGTCGCTCTGGATATAAAGAACGCCCTTAACACGTTGAGCTGGAAGAGGATACTGGAGGAGGCCAAGGAAAGGCGTTTATCAAGCCAGTTGCTGAAGATTCTGGACGATCTGTCGGATAGAAGAATAGTTGTCCACTGCCAGGAGGGTAACGTAGAAAGAAATATTTATGCTGGGGTGCCTCAGGGATCAGTCAGGGACCATTATTGTGGAATTTGGTCTACGATGGGCTCCTGAAGGCATTGAACCCGGTCAAGGATTTGAACGCGATCGCGTTCGCGGATGACTTGGCCCTGGTCATCACGATACGGAAAACACAAAAGATCGGGGACAAGGTCCACGGACTGGTCAAGATGGTGGCAGAATGGTGTAAGGACGCGGGTCTTCGGCTGGCGATGGAGAAGACCGAAGTTATTTTGTTGACTGGGAAATGAGTCCCTAAGGTTTTTAATTTGTAGCGGCACATAAGTCGATTAGCTACGAAATATCGAACGGTCTATATCGAGATTAACGAGTATCTCCGCAACGAACGATAACAAGTTTTATACTGTATCAAGGATTTTGTATACGTATATTTATTTATTTTAAATATACGTGTAAACTTCCTAGAGTTCATGTGGGATAGGGATTCTTTTTGTTTTACGGGTAGCACGACAGGCTTTGTTTCACGGACAGAGCGATCCTCTTTTGTTTTACGGACAACCATTTTTGAGAGGCACGCATTTTCCCAAACGGACGGACAGAGAGTTACATTAGAGACAGACAAGGTTACAGAATAGTTATTTAAGATTTTAAAGACTGAAGAAGAAAGATCGGTAGCTCAGGACGTTGAAAATCGATTCTCGATTTTCAGGTAAACATTATACCAAAAACTTGTTATTTCTCGTTTATATAATTATTGTTATTTATTGTTATAGACGGATATTAATTGTTATTTGTTTTTGTATTTTATCTAATTACTTCATAATAAAAAACTCGATTTTCATACTACAGAATCGATCCCTGAATTATCCCAAGATTTATGATCTTACAAATCGATTTTCACTACGCCATGCCGTTAGAAGTGAAGCTATGTATCGTCATGAACGAGAACGCAAGAGGGGAGAAAATAGAATGCATAGAATCCATAAGAAAACCAGAAGACGAAGTATGCTATCTCTTTCCCCCAGAATATCAAGCAAGAGATCAGTTATTCAGTTTATCGATAGTGAGGAAAGCCGCAAACAGCTTAACCAAGGTAGGCGATTACAGAAACGTTGCAATCACGATGGATGACGCAACGGCAGCGTCATACATCGATACTACATACATCGATCATACACGAAGTTTAAACTTTATGTTTCGAAATACTTACTTAGAAAAATCAGAAATCATCCCCACAAGGAAAATAAAGACCGAAACCGAGAAGCCCAGTCTTCAAATAGAAGGATTATTAGAGATCTTCCAGAAACAAAACATGCATGAGAAAGAAGCCACGGACTTCACCATAAAACAATTTGATAGAATACAGAAAAACACCGATTGGATATTAGAGTATGAAACGGAATGTGAAAAGTACGAAATCCAAAACGACGAAAAAGGAATCAAGAATTTGAAAAAATATTTGGGAAAAACAGCATCAGAACGGTACCAGACAAATCTGTTGAAGGATGAAGAATACAACTGGGAAAACTGGAAGGCGGCATTTCTAAAAGCTTTTGGCAATAAAGGTTGGTCTGCAGTATGATACGCCTATAATTTTAAATACATTTCAGATTCGTTCACCGAGTATGATATAAAAAAAGAACGGTTAATATTGGAAGTAAGGAGGAAGACTTCCGAAGAGACAAGGATAAATCTAATTGTTATTGGATTACCCATATACATTCAAGACAGAATCGATAAAGTAGCGGTACAATCAACAAATGACCTAATCGGACTTTGGGGGCAATATAAAGATCAGACAAAAAGGAAAAAAACACAAGAAAGTAATGTAAGATTGGACAGAAAGTCCACCACCCAAGAAACAACCGTGCGTGATTTGTGAAGCACTGAATTTCCCAGACCGATTTTACCCAATAGAAGTATGCAGAAACAGAAACGGAAATGCTCAGAGGAACCACAAACAAGTAAATTCATTAGAATCATTCACGTCAGAAAACAAAGAGGCAATAACACCAGATGAGAATGAAAAAAACTAAAACGCCCGGAGAAGCACGAATCACTGATAAAGCTTCGAGTTAGAATCAATGACCAGAAAGAGGTTGGACACTGGACCTACATTAACCAACGAATCATTGACCAAATAAAGGCAGACATAATAAAAAACAAGAGTATGTTTAAAACTATCAGTGGGAAGGACTTCACGAATAACCGGGCGAAACTTAGAATGAGAATTAATAAAATAGAAAAAGAAATAGATGTTTATATAGTACGCAATTCAAGTTAAAACAAGACGAGAATTTGAGAGTCAGTCAAAATGTAGATGACAAAGAGGAAATAATATTTAATAGAACAGAAGAAAGAAAAAATAATCAGAGAAGAAAGGTAAACGTTACCGAATACAAGGAGACGGGCAAGCCTATGGACAACCTAGGACACTTAAATAACCTACAAAAAAAAGAGGTAAGCCAACTTATAAAGAAATATAAAGACGTATTTGCCAAACAAAAATTCGATGTGGGAACTAGGAAATCACAAGAGGCTTCCATTAAGCTAACCGAAAACAAATACATATCAAGGAAACCATACAGATGTAGCATTCCAAATCAGAAAGAATTAGAATTCCAGATTACGAAATTACTAGAACACGATCTCATGGAGGAATCAAGTTCACCATTTGCAGCACCGATGACACTAGCTTTTAAAAAAGAGTCGAATCGTAGAGATAGACTGTGTATTGATTTCCGTGAGATAAACAAAATTGTAGTTCCGGAATCGCAACCGTTCCCAAGAATTGAAGATATCATAGTCAAAGCGGGAAATTGCCATTTCTTCTCAACATTTGACATTAATTCAGCGTTTTGGTCAATTCCAATAAAAAAGGAGGACCGAGAGAAGACAGCCTTCATAACACAAAATGGACACTGGCAATGGAAATGTTTACCGTCCGGACTGAAAATCTCTCCTGCTATTTTCCAACGGGTGCTGGCAAACACTCTTAGAAGGAACGGATTAGCAGAATTCTGCATTAACTACATTGACGACATCCTAGTCTTCTCCGAAACGTTTGATCAACATATCAAACACATAGAGCAGCTGATGAAAGTCATAAGAAAAGAAGGCTTCCTATTAAAACTGGCCAAATGTAAATTCGCAGAGAACTCAGTAAAATATCTAGGCCACATTATCGAGAAAGACGGCGTGAGACCAGGAAAAGATAACGATACACGAATTTGAACGTCCAAGAAACAAGAAAAATGTGAGACTACTCGGAAAAATAAATTTTTATTATAAATTTATAGAAGACGCGTGCCAACTCTTAGAACCACTACACAATTTACTGAGAAAAAATACAGAATTCATTTGGAATGAAGAATGTGAAAAGTCATTTAAAAAAATTAAGGAATACCTTTGTTCAAGCCCAATCCTTTCAATATACGACCATAACAAAGAAGTATTCATTTATACAGATGCAAGTGGAGACGGCTTAGGGACAGTTTTAAAGCAACCTCGAGACAACGGGACGTTACACCCGGTCGCGTACTTTTCGAGAAAATTGAAACCAACAGAGGCAAAGAAGAAAGCAATCCACCTTGAATGTCTTGCTATTAATGAGGCGATTCAGTAATGGCATCATTGGTTAATCGGTAGATATTTCACTGTCCTTTCAGATCATAAACCGTTGGAATCAATGAGAATCAAGGCAAGAACCGATGAAACTTTAGGAGACCTGATGCACTACTTGTCGCAGTACGACTTCAAGATCATCTACTCTCCAGGAAAACACAACATAGAGGCAGACGCACTATCCAGGAACCCCGTCTTAGAATGTTTTGACAATGAAGGAGATGTTTTAAAAGTAGCAAATATTATAAAAAGACAAGACATAATCCAAGATCAAAAAGAAAACAGAGAAAATATTAACAATACGAAAGACCTTATACAAAAATCAGAGATTTTTTTAAATATTAAAGGGCGTCAACGTATATTCGTCTCACAAGAGTTTGGTCAACATATCATAAAGACGGTTCATGATTTCTTTGGTCACGTTGGAAGGAACCATATATTGAAAAAATCCGACCCTTTTATTATTTCAAAAATATGGACCGAATTGTCGACAAATTCTGCAAACAATGCGAAATTTGCATCAAGAATAAAAGCAGAACGAGAAGACCGATCGGGTTTATGTCGAAACTAGGACCAGCTAGGAAACCGTTTGAAATAATGTCATTCGATACGGTCGGAGGTTTTTCCAATAACAACTCACTAAAGAAATATATACACATACTTATTGATCATTTTTCAAGGGCTGTTTTTATGTCCGCGTCAAAAACGCAACGCTCAGGAGATATCATAACACTTATAGACTCGACAGGAGAAACTGATTCCATAAAAATTATCCTTTCAGAACGATACCCAGTAATGTCATCCAAAGAAGTTCAAGAGTACGCGAGAAAGAAGAACATTAAATTAATTTTCACCTCGACAGACTGTCCATCCTCCAATGGACTGAACGAGAGGGTAAATCAAACATTAGTAAACAGGATCAGATGTAAAGTCAATTCGGACATAAAAAAGAGAAACTGGACAAGATATCTCGGAGTAACACTTGACAATGCCAATCCAATTATCGCACTTGGAGCAAGTGTGCGATAAGGCGGAGAGGTTCGTAGGTGTTATTAGGAGCCTCCTGCCAAATGTGAATGGACCCACCAATTCCGTGAGAAGATTGTATTACTGAGTGTGGTAATCAGTGGTATTGTATGCTGCGCCGATTTGGGCATCTGCCCTAAGCATGGCAAAGAATAAGAAGATCGTGATCAGTGCCCAGAGGGCAGCGCTGGCGAGGATGTCGACGGCGTATAGGACAGTGTCGCACGGGACACTGTGTATGGTAACGGGCAGTATGCCCATGCACATTAAGGCGAAACTCCGGTGTAAGGAGTATGAGGCGAAGAGGAGATATGAAGAAGAGGGGCTGGCAGAGAGGCATTACTGGATGGAGGTCAAGAAGAGGCAACAACAGGATGCCAAGGACAGGTGGAGGATCGAATGGGCGTTCCACGATCCCGACAACTGGACTAGGAGGTTGATTAACGATCCTTTGATTTTCGTAGGAAGGAGAAGGAGGATCAATTACTATGTTATGCAGATCCTTACCGGTCACGGAATTTTTAACAAGTACCGGTGTAGGATCGGGAAGGAGAACAACTCGAGTTGTTGGGATTGTGGGGATGATCTGGACGACGCTGAGCATGTCCTATTCAAGTGCCCCAGATGGATGGAGGAGAGAGCTTCACTTGAGATCGATTTGGGGATCGAGTGGAGCATGGAAGTAGACATCGTCGCGAGGATGGCTGAAGATGATCGCTCGTGGCAGAAGTTCTCAGAGTTCTGCATGCGGGCGATGATCATCAGGCAAAGAAAAGAAAAGGGGCTGGAGACGTGAGATGGACGCTCCAGAGGAGTAAGAAGAAGAGGAAGAGCTGTGACGGGAACAAGATGAGAGGAGTCGGGTACGTTTAGTAGAGGCGAACCTCAAGTATCTCAGGAGTGGAAGGGGGGAGGTGGGTATAGCAAGACATCTGCCGAGTCCCACATAACCCATGTACATTTGGTACGGGGTATGCGTAAGAGCATTTTCCCCTCCTCCGAAAAAAAAGTGACCGAGTGCCGAGTCGGACTGGTGAAATGGTCAATGGGGAAATTCGTACTTGACTCAGTTCAAGATCGAGAACGGAAAAGTCAATTCAACCAAGTACAATACATCCAACCGTACAAATGGAAGAATAGCTTACTGCTCCCCCATCCAACTTATGAAAACATCAGTGACTGATGCCAAACGTCACACTCAAGAGAAACAGGAAATCGAATGAAGCGCGCAAACGATAAGTACTACATATATACATACATACGCGCATACTACAGGGTAACAGTTCACTTGAATATTTTCTTGACACGCGTTCGATCTACGAGTGTGAAAGCATACCAACAAATGATATCCCATCAAAAAAGGAGATGTTATGTTCACGCAACATTTCATTCATATTTATTTAGAGATCGTACGCTCGATTTAGACTATGGAGAACTTAGGACCAACGCGAAACAGAAATCCTTTAAACGAAAATCTCATGAACACCACGATTTCCTCCTATTTGCCAGTACTAATTTTTCCCCAACTTCCGAGGTGTGAAAAGGGTACTAAGAAAGGTTAGACGGGTTCAGTTGGTCAACAGATTCGTTACGAAGAATCTCTGCAAGATTGGATATCGAAATCACACGCATCACGGACTTCAGTAACTATGCGATACATCGAATTGCTATTAAACATTATTTCATATTACCTTTTGACCTTCGGTGATCCATATGGCCAGAAGGATTAGATTCTTCGAAACTTAACTTCAATTTAGTAGCCTTTTTGAAATGTCATGTGTTCTGAGATAGAGTCTACACGTAGATACCGTTATTATTACACTAAACAGTTATGAGCCATAAGTCATAACGTATACAGTATGTCCATTTTAAGTGTATACGCGCTATTATTTCTATACGTATAAAAAACAGGGAAAAATGTTTTATATAGAAATTGAATGGTATCAAGGGGGATTCGTACTTCTGTTATTAAGTGTTCCAACCTATGAGCGGCAATCGGAATTTGAAATAGATATATCGCTAGAAAAGTAACAACAAACACAAAGAAATTGGTTTCGAGAGCTTTCTGTAGCATTTTATTCTTTCGCTTGTAATATACTACGTTATTTCCTAACATTTGAGATCGTATTTCAACTAAAGCATATAATTCTAAAATTTAGTTTTGGTAAAAATTAGCTTTCGTGCACATTGCTTCTATTTTCATATTCAAAATTGGCTATCCTGTTCTCTCACTTCTTGAACTCTCACGCTCAGAAAATGGTTTCCTGCCTAATTTCATACTCCGACGAAGATACGCAGGAAAAAAATCAGGAACGTGTTTATCAGAAAGAAATCCGACATAGAGTGATCGAGTAAAGTTACCAAACCTGTGAGCTGTTTTATATATGACAATAAGTTTTTAAATGACGAGGGGGAAGGAAAGTGAGTTAGGCGCACCCCGTGTTTCACATAGTACTATGAGCCGTGGACATCTATATCACAAATTAAAAAAGTGATTTTTGTAAAGATACAGGACCTGTATAAGTTCTATAATATAACATATTTCGCTATACTATAGGAAATAATAGTAAAAATACTTTTGCAATAACTATATGAAAACAATATATATAAACAATATATACATAAGTTCACCGCGGAAAGTATACTGACATCCTATAATATGACTTGTTTGATGAGATATTCGGTTCTTTGTTGCTATCATTGTTCTTGTTTATCTAGCAATCAGTCGAAACTCGTGCTTTGTAAACAACAGTGATGTAACCGATACCTTAACGTTTCATATCATATAAAAACTGTTAATTTAGATTATATCCTACGTTTAATTTGTCGTATGAAAGATAAGCGTAGGACACGAAGCGGTGTTGTGTTTACGTTGAAACAAACGAAAGACGAGGACAAAGTAAACATAAGAGCATCGATTCGCGTCCTTACCTGTCTTTTATACGACGAATTCAAGTTAAGATATCTGGTGAACTAACAGTTCTTTTTAATTTTTTCATAGGGAATACAAAGATAGATCGATAAATGTATTAAAAAATATATGATTCCATTTGCAAAAATGAAGTTGAAATGGGACCCTACTACTGGATCTACAAAAAAATAATTTGCACCGTATGTGATGTCTTTTTTCGAACTAAACAATTTTTGTTAAAACTCTTTCTGATAACATCAATATCACGTGAGATATTCTACCGATTATTGTTTCACCATTGGTTAAATATTGAGGTTATGTTTCTATGTATAATAAAATATCTACATATAAATTATATATAAAAATTGAAAGTTTTAAACGATTTTGTAGATATCAGACTCGGTATATTATTTAAATCATGTCCATATCTAATTGTAATGACTTGTAACAGAATCTGAGAACTGAGATTTGATTTATTTCATTCATAATTTTTGGTTAATAAATAGGAAAGATAACGAATGAATATACTGTATCACTTTCCTTAATTGAAACAATTTTGCGATTAAAATACAGACGTTATAGCAAATAGTACAGTAATAGTAGATAATCAAAAAGAAGTAGGGCAAAAACTTACCATAACAGCATGGAAAAGAATTTATGAAGAATTGCGTAATAAGCTTCTTTGTGTATCACGAAGTGTATCAGAGGAGGATTCTTAAACAAATTTCGTAAAAATATTACTATCTATCAGGTAAATACAATACGAGATTCAAAGAATAATTAATATTAACAAAAACATAATTATTTTATAAGAACATAATAATCAAATAATAGATATAATTATACGTTAAGTTCTGTTATTAGTAACCATTATCGATGACTGACTTTATTTTTGGTTCTGAATGAGCAAAATAGGAAGAACGACCTAACTTTTATATTAAAAAATATAATCAATATCTTTAATTAAAACTAAAACATAAATACGTATATCATCACTCTTGCGTTAATATAAATGTATAAATGCAAGTAGTACATTAGAGACGAAAAATGTAATAAAAATAAGAAAAAAGAAAAATAAATAAGAAAACTGTGGAATGATCTATCTGGTTGCCGTATGACCCATCCTAGAGACAGAACAAAGTTATTAGATTAAAATAATCTACAGAAACTTTTTAATTCATAAAATTTACAAATATAAAGTATTTATCCTGAATAAATCCTTTTTATAGAAAATTGCAAGCGAACTTTCGAATAACCATATTTTATATTTTACTTAGCAACTGTTACTTCTTACCAATTGCTCAAACACTTGCTAAACACAAAAATTGTAACGTTTAAATAGATAACTATTCCGTAGCAGGTCTACACTACCGCATTTCGAATACGAAAGACTGTTGAACAATACCTTCCCTATTAAAGGCAGATTCGTACTGCGTGTTCATTGTCTACGCTTCTAGACTATAAGCGAATCCTGTACGCTGCGCAAATGTCTCTGCGCCGATTATACAAGGTTGTCAGAAAAGTGTCTTTCTTTTACAGACACGTCTTTTACAACAACGCATCTTTATTCAAACATGAAACCTAATGTCTCAAACGTTGTGATTTTTATCGTGATATAACAAAATGGATCGTACGTAATCGTTCGTAAATTGCGTAACTGCCACACACATACGTAAGTATAATATATGGCATAAACCGCTACAATGCTTATAGCTATATCGAAGAAGATATTCTGTACGTAACAATTCTCTAACCTCCAGATGACCAAACTATAACCTTGGGCAACAGTGTATACAAAGCCGTATTATACATGTACGATATATATGTACATATTTTACTCACTGTCAACAATATATATTGCCCGTAAGAATATTTTAAAAGCAATTTTTGTATCTCAATACTTCAGATAGAAGAGGTAATACCAAAATTCTACAGGATATTTTATTGTACGTAACGAATATAGTAGGAACAGATTTGGCAAACAAGAAAAGAAGTTTATATAAATATACATATACGCGATGTGATCTTATTTTCGAGTTATTTATGATTTATTTTGTGTATTATTCGTCTTTACCAGTTGTAGAATGATACATTGAAATCAATTCATAAGAGAGAAGAAGTTTTTATTGCATAAAGACGAATAAAAAGTTTCTCTATAATGTATCGAACATAATTATTTAGAAAAAAACGGACGAATAAATGTTCTTTTTAAAGAAAAAATTAATGAATAATGAATAAGAATGAGAATAAAATTTTAGATAATAAATTATTTAAGAAGTTGCCGGCAGCTTGAATTTCCATGATATGCTGTAGAAATCAACATTTTCAACACTTCTTCCTTGGCATTTTACTGCCGCTTGGTCTTCGTCTCCGAGATATTCGTAAAAAACTGTCGGTAACACTACATGTATATTACATGTATATCTAACAGAGTCGCAAGTATCACGTAAAGTTGAGGGTTGGATGATAAAATAAAATAGCTGAGTCGTAACGCAACTATCAATTTTGCTTTTGATATTACACAAGCATAGCTGAGCGTCGTGTCGCTTGGCGATTTGTTTATGTACATCCATCAGACATTGATGTTTTTGTCTTTGAACTCTACTTTCCGAATCTAACGATAATTAATTATTTACAACTGCGTATTCGAGACTGTAAGAATCATTGCTGATATTGGCTGAAATATATTTAACTTGACAATAAAATATAAAGCTCGATATAAACTGTAATTTAAAAGACTTGGATTATTCTAAACCTAACTCATACCATTAATAATAATAATTTTTATTACGCAGTTCTGCAAGCGGCTATAACTCGGAGGATCCGTGGATTAGCAGTCCAAGTTCGCCCAGTCTTCGTATATATATTGCATGTGATTGGAAGGTGACAGTTATTACGGTTATTATAAGGTTTACATTAGCTTTCTAAATTCGGCCACCGGAGAGTAGTTGACAAACAATACGAACATATACGGTGTTACAGACACACAGTTATATGTATCATTCACCGTAGTGGTGGTACCGACAGATTTTTGCAAAGATCTCGCAAGGTAAGGCCGAGTAGTGGTAACATGCAGAGGAAAAAGTTGTTCAAAACGTCGATTTCTACGACATAGTGAAAAATCACCGAAACCCACGCTGCCAGCAGCTTTCTACATAAAAATCAAATTTTATTCGTTATTCCTTATTCGACAGACTACCGATTTCAGGATCCTGATGTACAGAGAGATCTGAATTTAACCTATAAATGCGAATTGCTCGTAAACTGCCCTCCGTGTAAGAATGCGTTGAGACAGGAATTTAATGGTTTCGCGGGTGTAATTATAGTCTTTAACTATACGTATAAGAGTCATATTTCCTATAAACGTATAAACGTATAGGGGTCATATTTCCTATAAAAGATGAATATCCTATACATGTAAATTCTATAGAATTTAAAACACGAACCGACGGTTTGACTTTTCCTGTGTTTACTGCGAGTCGGTCGAACGATATAAATAGAGAAGAACGGGAACTTGGGATAGAAAATAAAACAGAACTTGGAGAAGCGAACATTGAACAAAGAAAAAAAGCAAGTTAAGAGCTAGAAGAAGAAAGAGAAGGGGGATTAGAAGCGGAGAGTTTTCAGGAGATACGGAAGAAGACTTAAAAAGTCGATTCTTGAGTTTTCACGAATTGATCGCCTGATTTCCAAAAATAATACAATATTACATAATTTTTGTTTCCATTTTCATTACTGAAAGTTCTGAATCGCCTAACTGCCTAAAAAAAGATCACTACTAACGAAAAAAAGTTGCAGACGAGGGCGAGCTATACAAGTTATATATGTCGGGTTTACATTAGGGTTAGGGTTGGGGGTAACGTTTATTAACACAAGTAGAAATGTTATAGTGTTGGCAATTAACCGTGGTGATTAGACACCTTGCGACGCTAATGACAATGGCCTCAGATTCGATAACGAATCCGCGGTCAACGGGATAACCAAATGCGCTTTCTTCCAAAGTCCAAGTTGTACTGCACTTGCTTGTCTATGGTACAAGTATTACTGAACTAACTCTTTGTTAAAACGTAGAATATCCACCGAGCATAAAGATGCTATGTATCTCGCTAATGCGACCTCACGAGAGAATGACTTTCCGTCACGATGATGCTGCAGAGGAAAAATATGATGGGGTGTGTCTAAGGACACGAGATCATCGGATTCGTCGAGGAAAGCCTTCGTTCGGAAAGTGAGGGAAATGGACGTTCCTGTTAATTGGTTAATTTCTATGTTGGTGGTTGAAGAAGGATGCTAACCGCCCTTGAGAGAAGGTTGCTAGCGGGGAAGCCTTGTTCGTGAGAAAAGCAGATTTCCCGTATCTTCCCGTAGTAGGTGGTAGATTTAGGGACTGTTAGGATAAAGACTGTTTGTCCGTTTGAAGGACTTTAGTTAACTAAATCCTAAGATTTACATCGGCTCCTCAGATTAGCTGAACATGTACTGTGAAGATGCATCGACATCTGGTGATCATCTTGCTGGTAATCATCAAGATAATAGAGAAAGAAACCAAGTTTGTAAACCGATTTTCAATTACTTTAGATGTGAGCTTTTAAAGAAGCTTGTAATGTGAACAAATTAAATTCTTGTTAAAATTTAAAGACAATTGGTCATTTAACGTTAGATACTCTTGAAGCTCTCCATCAAAGTATTAGGTCATCCCATAAGTTCCGTGCCGTTTTTCGAGCGGTTATATATGTTAAGATTGTTTACATACCTTTCAGTTTCATGAAAAAATGTAATTCCCCTCTCGTTGTACAACTTCTTCCTATTTTTCATTATTCCGTCTCGATAAAAGTTCTCTTGTTTTTCTTTAAAATATGAAATGTATATACAATGGTCGGCACGAACTTATGGGATAACCTAATATATAACAGATAATAAATCACATATTAAATAAATATGAACCTATTTTAATATCATTTCTACGTGTAATTTGAGTGTTGCTATGCGTTTATTTCGGCGACAAAGATCCACGATTGTCAACAATAATAAGACTATTAAACTGTTATAAAAGTAATATAGATACATGGTTTATTAAAAAAATTATTTGCAATGTAATGCTTTGTCCTTGTTAAAGTATTTACCTCTAGAAAAACTCTACATCTTCTTTGTTTGTATACCCGTGACCTGGACACCGCTGTTACGATGAAAATAGAACTTGGTGAAGCAAAAAAGTTAACGAAAAGGAGAGGTCCATATTACTGCGTCCTTGAATATGAATGTTGTTTTTGGGTCACAAGGTCTAGAAACAAAAGAGCTATAAGTAGACTTTTATTGCTGTTTTTTGTAACTTTCAGCTAGAGTTACATACCAAGGTTAATTTTTTGGTAATGTCGTTTGCTGTCAATGTATCAACCTGCTCCCTATTATATTCTATTGTAATGTGACACTGCTAAAGTGATGATCTGGATCGGCATATACTATACCTATACTTATGCTTACTTGTATATATATTTCTATTATAAATGTATCCACGCGTTCCTCTATCAGATAACCTCAACAGTCCAGAAGCACTTTTTCGGATGACAATATTATGATATCTACGTTAAACAGAAGATATCATTACATTGTCAGTCAACCCTGATAATTTCATAATTTTCTAATAATTCTATAAATTTTCTGATATTTGTATCCTTCTGTCTTGTAATCTTGTAAACTATTAAAGCGTTTTTCTGTAATTCCCAGAGGAAATTGAATACCAAGTTTCCGGTACCGTTTGAGTCCTTTTCTAATTGTAATGGCGTAAGAAAACATTTGATCCGAATAATCTATACTACACTTTATCGTATGCAAGAACAGCTAGTGGTTTCAATTTTCCAGATGATTGTTGGCTTGTAAAAGCAGCATGAATGTCGCGAATATTTCTCGCACTTGGTACCATAATGGGAGTGTGCTTTGTTGATAAATCTCACGAATCTCTCCATTTAAGGACGACAATATCATTCTTTAATGCATATATTAACGTATAAATTAATATATATATTAAATTCTAAAAAAAGCAATGACTTCTTTGGATAATATCTCTCCTGTTTTTTAAATAAATTAGTGGATAGTGTACCTCATAGATTGATAGAAGTAATAAAAAATAAGGGAAAATCCACTAAATATTCAATGAAAGGATAACAAAATTAACATTGAATTTATATTGTTTCACAACCAAAAACATAATTTTAAGAGAAAATTTAATTTTTTCCAGAGTTCGAAAAAAGACATTATTTGTTTGTTCTATCTTCAGTTTTGTTTTATATTATAATATGACATTATACAAACGATTCTTTCAATTTTTGTTTTAGCATCATAAAAAATCTGAAAATATAGTTGAGTTTATAATTATTCGCAGCAATATATTTGGTAACTAATACAAGCGTAAAAAGGTGTATAAAGGAGAGAAAAATATAACTAGCAGAAGAGTTTGAAAACGTGTCAACAAATATCCAAGAATCAGAGTTACTTTGTTATGGAACATATGGGAACACGATAACTCAATACTAAATGAATAACACAATAATTTTTATTGAACAAAACATGAAATATTTAGAAACTAATAGTACTCATATATAATAATATAGATGTATTTCATAAAGTAACAAATATGACGAGCGTTATTGGGCCGCTTGTTTCTCTTCGCAATCGATTAAGACAAACGGTATGGCGCTGTTAGGGATTTTTCGACTCTGTTATTTCAATAACCCCTGGGACTCAAACGGTTATGCTAGATTTCGACATTTCCAATTGATAAGAATGCAGTATTGGTTCGTAAATAGGTTCTTCGGCTCTTTATGTTCTTTGTTACGAAATGTAAAGCTAGATTTTAAAATGGAAATAAAATGTTTAATCCCAAATTCCTCCGAAACTATGGGTCTGACAATGTCTCCGGCGTTAGTTCGAATTCGACGATCATGGCAAAAGTATTATAGTTTCGAAACCCTAAAAAAATGGTTTTCGCAAATAAAATTAGCTGAAATGAAGATGAACTTCAATCTAAACTGTTGATAAATGAGATTAATTGTATTTTAGAATGCATCTTGGTGAATGCTTGATAAATTATCATACACAAAAATACAGAAATTAATATTACAAAATCATATCTTCAAATATGTAAATATAGATAAATTATTAGAGATAAATTATTAAATGGGAGTATAGGTAACTTTGGTAACTTCTTGCTATATTTTGATAATACTTAACTGTGGTAACTTTTTTAGAATATAAAGTTAATTTGTATATAAAATCATTTTAAGCTACCTATAGCGTCACATATACGCTAAATCATTTGGAGTTGCTGCTACGTCCGACCGAAGCAATTCTTGAACGCAAATGGTTATACTATCTACAATGTAACACGTATCCTAACTTATAAAACACCACTGCATATAAACAAAAGTTGAGCGAGCTTGGATAAAGTGTCGTACACAATTATATATACAAAAGTGTAAGAAATGTAACCCATACTCCCATTTACTGCCACTCTCAATGTAATCATAATAATAAGCTTGCGTCACGTATATAGATAAGATCATATTGCTATAGACAGCAACGGTGGCAGAATGAGGATATAATTAAGGGAATCGTCCGCTGACTCTGTTTATAATTTGTTTATAATACTTTCGGTTAACCTGCTATGCGCTGGAATACTGGCACGGCAGAGGATTAAAGTTGTTCAAAAGTAAATTAACAATATGTAATGATTTATTCAAATCTTACTTGATTTCGATGTTGACAATTGACTGACAGACTGACGGATATAAAATTCTTCGGTTGACAAAATGATAACTAACTCTTCGATAGTCAAAATAGTAATTAACTCTTCGATAGACAATAGTAATTATTCGGTTGACGAACGGTAATTAATTAATATGCTCGATAGACAAATGATAATTATTGTTACTCGATAAACGAACGATTATCGTATACTATTCGATAAACGAACGGTAATTATTGTTCTTACTGACTTCTCTGAGTCGCTACATTTATATGTAAGTGTAAATAAGTAAGTTATATGTAAGTTGAGCTCTTTCTTTTGAAAATGTTTGGAAATATCCCTAACGTTTTTTCAACTGGCGACTTTGTTTACAATTTAAATTATCTTAATATCGTTATAGAAACATAATTAGGTAAATATAAATACATAGTTAGATAAGTTTTCGCAAGATATAGCTTTTAGCGGCTTTAACTGCTTTTCACTTCAAATACTGTAAACACGGTTTCAAATAAACGTTTTAAATTACCTTGATTTGAAAGAAATTATCAATTTTACTTTCGCGCTACGGATCGTGCGGGTCGCGAAACGTGACAATAATTCAATTAAAAATGAGTATCATCAACGTATTGGGCTTAGGTTGTTGCAAATGATTTTCAATACTCCGCTGAAAAAAATTCAGCGGAAAATTCGCAATTAAGAAACCGGGTAAAGTATATATAATAAAGTAAGTAAAATCAAATAGACATGTTACTTAAATATTCAAATTACGGATATCAAAAGAATTGAAAAAATGTAAATCGTTTACGGCAAAAACGCAATCCAGTCATATACAGAGGCATTGGTGACTATCGTGAGTAAAAAGGAATGCCAATTATACGTGTTTATATTGCCGTGATAGTTTACCATGAAATTCAACTTGGTCTTTTACGTCCTTTTAAAAATATGTGTGATTACCTTGGTTTCCGCGATTCAATAGAAAGAAAACATTTTCAGAAATATTTTCGTCTCGTGCACTTCGGTATAGGAAATACATTTTGAAGACTTTCAAAACGATATGTAGCTTTATATTACTTTTGCATTTAGTTATTTAATTTCCAACCTAATCTAAATATAAAAAGCGTAATGTCACATCTTCGGTTTGTATCTCTTCCGGCAATTGTTATTCCAATTATTTTTATTACAAAATTGAATTTTTACTATAAATTGAAATTGCTGGCCAATGTGAAATTTCTTTGTCAGGGTCGAATATGTACCTACTTTATCTCTACACCCAATTGTATGCAATTGTACGCAATATTAAGACCATAAAGCTTTTCGTTCAGTCGCCATCTCACCTCACTTGTATTTCGAAACAAACTGCAGAACAGACGAACAAACGCACGAGCGAATCTCAAATGAACGATTCTGAGAGTACTGTGTGGTAGCAAACTTTTAAGCTGCTTTCAAAAAAATTTTTTTTTTATATTTAATTTGTACTTAAACTCTCGAATGGATGCACAATTTCAGAGCACTTTCGAGGGCAAATGTCACAAGAAACCCTCAAACTGGCTTAAAGATGCTCTAGAAAAAAACAGCCACGGAGCAGAGAGACGATGAACCTTCTGGTAAAAGGACTATGATTCTCAGTACTTACCTCAGAACTGTCAGAAAACTACGAGTATCGTGACAAATTATTATTTGTGAAATTTCAAAGTGTCGAGAGATTCGAATGCAGAGCTCGAAAAAAGGAATTTTTAAATTAATGAGAAAGAAGAGTTTGAAAATAAACTTCCAAAATTGACAGAATATTTTTCAGTAAATATTTTTCAATCGATGAAGCAGAAACAGAAAGATATAGAAGCCGTATATCGCTGCTTAATATTGATAGTGGAGCAATTCGCAAAAAGGTAAATTTTAGAGGAGAAGCTTTTTAAAATTTACGAAGAGATTTCCAACGAGTCATTTCAACAGCATTATAAGACTGACTAAACACAAGATATACCATTATTCGTGAAAGCAGTATGACCTTCCACTTATGGTGTCGCAAACAACTGAAGATATGAAAATATTGTCGTAAAACTCAGGTCAGAGCGATACGTAATAATTTTGTCCTGTGGCGCAAAACTGATGGAATTTTAAATTTACCCTTTTATATGATAGAAAGAAAAGCACAATGTAGATTTGCTATTCAATAAAAGCAAATTCGAAATCCTTTTAAGTTGTGCCACCATCAATGCCAAGCAGCGGTATAAGAAATCTAAAAATCTTGATGATGTTAATACTTTCGATGAAAAACTGCGTGCGTTTAGCGGTTCCGTTCTACCAAATGGCGGACAAGACATTGTGAGTTGTGCTTCTATATCGCAAATGAAATACGGTAAATGGTGCTTGCCCTAGCAGAAATGTTTGTTGTATCGCGTATTGTAGTTATATTTTCTCCTAGACCTTTTTCAATAAACTGAGAAATGTAAGAAGAAACGTTGCGTTTGAGATGCCTTTTCGTTCTAATCATTATTTAAACATGTTTAAATGTTCATAATGCAATAACAATACATGTCATTTTATTCGGGAGAGTCCACAGAATTTTTTCATCTCAACCGCAACTCAATAGCTGCTACTATAAGAACATAAAATATTTCCAAAGTTGAAAATTTGCAATTCTCTTCAAAATTGATTTTTTTGAAAATTGTGAGTTATAGAGGGAAAACGGGTTGCAAATTCGAGTGTAGCACGCAAAAATCCACAAGAATCGCCTATTGAATGTTGCAGAACTAGATACGTGTCGAACAGTGAACAGATTTTATTCCACATTTTTCTCTGATTTTCGCACGTAGAATAACTTGCGTCTGTTTAGTCGGTAACTAACCAAATTTACATGTTTCAAACAGATTTCTAAGATCAATTTTCTCGATAACAAAGTCTGTTATTCTTTATGTCTTTCTTGTTTTTTTCGTACAAAACTGTTTTTCGTTTGTTGATGTTATTTGACCGGATCTTATGTTTCACATATTCTAACATATTGTATTCATATAAAAATTCGCAGTATAATAATCGTTATTTTCAATGTTAAAATCATTACTAAATATTCGTTTAATTAATCTTAAAATTGCGACACAATTATGAAAAGCTAACAAAAGAATCATGTCTAGATTTTACAATCATGTCACGAATTATATTAGGTCATCCCATAAGTTCGTTCCGTTTTTTGACCGGTTATATATGTTAAGATTGTTTACATACCTTTCAGTTGCATGAAAAAATGTAATCCCCCTCTCGTTGTACAACTTCTTCCCATTTTTCATTATTCCGTCTCGATAAAAGTTCTCTTGTTTTTTTTTTTTTTTTTTTTTTTTTTTAAATATGAAATGTAAACACAAAGATCGGCACGGACTTATGGGATGACCTAATATATATGTGTGTGTAATGTACAAGTCCTGTTTTATTTTCTATCCTAAATCCCCGTCCTTCTCTATTTATATCGTTCGACTGATTCCCAGTAAACACAGGGAAAGTCAAACTGTCGGTTGGTATTCTAAATTCTATAGAATTTACATATATATATATAATGTTTTTTGCCCAAGAAAAATATAAATTACATATGTGATTTGATATGACACAATAAACGACGAATTTCTGTTTGAAAGTGATTTTGGTAAAAGTACCGTTACGCGACAGTACGACGTAGCCATACCATATTTTGTGTTGGGTTTACATTTTTAACATTACAATTTGTAATTTAATTTAAGCCATTTAAAATCGGTACTTTTATACGATATTGTCTTCTCTTTCTTTTTCTGTTCTGAAAACTTGGTCGCGAAACAGGACAGATCGGTGGCCTATTTTTAGTTCCTGCGGAGCTGAATGAGCGGCGAGCGAAGGAAGGGGGAGGGGGAGGAGCATGGCACGAAATGATTTTTGCGCAGTGATCGCGTACGAGTACCGCCTATAGGCTCGAAGCGTAGCCAATCACTGAGCAATATTAATCCGTCGTCGTCATTATCTAAGCGATCGCCGTAGAGTTCGATAACATTCACTGACCATTGTCTGGTACGCAGTAGAGTGCGCGTTGTACGAGAATTTACTGAAAGCTTTAATTTTTCTATCTAGAAAATTAACTTATTAAGTTTCTATAAAAAGAAATTGATTTAACGTGGACTGATATTTTATACATAAACGTTTATAAAATGAAAAGATACCCGTACGCGTATTAGCTTTGTGTAAATAATTCTAACCTAAAAATTTGTACAATAATAGATAGGGTAACGCAGTAACCGGACAGAAAATTATTCTACATATAAAGGTAAGTCACGAAAACAAATATATTTAATCTTCTTATTTTAGGTCGCTTTTTATTTTTATTACATTTTTGGTTTCTATATACGTAACATGTGGAAACCTGTAGAAATCTTGTCGTATTGAACTATATAACTTTTGTATTTTCTCCGATAACAATTTCGTCCTTATGTCCATAACTATATTCCGAGCTATGGAAAATAAGCGGTCGCTAGTTGTTTGTGCTGGTTGTTCGATTTTTGTCAAGCCGACTCGAAGTTAGACTGTTCGCTGATGCTAATACAGTGCTAAACAGGAATGTTGGCACAGCCCGGATCTTCGTACAAAATTTTCTGTAAATCTGTAAAGGAAGTAATTCTCTATTTAATCCTTTTGTAAAATATAACTGAGGTGGTAAGTCGTGATAGGTGCGGAAGGAATACTCAAATGTTCAACAAAAAGTTTATCACTATTAACAATCAACCAGTCAACAATTTATACGATCCACACTTATGATTAACCATCGAGAGTTTACAATCGCGTATCTCAGCTTGTGTTTGCTTCGCTATGATGTTGAACCTTTCGCACTTTGCGGCTTGAGGCAGAATGACTCTTTTGTTCGAAACCAAACGGATTCTTTCCTTAGTCGTCCTTCGATATCCCTACTACACACGCGTTTATTAGATGTACCGCGGTGGTTGCCGCGCATGCATTCTTCCGAACATTCGGCGAAAGAACCGTAGAGATATCGATGGCACATTAGGCACGTCGGCCTTACGCTTTCAAGGTATACCGCTTTGTGTCGCGAAGCCTTTGGAAAGTTCCGTGCTCGAGTGCCGCCACATAACTTTCAACTCTAAAGTTTAAATATACCATGAATCATGAAGTTTAAAAATGGTTACAGTAAAGAAAAAATATAAAATACACGCTCCTGTACAATGAGTTTTGAAAAACATTGATCGATGAACTGTTGATCTCGTAAAGTGGAAAATCATCCAGCAGAGTTTTCTTGTATCAATTTTTCTTTTTTTTAATTTTCGTCTCGTTCACCATTATCGCAATCGGATAAATTTTGCTCATTAGATAAATATTGGAATTCACTAGCAGAGAAAAGACAATTTCCTGAAAATACACGTATTTTCATTTTTTCTTTTTTTTTTTTTTTTTTTGCTTAATTCTGTTTAATGCTCCGTAAGAGAACGGGTTTGTAAGACACTTTCCACAAGATGCATCTGATTGCAGCGCGAAGAGTCAATGAAGCGACTGCTAGAATGGAAGCAGCGAATGCTGCAATCGCCGTTAACCCGGAAAGCAGAGGTGTCGAGCTATTACAAGCAGGAGGTGCTGCTCGAGCTCGCTGCTCACGAGGTTTCTGTCGGTAGAAGATCGTCACTCACGGCGAAGTGAGGACGGTCATCAGCCACATGTCTGCAGCAAGAGCACCGACGGCCGCCGGACTGTCGCCAACGTTTCGCGATACAACAGCTACTGCGACGACGAAGGTAAGGACACCTCGCCTGAACTTGTTACCTGAGTTGTGGCTTCTCCGATACGGGCCGTTCTTGGGACCATTTTCCTCTCAGTACGCGTATAAACTTCTTGAGAATGTTCGATTATACTTTGTACGTTGACTTTGTATAATTCTGTAAATTACTTTGGGGCCAAGTTTTGCGATTAACCAGAAAATTGTTCGGCCTGTTTTATTACCAAAATTAGGTCGTATACCTGTTGAAAGATCGTTTTAACGCTCAGTTTGCTAGTTGTATCGTAAAGAATATATCGAGTTAAGAATTTTTGAAAGATTTATACACAATTTTGCACAAATATGACCACGAACGTGCCGCGTCTACCTACTGAAAGAATTCCAAGTGGATAATTGGACTGTACCAAGTACGATATCAAACTCTAACCAGTATAACCGCCCTAACATGTTCGACGCACTCACGCGTGTGTTTTACGAAACAAACCTTGAAACGAATAAAACGCTTCTATATCGTGTTGCACAAGTCGATAGTATCGCGTTAGAGATACGTTAGCGGAGAACGAGCGGAGACGCTAATTGCGCATGAAACCAACGATTTATACTTCTTCTACGAACCAGTTTTCGGATAAAGTGCTTCGAATCAATTTGAGAGTCGAATTAATCTGTGTGTATCACGAATCCTGTTACACTTTCATTAAAATTACTTTAATCACCTTCTTGAAACTAGCAAAAGTACGAACGCACGAACGAATCGAAATGAAACGAGAAAAAGAAGCGCATATGTTTTAGCGACATTTCGCGATCGAGACTTGAAAATTTCCTCGTCTCTTATCTTCTCTAGCTGTTCTTCTCTCTATCGCCAAGTTGCCCCTCGTCAAGAGGTAGATCAAATTTGTAGGTAGCAAGGAACTTTAAGAAAAGTGAAAGGAAACCGAAAAATAGACGCAAAAAGATAGAAAAAGGGGCGTAGGAAAAGAGCGGAATCTGCAAACATTTTCTCCGTGGAGCTCCTTCTCTTTGTTACTGTTGGGTTTGGGCTGACTGGTGAATGGGAACGATTAACAGCTTTGGAATTTAACTAGCGAAACCGGCCGTTACGACTTAACGCTCGTACTATAGCCGTACTATCTTGCAAAATATGGGTCAGCATGGCATGTCGGGAATTATATCGTTAACGCTATCGTAGAGGCGTTCGACTGTTTTCGTCGTCTAATTTCCAGCTCGTAATACGTGTTTTTGCCGTCGAGCGATCGAGAACAAGATAGCAACAAATCCGTGAAGGATCTGCTGGCGGATTTAAAGAGGAAGTTTCGACAGATTCAAAGACAAGAATACCGTAGGCACCAGGAAATGAAACACCGTGGAGTGTTCAGCGGCTCGGAGGCTTTGCTGTGCGATAAGGGCAGCGATCTGGATCAGCGCGAGAAAAACGAAGACGCGCAGAACGAGAGGACCCTAAGAGGAGATCGATCAAGTTGTACCTGAGCCTATCAACGACCATAGAATGTACACCGACACGACGAAGAAGAAGGAGGATGTCTCCTTTAGATGTACCGAGGAATTCACCGGCGATTCTATCGGACAACCAATCGCGAGACAATTCGCACGGTCTTCAGAGAGGATCTCAAAATAATCTGCTTACGGCTTCTCATAGCAGAGACTCTAGTTACTCTGTGGCCTCTGGAACCGCTTCGATCTCGACTTCTATGGCTTGTCAGAGAGTTGCCAGCGCCCGGTCCTCCATGCACTCTCCTATGGGTTTGATGTCCTTAGGAAATCAGGGAATTAGGGAATTGTTTGGTCGGCAACATGCTGCAAAACGCGAGTCCGATCTACGGTTTCAAAGTCATTCGAGGTAGGCCAGTCAGGATTCCAGTCACTATCAAACTTCGACGTCTACGGTTAAGGCAAATATCGCGCCTCGATCGTATCTGCTAAGTGAGCCACATCTACAGAACGAGCAGTCAGGCGGTCCTTACTACTACTCCGATCTCCTTGTCCTGTTTTTGCAATCAGGTTTTCAGGACAGAAGTGTGACAGGAAGTGTAAACCTAAAAAAAAATGTAATATTGCATGGCTATGTCGTACCGTCGTGTATCGGTACTTTTGCCTGGACCACCTCACAACCGAATTCATCGTTTATAATGGTATATAATCACATATGTAATACACAAAAATTGGTACAAAAAAACACTACTAAAGAAATATTCCGATCTCCAAGGTAGCGTAAACGCCGTAGACACCTTCGAGTCGATGAAGTCGATCGGTCATTCTTCCAGATTGCCTTAACTAAACAATCAAAGAGACGACGCTTCCGTGTTAAACAAAAGGAACGATATAGGACGTATCTTGAATCCAATTTCCAGGCAAATGGCCAGACACGTTCAAGTGAATGACTGGCCAATTGTTGAGCGACTACAAAGTCGATCTCGTGGACAAGAAGAACTTTTGCGAAGCCGATACTCTGAGGAGTGTAAAATCTACCGATCCTTTGCCTGATATCTCGTCGGTAGAGATTAGCACGAGGAATCTGTATCCGCATGGCCTCTCGCGATAAGTCGAACAATCAGTCGAACAGCCGAAACACGTTCGAGTTGGTGCTTGAAACGCAGACGTCCCATCGAAGGTCTAGGCCTTTGGAGGGCTTTTGGGACGACGTCGGACTTCAAAATCTGGCAGAACAGAGGAACAGAAACAACCGAGTAGCAACAGTTCCGCCTACTCAGGTTGAGGAAGAAGCGCCGCAGGACGTGTGTGACATCGATAGCGGTTCTACGTCGAACAGTTTCAACGTCGATGACCCCTGGGAGCAGGACTCCTTGTGGAGAGAAAATCTCTCTGTGTTTGCTTCGCGTAATCCTTCGCACTTCGCAGCTGGGGGCAGACTGAATCTCTTTGATTCAAAAGCCACGCCGATTCTTTTCTTTGTTGGCCATCGATATCGTGCGCGTTTGTTAGAAGTCCGCGACGGTTGCCGCGTTGCGTTCTCCCGAAGATTCGGCGAAAGAGCCGTAGGGATATCGATGGCACATTAGGCTTGTCGGCATAGCGCTTTAAAGATAAAACGCTTTGTGCCGTTGGAAATTTCCGAGGTCGAGTGCCGCCACAATATAAACAGACATTAACAACAAATATCGATATATCAAACGCATAGACATAAATAACCAACGTGCTCCAAAAAACTAACAGAAGCAAAGTATCGTTATCCGAATGGAACAACAGCATCAGATGTGTCGTCTAGTTACCAAACCCATCGTCTAGTTATTCAAAGCACAATCGAATCCATGCACGACGCACAATTATCAAGCGGACAGCCAACCGTAGCAGCGACGGCGAAACGGCGACGGCGATGATAGTGGCAACGGCAGCAGCAGACCGGTAAACAATCGAAATATCAGGACTTTTATTCGCTGTGGAAAGTTGCCGCCCTTCCCAGCTATTGAAACCTAGTTGGAATACCCAGTGTGGTGTTAACAAAAGAGAGGCAGCTGCCGGAGAACCTTGCCTTTTGGCAATCTGTGAATGTTGATAGGTTTTCCAACAGATATATACGAACAGCTTTGGAATTTTCTTGATTCTTTTTTGAAAACAGTAAGAGATTGTCTTTCTCTTTAAAGGTTTATTTTGCTGCGTATTATGATTATCGAAAGGCTGCATCGAATAGACATAAATATTTCTATGGTAAATTTGTTATCTAAACATCGATCTAAACCTAGACCTTCGTAAAAATTTCATCTTTCCGCTTTGATGCGATCAGAGCTACACTTTGTCGATTAAAAGCGACGTAATTATTGAAATTATTGAAATACGCGTATGATGGAAATGCTGGGTCCGAGGAATGTTACGTCTCGTTTAGAAATTCGATTGAAAACCGATTGAAAAGCGCTGAAAATCCAACTGAATCGGGATTATTTACAGGGTATCGATGAAACGCCTTCGAACAACGTCGGCAACGTTTATTTACGAACTACTAACGATGCATTTGAACGACGAACGTTAAACCGCCTGAATTCGGTTTTTTAAAAACAGTACTAGCGACATCGCAAATTTTATTCCGATCACCATCGATTTTAATCGCTATTCGGTTAAAGTTTAGATGAAATATAAGAAAATGGAAATTAATCTCAACGATCGGAGAGTGAAATTCTCTTTTCTCATACATTGTCCATCTTTTAGGAATATTTTATTCGTTGCAGAGTTTTAATATATTTCGAACTTGGGTTTCTCAAGATACCAGCGCGGTTAATTTGCCAAATTTCTTGTCTTTCTTTTCTTCGAGTTACCTGGCATCGTCCGTTGTGATTATTAGCCAGCGACCTACAGTTTTGCTGGATTGCAGTTTTAAATCTTAGACTCGCTATCACAGGTGAACGTTAGTGTTTAAACAAGTGTCTGCTTGTTTCTTTTAAGTTCGATATTCTTCTATCATCTAAAATGCTGTAATTATTAAGTTCAAAGTTCTTGTATGAAAACTTTAACGTTGAACTGAAAGAAGTGCACGATGTTCGTTGCTAACTTTATTTAACAGAACTTTAAATTTTAAACGTTCGTTCGAGGAATTCCTAAGAATAAAGAAATTAAAAAGATAAAAAAGTTTGAGTTTAAACATTTCCTAATACGAAAAATTAACTAAAAAGAGAAACATCCTTTCGACAAAAGATACAAGATCGTCATATTTGAAAAGAAGAAACTAAACAACGTGAGGTTTCGAAGAGTTCAATAACAACGGGATACAATGAGAAAATTGGACGAAAATTAGACGTGTCAACGAGGAAGGACGAATTTCGTACAATAAACCCGTCGCCAAAGAATCATTCGTGGCTAGGAGATAGCAGCGTAATAAAACGAGGAAGCAAGTTAAAAAGTTCTTCCGCGAAATTATATCGAATCTCTGGGAGAGAGGTGAGCGAACTCCGGCACGCGTAACAACGTAACAAGCGTTGTAGGCGCACGCACGACTTTGATCGATAAGTCGATTAAGAGTTGCAACGCATTATATACGGAGATGCTTAATTTCGATTCGGCCCGCGCGTGCGCTTGCCCTTGTACAGTATGAACGAGTAGAGCGCTATTAGAAAATGTTCTTGTCATAAAGTAAATTATGCTGGCATCGATTCTCTGTTTTCCCCTTGTTGCTCCTTCGATAGTTAGATATTTTTCGTTAACCGAGCAAATCTGATATTCGTTTAGTAATCTTGATAAATTTTCCGATTTTAGCGTATATTGGGATTTGAAACAACAGACTTCAAAGTTTCAATCTATTACGAAGTAAAATTAACGGGACGGTTTGGGAACTAAGATTAGAAATCTGTTTCAAACTGCAATGCTCGCGCATTCGCTTTTAAAATATTCGAATAAAAGAAAATGTCCATTTTCATTAGACGGCGCAAGAAAGTCGGATACCTTCTTCATATTTCAAAGCAAATATCGATAAACATGCAGTTAATAAATTTTGTCTCTGGTCTTACTTTCGTTGAGGTTTATTTTAGCAAATTCATTGAAAAATTTCCTATCTACGATACGGGGAATTTGTGAAAATAGCGGATAGCGACAAATTATTTGCGTTGTCAAGCGATATAAACAGTGATACTGATATAACTCCTCGTAAAGACGATGTTGAATTTAGTAAAAATCGATTATTTCGTCGGGTTCGTCAAGAATCGTCAAGTCGTAGAATTTGTAACTTCTTTCATATGTATATAAAAAAAATTGGGGAACAATATACACCGATGATATTCTTTGTTCAGCCATGTGGTATCCTCAGGTATTGGCCACGGCAAATTTTAATAGAGAAATAATGCTTTGGAGATTAGAAATGGGTCAACCGTATCGAAAATATAAAGTTAACGAACCAATGTCAAGATAAGATCTAGAATAATATGAGAAATGTTAAAATAATATAAAAATTACATTTCTAGAAATAACGTGCTGTAATAAGCAATCTTAACTAATCAGTGTTATATGGATTTAGGATAAGATACCACAAAGATGAAATAACGTATAAAATAAAAAAACCTGAACAAGTTACGAAAGAATTCATTTCGAAACATGGTATTGCAATTGTACTTTTCTAAAACAGATTTGAATCATAATGATAAATGTTTATGAGCTATGATATTTTTAAATGCTCGGACGGTTAGGCCTGATGTTGGAACATTGTTAGTTTCTCTTGATTCAGGATATGTACAAGTGTGGACTCATCACCCGGATTTCTACAAGCTTTCTCAGTTATTCGTTCTATACGTGATTGTGCATTAGCATTAGTAACTGATCCTAAAAATCATTTTATTGTAACAGGTAAAAAAGGAAAGCATTTAATTTCTACAACATTATTTATTTATTATAAGATTACTTTTTGTATGTAACGAGATACTTCATTGCGACAAAATATTTAATATAAAAGGAAAGATAAAGCCAGAAAATATGATTAGAGAGTAAGACCACTTAAAAAAATTTAGGACACAATTCTGGATACATTAAAGTTCGGTATCTCGCGAATTATTACACAATAATGATAACAAGTCAAATCTAATAAAATTTACTTTTCATTAAAAAATCGTACCAGAACAATTATTTATTAATTCTTAAGAAGATACATATAAATAAGAAAGTATGGTAAAATTTAATTAGTATAATAAAAATAATATATGTCTATGATCATTCTAAAATATAAAAAGTGAAATAGCCTTACGTTCATTGATATATTAAGAACACATACATATTTTAATGATAGTTGTATAACATCATTTCTATATTACACGCAAGGTATGATAAGTATTCTTGTTCTAAGGCACAATATGATTTCATATGAACAACATTCAGTTTAACAAATTATACCTTTTGTTCGGTTTTCATCATGGAATAACATGGTGGTGTCTTCCAAATTGCACTGGACGTGCGTTCTAATCTATTCCTATCTACATTTTGAAACATTTTAGTCAAATCCAGTGTGCACTTTCTACTATCAAAGAATTTATGAACTGCTTTCTCTGGAATATATCGTTGCGTTGTAAATTGATTTTTACGTATGTGCGCTAAAATTGATAAAAATTCGAGTACTCTATGCACTCTAATGTTTATTAACTTATTAAGTAAAACAATACTTATATTGTGCCCAAAGTGGAATTGTATGTTTTGGCCTCGATTCATCATCCGATTCATCGTCGTCAGATTCACTATCTAAAATGTAAGTGGTTCGACCATGCTGTTTGGAGCCATATTTTGCCTAAAATATTGAATGAATAATAGCCTGTGCTTTTATAACAGAAGAATACTTTGATATTGTTTGTAATGTTATCTGTGATGTAAGCATCTGTTCATTACTTCAGCTGCAGTTTGTCGTTTAGCTCTTTCTTTTCGTCTTTCAGCTTCTTATTCTCGACGTCTTTGTTCGGTTAATATTCGTTCCGCCTTTTCTTGTTCTTGTAAACATTGTAAACGCTGTTGCTCTTCTTCTTTTCTTCTTTCCTCCTTTTCCTGCGAATTAATCCAACTGTAGTTTAATTTTCTATACTATATAAAAATCAATATCTTTTTCGGTATCCTTATTTTTGTACACATTCATCTTTTAAATTATCAATTTTGTACCCGAGCTCGTTGTAATTGAGCTAGACGTTTCTTCTTCCGTTTTTGGCGCTGTCTCTCTTGCATTTGTTTTGCTAAATGTGATTTTTGTGCTAATTTATGTGCAATCGCTTCCTCTGCAATGTTTGCATTTTTCAAAGCTTTTGTTTGTGCAATAGCTCGAGTATTTTGTTCTCGTGTTTTTGTTCTAGTTATTCTAGTTGAGCAAGTTTCGAAGTGTTCGTGCCTGCCTGTTCAAATGCTTCAATTTTTTCCTTTACTGATACCTTGACATATGGATCGAATAGAGCATTCGATTTATACGTATTCTTTTTTATCTAAAATTCAGTAACTGAATCCTTTTCCTTCGAAGATGGTTGTATTTCATCTTCGCCCAATATCATAGATCTGTTCTGCCGCTTTTTAATTTCTTGTTTCTTAATATTTGCTTGAAACTTTTTCATTTCAGAGGATGACTCATCTTCTTCTTTTAGCTGCTGCATCTTCGTGTTTGCACCCCGTGAAAAAATTCTCCTTCTATTACTATTTCTTGTTGTCATTGAAGACATTTCTGGCTGTATTGCATCTTCTCTTATAGAAAGATGATCCTGTGAATGTGTCTGTGAAGTATCCGCGATCTTCCTTGAAATCAAACAAAGAAATAAATAATAAAGAAGAAATAACACAAGGCCCTACAAAATATAGTATGTTTTGTACTAGTTACTATGTTTTGTAGGGCCTTGCGTTATTTCTTCTTCTAAACTACTTCTAGCACTTTTACTTTTTTTAGATCGGCTTTCACGTTTCCTCTAAAAATTTAGAATATATTTAACAACGTTACAATAGAATTTATATACACAATGTACATACATTAAGTAATTAGATTTCAACATATTAATTAAACGATATCAAGCATTATTGGATACTATATATAAAGGCTAGTATTGATTAGTAACATAAGATTTGGGGTAAGATTAAAAGTATTAAATTTCATCATAATATGATACAAACATTTATATTACTGTCAAGAGTTAACAGCCCTCGTAATTTTGCAGCGACTGACATTGACCGCTGCTTTTTAATGTTAGCTGCAGCTTTTCTTGAAGCCTCTCTTTTTGCTCGGCCAATTGTTGCTTCTACCACATCCCCAGTTTTTATATTTTTATTTTCTGCTTTATCATGTATTGCAGTAGAATCTGATACTGTATTATCAATATTGATAATATCATTTTCTGGGATAATTTCTATACGATGATAACCTTTTTTCTTCAAAACTTTCGGCGTAGTTGAAGTTGAAGGACCAGGTTGTGGTGTTTGAGCAATTGAACCATGTAAAGAATCCAAAGTATCTTCAAAATGGTCGTTAACAGATTTTTTAATACCCAAGCAATATATATTCAATATACCTTTAGTAATCAGTGCTTTAATCCGACTCTTTGATCTAGTATCCATATTTAAAATCTACAAGTAAATTCTTTATAAGTATTTAATATATACATTAAACTATACTTTTTAATAATACATACCATAATTTAATACTATGCTTGAAATTATGACATATATAACAATTAATACAAACACATTGTGTTTACTTCTATTAACTTAGAAGCATATGTAAATTATTTTTCAAAAGAAAAATATACATATGAAACAATAATAAAATAATGAAGTAACGTTGAGAATAGAATCTAGTTTAATTACACACATATACGCTTTTAACAACTCCATTCTTATCAGTTTTATTAAATTTATGGTGAAGCTTACAATTACACTAATATCAATGAATATTAACGTATATGTTTATTATTACACTGAATAAAAATGAAAATACTGTAATGGAAAATACAATATACTTTAATGGAAATAAAATAAGTAAATAGCGAAACATTTGTTAATATTATATTATATATATATTAATATTATATTGTTATAATATTTATTAATATTTACTTACCTTTTACGTTTGCATAAAAACTACAAAATTGTAGATATAAACTTTAATAACTGAGATAAAACAAGTCACAGAAATTAGTATCTTTCAATGGCAAAATGCGTTAAAGGAAGTGTCACAAGCGAGACTGTGCCAGTTTTCCTCCTTGAAAGTACATGTAGCGACACATAAGTTAGAGGATAATTCAAATCTTGTTGCTGTTTGTTGCTTCGGCCCATCAATATCTTTAGGATACATAGAATGTAATAATAGATAAACTCCGGGCAAAACAATGACAAAACAATATAATAATAATAATTAATAACTAAATAAGTAATAATAACATCGTATTGTTGTGTATACATGTGATTAATGTTACACATTTCGTATGTATGTACGTAATATGTCATATTATATAGATTATGGATCTTTACCATAACTTAACACAATTATTTGTTTACTATATTTACAATTTGATTACTAAAAACTACATAATATGTTTTAAAATCATTAATAAAGTTGTATAAATATAATATTTTTAATGAATTTTTTGTAGAAAGTTTTATTTATTATTAATGAAGCTTTCTTTTTTTTCGTGAAGGAAACCTCCATAGGCGCCCAGCGCCCTTCGGGAAGAGGGCGCTGGGTATTGCCAGATTCGTAACGGCTAAAACCTCCACGGTGATCGGCCTGACGATTGGTAGGAGAGCTCCGGGATCATCTTTTCGTATTGCTGCTAGGGCACTCCTTTGTCTTCCCTCTGATGGTGTAATCGGGAGTCATCCTTGGTTGATTGAGCCCTTAGGAGGAACCATTCCTCCTAACGCCAAGCTGCCTGGGCTGTCGTGCAAGTCCGGAGGAGAGGCCCGACCCTCTTCGGCGTGACGGCACTCTCGATGGGTGTTGTCCTCTCACCCTTTCTCTCTCGGCGCGTTCTTCTGCGAGCATGAGTTACTCGCAGTAGGAGCGGACGGCGATGTATTCCTATTGATCCCTCAGCATGGCTTCTATGATCGCCTCTCGGGGGTCAAGCTCTCGCCGATGACGAGTCGTAGGACACGGTGCGGTTCCTCCCACGCCGGGCAGAACTCCAGCGAGTGCTGTGCCGTGTCTTCCTCTTCCTCGCAGTGGTGGCACGTACTAGTCACCGAATCCTTAGCAGGAACTCCCCGAACGCTTCGTGCCCCGTGAGTACCTGCGTCATCCTGTACGTCAACGGGTGCCCGCCACGATCTCTCCAGGCCTCCCAGTTTGGTAGGACCGCTTCAACGGCCTGATGAGGCCGCACCGTATCCTCGACGGCGAGCTGACTGCGCCACCGTTCCAAGTCTCGAGCCTTGCCTCCCACCGGACGTCGCGGGCCGACTGGACCGCAGAGGGCGTATCCCCGCCCGAGCACAGGTCCTGCAGTTGATGGTACACCCGTCGAAGCGCTAGGGCCTGGAGCTCGAACGGAGGAGACATCGCCAGGACAGTCGCCGACGCATATGATATCGCCCGGTATCCCCTTACGATCCTGATGGTGGTCGTCCTATGAAGGCTCCTCAGCAGGAGTAGACTGCGTCGACTTTTCATCAGATCCTTTGTCCACAGCGGAGCCCCGTACAGGACCTGAGAACGGATGACTCCCTCATACAATCGGCGCACTCCGACTTCTGCCTCACCGACATTCGGCAGCAGCCCACATAGAGCGTTGGCTGTCGTCGCCACTTTGGGAACCAAGAGCTTGAAGTGCGACCCGAACGTCCATTGACTGTGGATGGTGAGGCCCAAGTATTTCATCCGAGGTCCTGCCTTAACCTCCTCTCCGCTTATGTCCAAACACTGGTCGGGCGGAGGAGCTCCTCGACGTCGGTAGTCATAAAGCCATATGGCCTCTGACTTGGCTGGGGACACCTTCAGGCCCAGCCTCCGTATAGCCCGTATCATGCAAGCGGCGGCAGGCTCTCCGTGACGGAGCGTCTCGTGCCACCAACGTCCTCCGACCAAGACCAATGTGTCGTCCGCATAACACACCATGCCTGAGTCTGGGGATATGGGGCAATGAAGCACCGCGTCGTATCCGATGATCCACAGAATCGGACACAAAACCGAACCCTGCGGAACCCTCTTCTCCATCGTTGCCGGTGTAGCCGACCCATCTGTCGCTCAGGTAGGCCCGTATGACACGAACATACTCCTTCGCTAGGAATGAACGTATGGGTTTCTCGGATATTTTGAGCATTAGCAGACGAATAAGGCAGAATTGGAAAAAGAGTTCCGTCATGGATTGGTACTCTGCTTCTAATCATTTATATTTATTACATGAGTTTTCGGTAAATAGAAAGAAACCTGGGGGGGCAGTTTTAAATACTCGACGAAAAATGTTAACGAAGGAAAATTCCTGAGGAGGTTTGATGAAAATATAAATTTTATGGTTAATGACGACGCGACAATCAATTTCAGAAACGATTGGAACGTATATATGTCGACGAATTGAAGAAGATTTTACCGCCGTGTGGGAGGAGAAGCGTTAACCATTGGTGGAGCGACGAGTTGTCCGGGTTGAGAATGGCAATTCTAAGACTAAGAAAATAAGCTTAGCGGGCAGTGGCAGCTGGGAGAGACAATGTTGGCCTCAAGGTAAACGAATTCAAGGGTCTCTAATATCCTGTCACAGAGTATGGTGTTGAATGAATTTTTTTTTTTTTTGCGTGGGGAGGGGAAAATGCTATTACGCATGCCCAGTGACCCGCATCACTGGGTTATGTGGGAGTCGGTCGGATGTCGTTGCCATACTCACTAAAAACCCCTCCTCCTTCTTCCTCCGCTTGGGGGGCAGACAACCCCGGTAAAACCTGTCGGCAGTCATCAGGGTTGTCCTTTCGTGCCCCGTAGTATCTACTTCTTCGGGCAGTTACTGCTCATGTCGTCCTCTCAGCCAGTTCAGAATACTGGGCTGGTCTCCTTCTGCAGTTTTTCGTTGTTTCATGTTCTTGCCCTCATTGCTCCGCGTAGTTGTTGTTTCGCTCGTTCTCCTCCTTGCTTCTTCCCAGGCCCTCGCTGTCACCCTCCTGTGACACATGACGGTCTTGCAGAATTGCCTGAATTTATTCCAGCTCTCGTCCTTGGCGGTCACCGTGGCGATAAGATTGCCCACGTCTATCTTCCCGCCCAGAGCGTTCTCCAGCTCGATCCTTCCGTCCGTCCACTTCGGGCACGCGAAGAGGGCGTGCTCTGCATCGTCGTTCGGGTCTCCACAGTCGAGACAGTTGCTGTCGCTGTCCCTGCCAATCCTTTTCCTATAAACACCGAAGCTCCCATGCCCGGTTAGCAGCTGCATGGTGTGGTGATCGATGTCCATCTTCTTTTTGGTAAATAGCAGCGCACTCGGTATTAGCTTCTTTGTGATATTTTCTTTTTTGTAGTTGTTCCACTCCTTCTGCCAGTCCTCTTGGGCCTTCTTGCGAGTCGCCTCCAGTTCCTCCTTCAGCTTGCAGCCGTCATCCGTGCCAATCCTGGACCCATGGATCTTGTTCCTCTCGTAGGTCTCTCCGAGCATCTTTATCTTTATGTAAATCGGGAGATTCCCGGTCAACACGCAAAGTGCCGCGTGGGAGACGGTACGGTATGCCGTCGTTGTTATGCACAGGGCCGTTCGTTGTGCTCGTTTCAGCTTTTTCCTGTTCTTATCGGTATTCGCTGCTCTAGCCCACACCGGTGCTCCGTAAGTTACGATGGACTCCCACACATTGTAGTAGAGCCTACGAGCCAAGCTGGGCGGCCCGTTGATGTTGGGTAGAATTCCCCTAAGTGCTCCTATTAACTTGTCGGCTCTGTTACACACCATCTCGATATGCGCACCGAACCTTCGACTGGAGTCAATGACGACTCCGAGATACCTGATGCGATCGACCGTTTCGATGTCCGAGGAGCCCAACCTGAGTTTCACCACTCTCGGCACTCGCAAGCTTGTGATGAACATGACCTCCGTCTTTTCTCTCGCCAGGGTGAGCCCGACACTCGTGCACCAGTCGTTGGCGATCCTTAGCATCGTGTTGACCTTGGCGGAGGCCTCTTCGTTCCTCCCGACGGAGCATGTGATGGCCAGATCATCCGCGAAGGCGGTTGCTCTGACCATTGACATGTTGTCGAGTCTCTCGAGCAACCGGTCGTATACTAAGTTCCACAGGAATGGTCCGAGGATGGATCCCTGCGGGACTCCCGCCGCCACCTCGTGCTCCACCGTGCCGTGCTGGTTGCTCACGATGATCCTCCTTCCGGATAGGTAACTGCCGATTAGCCTTTTGACCTTCCATGGCAGCTTCCTCTTGTCAAATTCCTCGTATATGCTCTTCCAGCTGAGCGAATTGAAGGCATTGCTAATATCTAGGGTGATCAGGTGTTGAATGAATTGACTATGTCTAAAGAGACTGCCATTGCTAGCTCACCTCGGGAAACCATGACTCGTGACATATCTCGCATCCTGTTCACCGCATCCATCGTCTATACCTCCATCGTCAAACACCTTCTCCACGCCACGCATGTGCTGGTTGAGCACATGTTAAGTAAGAGGAGCGCGATTCCCGCATCCCAGTCTGACAGCACCCGGCCACGAACAATCTGTCCTTGTGTTGCCCCATTGCGAGGAGTGAGCATTAAAGTCCCCCAGGACGAGGACCTGATGTGGAAGGTGTCGTCTCACGCAATCGCCAACCTCGTCCAGGAACTCCTCAAGCGCGACCAGGCCACTGTTTGGAGAGACATGTACGCCCACCACCACCATTCCACTCGATCGCGGCATAACCCTTGCCCTGTTCGAGTAGGAGCCCCGCGGCGGGTGTGCCCGGTGCTGACGTCCACGTCATAGCGACTAAGCCGTCCAGGTCTCCGACCCAGTTAGGGATGTCTAGTATACGATAGGGCTCGACTACTACCGCCAGGGCAATCCTGTTCTCCCTTATCGTCTGGAAGAGCAGGTCTTGTGCCTGTTTCGATCGTCCCAAGTTTGTCTGGAGGAGCCGTATGAATCTACTTTACTAAGTCCATATCCATGGCCTCCCCCGGCCATCTGCCCCATTCGTGATCCTGTCTTCTTCTTGCGGTAGATCTCTCGCGTTGTCGCCCTATGTTCTGGCTCAGTCCCTTTAGTTTTCGGCGGAACGCATGCCGCCCCTCCCATTCTGTGGGTGGTGGCCGCACCAAGCGACTCACAGAGCGGGCACCTGGACACGGAGGCAGAGCAGCTCTTGGCCTGATGACCGATGCCTCCGCACCTGTAGCATAGCTGCCCCCGATCTACCGTAGATCCGCAGGTCACTCTCACGTGTCCTAGCTCTAAGCATCTATAACATCTTAAGGGCTTCTTCAGGATGGCTTCGACCCTCGCCATTGACCAGCTCACAAGACTTAGATTCCGCGCTGTTGCTGTCGCGCATCTTATCCATGCTGACCCAAGGCCACCTCTGGAAATCTTGATGTCTCCTACTCGAACTTCCAGTGCTTTGCATCCTCCGGCCCTCGTCAGGGTGTCTCGAAGTTCTTCCTTGCCGACCGAGATGTCGATCTTGGTTACCCTCAGATTGGCCGTTCTTGTTGGGACCACAACTTTCATTGTGGTCGGATCCAGGGCTTTTGTCAACCGCGCTGCAAGCGCGAGTGCCATCTCCCTCTCTCTGTCCCCGGGAACTTCTAGAATGAGCCTCCCAATCATCGCCTTCTTGATTTTAACTTGTTCAATACAAAATTCGGGCAGCGGAAATTTCTGTCTAGCTGTCACCAGCATTTCGGCATATGTTATTTTCGTCCCCTCACTCAGCGTTAGGGTCACCGCAGATAACCGCGGAGGGGGAGGGAGCATCACCTTCCTGGTCCCCTGCACCGACCCTCCTGTTGGGGTTAATTGTGAGGTCCTAGGTACCTTGGCAGCAGCTGATCTCTTCGCAACCTTCCTGTTTCTCTTATGCTCGATCACCTTCCATTCACCACCCTTTTGCCCCTTCGAGGGCGATGATATTTGGGTGGCATTGCCTTGTCAACTCCACCGTGCCCGCGGCAGTGGTGCTTGCTACCTCCTTTAAGGTTTTAATGTATGTGTTCTTCATTATCTCCTCTACTTGCCGAATTAGTTCAGCTCCTATTTCCGCTGTGGGGGATGTTCTCATCTCCGAGGTCAGTTCCATAGGTATGTCTGGAACTGTGGGTGTCAGCTTCTTTTTTCTTTTCCTGGACGTCTCTGCTGAGGATGGGGTCACATAGGCCATCAGCTCTTCGACGTCCGAACTCAAACTTCCCTGCAAATTTCCAGCCGTGGTGTTTCTTGCATCTGATTCGACGCTTCGAGCCATTACCAGATCCATGTCTGAACCCTCTGGTTTATCCACCCTACTTGCGAGCTTCATGGATTTTATTATTATCGAAGGAAATAGAGGTGACAAAATGGAAAATACAAATTTAGAAAAGTAAACTAAAAATATAGCTCAGTTTATGAACTATTATTAATAAAAACATTTACATTTTAAGAGATTATTATATTACAGTCATATAAAATATATGATTTTTTAAATTTTACAAATTCTTCTTACAAACTAATGTATGTTATAAACTACATATAATGTTCATATTTTCATGCATTCAATAACAATAAGTAATATATCACAAAAAAAAGTTAAATACTAAATACATGTTTACGGAACACGATTTTAAAGAATAAAATATTTATAATTTATAACATACTTATGTACATACATGTAAATAATATATGTATATAAATAAATAATAAATATAACATTTAAGTGTACATTAAATTTATAATGGACAGTTTTATAACGTCTGCGTTCTTGTAATAAATAAATTTTCTTATTTTTTATCTAGTGATTAATATCTAGTGATTAATGGGCCTTTTATATTGCTTTTGAATTTAAAAAATCGTATGATTTATATATTTTAAAAACTTTTATATTCATGGTAAAAATATCGTGTATTTATTTTATTGTATACCTACTATTATTTGTTGTTCGATTTAATTCGAATTTGATAGTAGAATTTCTTGAGAAACCTGTACTACTTTGAGCATAAAGTTGTAATACTTCTTTCTCAAAAGTAGGATCCAATAGGATAGCAATACCTTTTGTTCCTGCTTTCAAAAAATTTTTGGAATGTGCTTTTAGACACTTCCCATGAAGCTCGATTTTCTTTCAGCATGTCAACAAGTGATTGTACCATTGGAAATAATGTAGAAAGATTACTAAGAAACAAAATAACGAAACTAATCATATAGAAGACTAAAATTAACTTAATAAAGAGAAAGGTTTATGATCTATAATCTATATTCTACTATCTTCACAAAACATCACTGTCTTTTTCAATTAAGAAAATCTTATCGTTTACAAAAATACTATTCATCCTTTTAATTACGCTCATTATGGAAAATGGATCTTAAATCCGATTTTTTGACTTTGAATGTACATTAAAAATAAAAGTATATGCATATATTGTACAAAGACAGTTTCTTTTAAAATATACTCACGTAAAAAGTAGAAGGACTATATTTGTAATGAATTTAACTTGTAGGTCTGGTATAGATGCTCGTTCTCTATTCATCATTTCTATGGGGGCATTACCCATACTTTTTTCTAAATCTCCTTGTGAAAAAAATTCATCATCCATTATGTCTATTATGTCTCAACGTATTCAATTCTTTAATAGCTTTATACTAAATTATGTTATTTTGCCATAACTTTATAATTTGATTCCTTTACTGTTTCAAATTGACTGCCTCCTGTGAAACTCTTTTGACTTAATTTATGATTTAATTTTCATAATTTATAGCTTATTATATATTTTTACATATTTATTACATAATTTGTTAAATATTTTATAACTTATATACATATTAATTCAAAGCTTGTATATTTTTAGAAAAATAATGGTGTCAATGTATTCAATTGTGTCAACCAGTACACTATCGTGTTCAAAAAATCAATCTTTTCGTACAACATGACTAACATGCTTCTCTAATCCTCAACATGTTAAATCGATATATAATCACAGGGTGGTTGTCAACTGGTAGTACCCCCTGGAAAGGGGATGATTTGTTTTCGAGAAAATCGACTTTGAATTTTCGCTCGGTACGCGTGCACTTTATCGCGTCACGCTTTAACGGATCTCACTGTAGATCGTTGTCTCGATGGATAATATCGCAGTTTAAGTTTGTTTTTGCCGTAACGGAAAATTAGCAATACATAATGAAATAATATGAAGTAATCATAAAGTTTATTATTACAAAAATTACTGAAAATGTTGCCCATTCTGTTGAACACATACTTCTGCTCTTCTAATTAAATTTCTATGAACACTTTCTAACGTATTCGATCGTTTTAAAGTATGAAAGGCTACAATAATCTTTTTCTTTCAATTGCTCGCAACTTGCGATTTCTTCAGAATAGACAATTGATTTAATATGACTCCATAAATAAAAGTCAAGCGGAGTTAAGTCAGGAGAGCGTGATGGCCAAGCTATTGTACCAGCATGACCAATCCAGCCTTGGTAATGTTGGTTAAAAAATCTCTCACATGACGACTAAAATGTGACGGTGCACCGTCTTGTTGAAAAATTAAACTTCCTCTAGTTGTCAGCGGTACATCTTCTAATAATTCCGGTAGTTTGTTTTGTAAGAAATCGAAATATGCTGCTGACGTTGCATTTCCTTCGAAAAAATGTGGCCCAATAATTAGATGTCCAATTATACCAGCCCAGACGTTTACGTTCCATCTTACTTGAAAACGTGTTTCAAGAATAGAGTGGGCATTTTCATTTTGCCAATTATGCATGTTATGGACATTGAACATGCCGTCCCTTGTAAATTTCGTTTCATCGGTCCATAAAATTTTTAACAGAAATCCTGCATCGTTGGCATGCTGTTAAAGCAACCAATGACGAAATGCCTTTCGCGAAATCTTATCATGAGGCATGAGTCCTTGTACTCTGGTGATATGATAAGCATGTAAGTTGTTTTCGTGTAGAATTCGAAGAATCACGAAGCAACTAAGATTATACCGCAAAGAAAGGTTTCTTGCACTTATGTCAGGATGTTTCAAAACGTCCTTTAGTATTTGCTCTTCAACATTTACACTAACGCGTCGTCGACGACCACCATGTCGTCTAAGTTTTTCAAAAGAACCATATCCGCCGAGAGTTCGTTCTGCTCTTTGAATAACACGTCTGTCAGGATGTCGACGATTGGGATACCGGTGTCTGTAATGATCAGCTGCGACTGATGCGTTACCACCACACGCGCCTAACGAAAGTATCATGTCTGTATATTCCCGATTGCTGTATGTAGACATGATGGTAGACTAATAGGTACTGATAGTGGATAGCGATAAAAGTCAGATAGTAAGTTAATAGGTAGGAAAACACTTCGGTCACATTGGAAGTGTTCATCAACATAACGTCAATCGAGACAACGATCTATAGTGAGATCCGTTATAACGAGACGTGATAAAGTGCACGCGTACCGAGCGAAAATTCAAAGTCGATTTTCTCGAAAACAAAGCCTCAAACGAAACATTTTTATTCCACCCGTTACCAATCACCCTGTATATAACGAATTGCGACAACAATAACTCTCATTATTTCGCACTATCTATCCTCGGCTAAGCCTCCACATTGATGACCCCGACGTGATATAAAGTGAAGGAGGTGACCGTGATAGTGCCGCCGAGATTCCAATTACTGTTTTCTTTTTTCTTTTTTTTTTTTTTTTTTTTTTTGCGTAAAAATGACGAGTAATCCAGCCGTTGCAGCCAATCTGCTGGCCCGCGTGCCTCCAGTAATGTCCAAAAGCATAAGGCTATGGTTCAGAATACTTGAAGAACAAATGGAGGCAGTGGGTATAACGGACGATCGGTCCAAGTGCAGAGCTCTCGTCGGCTGCCTCGAGCCTCAATACCTGGAGCAGATCGAGGACGTGTATACGACCCTCCCAGCCGCCGGACGGGACGATAAGCTTAAGACCGAGCTAACGCACGTCTTCGGGGAATCGGACAACGAAAAATTTAAAATGTTGGTGGGAAAGGAAGAGTTCGGCGACAGAAAACCTTCGAGATTCTACCACGATCTCAGAAGACTCGCCGGTCCTCTCGCATCGGACAAGTTCATTCTCACCCTGTGGAAGAACCGCCTACCAGCGCAGGTCAGGCGCTTCTTGGCTGGGGTCGACGGCGACGACGTAGCGAGAATGTTGTGGATAGCCGACGAGGTACACGAAGACTACTCAGTTAGCGACCAGCGCGCACCTCGTCTGATAGCCATCGCCGAGCAGCCGGTACGACCTGCGGCAACAGGCGAATCTTGGCTCTCCGTCGTCAACGCCCTCAGCGAACAGATGACCCAACTGCGGGCGGAAGTGCGCGCGTCGAAATGCGATCATCGTTCTAGACGACGAACCGACCCGGGGAGACGTAACAGGCCGAGATCGAGAGAAAGATCGGGAAAACCCGATTTTTGCTTTTACCACCGAAAGTTCGAGGACCGGGCATACAAGTGCCAGTCTCCTCGCAAATGGATGCAGGGAAATGGGACCAGCCGTCCGTAAAGGCGGCAGACGACGATGGTCTGGGATTCCGCCGCATTTTCGTTACCGATAAGGCGACGCTGATTTCTTTCCTTATGGACACCGACGCCGACATAAACGTTTATCCCCGCAGCAAAAAGTGCGCCGACTGACGAACAAATGCGAGTACGAATTGTTCGCAGCCAACGGGACGCGGATCTCAACGTACGGCACCATCGCCGTCAGCCTCAACCTGTCCCTTCGAAGAGCGTTCACATAGCAATTCGTGATAGCTGACGTTCAATCACCTATCATCGGCGTGGATTTTTTGAACCGCTATGAGTTACTCGTGGACCCGCGAAATAAGCGACTTATCAATACGACGACCCAATTGACAGCAAGGGGATACACCGACACGACGGACGGGGCGTCCATAAGAACTATAGTCGGCGAATCAGTCTACCATCGACTCGTGATTGAATTCCCGGACCTAACTCGTCCACCCATTTTCGGACGAGAGAAGATACGACACGGGGTGGTACACCACATCGAAACCACACCGGGCCTACCAATCTACAGCAAACTCCGTCGCCTTGCACCCGATCGCCTCAAAGAAGTTAAGGCGGAGTTTCAAGCTGTGATCGAGCAAGGATGCGGCCATCGAAAAGTCCATGGGCATCATCCCTGCATGTTGCACCGAAAAAGGACGGAAGCCTGCGACCATGTGGCGACTACCATACCCGACAGGTATTCCCCACCCCATATTGAAGATTTTGCGCAACATCTCCACGGTAAGCGAATCTTTTAAAAAATCGACCTCGTCCGCGCTTACCATCAAATACCGATCGTGCCCGAAGACGTACAGAAAACCACGATCACGACACCTTTCGGGTTTCTCAAAGCGGCCAACATGATGTTTGGGCTTCGAAACGCCGCACAAACTTGCTAGCGATTCGTAGACGAAATCACACGAGGTCTCGATTTCGTCTACGTGTACATAGACGATTTTTTAATAGCGTTCTAAAATGAAGAACAGCACTGCGAACGTTTGCGACGCCGTAACTAAAGTACCGCTACCCGCGACTATTAAAGATTTACGAAAATACCTCGGTATGGTTAACTTTTACAGACGTTTCATACCGGGGGCAGCGAAAATCCTACAAAACACTTGTGGCGGCACTCGACAAGCCAAATACCACCACTCGACACTAACTAGTGCCGGACGACGGCAGCGCAGTGGTTAACGTATAAACAGGCGTAGGCCCTAACAGTGAGCGCGGCAAGCTGTACAGTGCACAGTAGACAGTGAGAGAGCAAAAAAAAAAAAGAAAAACAAAAAGAGTGCTAAACAGTGAAAAAATAGTGATAACATCAACCACTCTACAAACAATTTAAAAATAGAAGAAGAAAGGAATGAAATCGGAACCAAGGAGGCGGAATCCGCCATAAGCTCGTCAAAAAAAGGAATCAAAAGAAAAATAGAAAAACAACAAATAATTAAAGATAGCAGCATAAGAACTGCTACACAAAAGACGCGGAAACTCAATCCGCCTCCAAACCTGGTAACCAGGAACAAAATAAATACAAAACAAGAAAATTTAAAAGGAGAAGAAAGCGACTCACAAGAAGAGCACAACGATAAAAACGAAAATATGAAACAAAAAAGAAGCCCACAACCTCAACCAATGGCAATCACATTAAAAAACAAATTCGAAGCCCTCCAAGCCCAAGACCCCTGCACACCGCAACCGCATGAAACCATTATCGAAAACATTAAAAAAAAACGACGTATTAAGGGAAAAGGCAACCAGACAGCCCACTCCCCCGGACACGTCACCAATAACCACAAGCAAAAGCTATACCGCCCGGACAAGCACCCCCCCCCCCCCCCGCCGCCGCTCCGCCAAAAAAAACAACACCACATCCTTCAACATTACTGAAAAACCAAACTCATAAGGGCCTGCCACCCAGCCACCCCGCTGAAGTCCAGGCAGACCCCCCCACATCAGCAAAAGGGGCCAGGCCACCCCCCATCAACATAACATTACAAGACCCAAAAGACACAATAGCACTCATGGAAAATTTCCTCAAAATCAAGAATTTCCATATCAAAAGAATCCATTCAGGTAAGCACGTGCTTTATCTTCAAAACATAAATGACTACGCGAATGCAAAAAAAATACTGACCGCAGCCAACACGGCCTATTTCACATATACCCCAAAATCTCAAAAACCCCACACGTACCTACTAAAAGGGCTAGGAAACAGCTACACAGAAGCGGAAATACTAGAAGACCTAAAAGCCCTGAAAATAGAAGAAGTTAACTTCACCAAAGTGACTCGATTCACAACAAGAAAATCAAGGGAGAACAACACATTGCTCCCAATCTATATAATTCAAGTCTCCCCCGATAGCAACATTGGGAACCTACTAAAAATAAACAGACTTAACTATCTAAAAATAGCATGGGAAAAAATTTAAAAAAACGATATCACGCAGTGCTACAAATGCCAGCGAATAGGCCACACAGCACAAAACTGTAACCTAAACTATCGCTGTGTAAAATGCACTGAACCGCACGGGCCAGGCGAGTGCAAAATAAAAAAAGAAGCAGCAGTAAGCAAAGAAAAAATCTACTGCGTAAACTGCAAAAACTACGGACATCCTGCATCATACAAAGGATGCCCAAAACTCGTCGAATTACGCAAAAAGATTAATGAAAAAATCACCAAAGCAAAAACAGCAAAAGCCGAAAGAATCGCCAAAATAAGCCGTAAGTACGTCCCCGAGCTAAAGTTCGCGGACATAGTAAAACAAAGAACAAGTATAAACGAGACAAGCCCACAAGTAACAAACATAGCGGCACAAGTCAAACAAAACCCCAACCCAACAATAGACTCACCCCAAATAAGCATAATAAATGTCATTGAAGACTTCAAAAAAAGCATTCTAAAAGCTCTAAGCGAACAACAAACACAACTAAACGAAATAAAAAAAGCACTAAATACACATGAAGAAAGAATCGATTCCATCTTCAACATCATCGAAAATATAGACGAAGATTAGCCAAAACCCACCCGTCCACCAATCACAGCAAAAAATAAACCAGATAAAAGTTAAACATCTGAAAATCATCTCAATAAACGCCAACTCACTAATCTCAAACCAAAAAAGATACAGCATGCTAACACTAATTAAGAAAGAAACCCCCGACATAGTACTTATCTCAGAAACCAAACTGAACTATAGACATAAAGTGCAATACAAAAACTACTCTATAATAAGACACGACAGACCAAACGCTTCCCAAGGAGGAGGAACGGCAATCCTCATAAAAAACCCCCTGAAGTTCAAAACAATACAAAACGACAAAATAACAAAATTCAAAATCTTCGAGACGACGATCATAAAAATAAAAATAAACAATAAGGAAAACTTATTTATCTCCGCAGCCTACGCAGCCTACGGAAACCAGAAACAATTTAACGACGAATTCGACAATCTCTTCCAACTTTTACAGCTCGACAAACAGGAAAACTACTACATAATAGCCGGTGACCTTAACGCCAAACATACCAGCTGGAAAAACGAAACAAACAACACGAGAGGAAACTCCGTCAGAACCTGGCTAGACAATAAAAGCATTTTCTACAAAACAAACCTCTATGGCTCCGAGCTACCCTCTTACCCAAAAGGATGCTCCTACCTAGACATATGCCTAGCAGACGCCCGAATAAAATTCCAAAACTTACGACCAAATAACACTCTCAAAACCATAGACTACGACAGCGACCATAACGCCATAGTATTTCAGATAAGCAAAAACACATCCGACTACCTAACACTCGAAACGCAGACCGAAACACCCAGGTACAACTATAAAAAGACAGACTGGAAAAAGTTCCAAAACCTGCTCGAACAGAACTGCGACCTAAAAATCTACAACAATGTCAACCTAACAGACAGACAAATCGACTCGTTCATAGACGAAATAGAAAAACGTATACAAATCGCCCTACAAGAATCCGTACCGACATTTAAAAAAAAAAGACTCCTGCGAGCCATATATAAACTATAAAATAAAAAAAACTATAACGAGATAAAAGCTACATACTATCGAAATTAAACAACCTAAGACACAACTACTCTTACGACAAAAGAGAAGACATAGAATTCCTAAAGTACCTGCTACACGAAATAAAATCACAACTAAAACAAGAATTCGCAAACTCTATAAATCAATACTGGACAAATAAAATAAAAAATATCTCCAAAAAAGACTCTGCTAGCATGTTCCCGCAGATAAATCAAATTTTCAGACCAAAGGAACAAAACTCCATCCCGCCCCTCAAACTGCCTCCAGAAAAAGCCTCCCTCATCCAAGAAGCAGGCATCGAGATACACAACACCAACAAAGACACAGAGGGCAACTTCATAATATCAAAAACAACGGAAAAACTAGACATTATCGGCACCCACTTCGCCAAAACTCACACACAAAACGAACACATGGGCCGAGAACAATTAAACAGAATTATCATCGCCGAAACAAACATACTAAAAAATAAAATAAAACAAGACATAGCGCTAAACAAAACAGTCTGCACATTCTCAAACGAAAAACATCGGACGACCCCAAACAGCCCGATCCAGAAATAAACTACTTTACAAACTTCAATCAACTAAGTACAATCTTCTCCACGCTAAACAACAAAAAATCCGCCGGCTTCGATGGCATTCCAAACATCTCGCTCAAACGCCTACCAAACAAAATAAAATGGTACTACACAGTACTGTTTAATAACGCACTAAACAACACGTACTTCCCCAAAAAATGGAAAAAAGCCAAACTCATAGCCATTACAAAAAAAAATAAAGCCGGCTCATCACCTGCAAACCTACGACCCATAAGCCTCCTCCCCAACATAAGCAAAGTATACGAAATGATCATAAACAACCCCCTAGCAGCCTTCTGCTCAAAAAATAAGATAATCCCGGAAAACCAATTCGGCTTCCGCCACAAACACTCCACAATCCACGCAATAAACAAACTTACGTCGGATATCTGCTGTGCACTTAACGCAAATCAACGAGTAGTCGCCTGCCTAATAGACATCGAAAAAGCCTTCGACACCGTCTGGATCCCAGGGCTCATTTATAAAATGATTAAAAAGAACTTCCCCGAATACCTAATCAAAATAGTATGGGACATGATAACAAACAAAACGTTCATAATGACCGACGGCTCGCACACTTCAAGCAAAGAATTCTCCATAGAGAACGGCCTGCAACAAGGAACAGTAAATTCCCCGCTACTCTTCAGCATCTACAATAACGACTTACTAAACCTCTTTAACCTCAACACATCCACACATAAACGCTCCATAGCCTTCGCGGATGACCTAATCATCTACGTAACAGGCCGCAAAACCAAAACGATAAGAACAGAACTGCAAGAACTCTTTAACAAAATCAGCGATTACTATCATACATGGAAACTAAAAATTAACGCAAGCAAATGCGAAACCATACTATTCAGACCCATGACAAGCAAAATCGGCCCAGCAGAAAGGGAACAAATCAGGAAATTCCGCCTAAAAGAAAAAGCAAACGAAGAGAACCTCATACCACACAAAAATTGCGTAAAATACCTAGGAATAAACATAGATGAAAAACTAAATTACAAGCAACACATCGAAATCCAACTCTCCAAAGCCAGCAAAGCTTTTTGGAATACAAAAAGGCTGTTTTATTCCAGACTTCTCGATAGCAAAGTAAAAATCATGTGCTACCAATCGCTAATAAGACCCATCATAACCTACGGCTGTCCAATATGGTACAACATACCAGCGTCAATAATGGAAAAAATTCGCATATTTGAAAGAAAATGCATCAGAGCTTGCCTGAGCATTTACAGATCTGAACACAGCGGATACAGAAAATACGTAAAAAACAAAAAAATATACAACTTAGCCAACATCCACCGCATCGACTGTCACATCCTAAAACTAACGAGAAATCACTTCTCGCAAGCCGCGAAGATCAAAGAAAACAGCCTAATCTTCGACTGCTTATACCCAAACGACGCATACTTCAAAAACACTCTGTTAACAGGCTACATCCCCCCCGAAGCCTTTCTATACCTAGACGAAAGAAACTATCTCCAAGACCAAAACAACATACCCATAATTTATCATATGCAAAGGAAAATAGGAATGAAATCTATTCAATGCGAGGAAAACCTAGATGGCCGTACTGCAGACACTAGGTGGAGATACAACATGGCCCTCCCCCAAAAGGATACAGAAGACAAACACAGAAAAAACACAAAAAAATATTGGTGGATACGGAACCCATAACAAAAAACAACAAGATAAAGAACCACAAAACGGCAACGCCCACTGAATTAAGTGTAAATATGTAAATATGTAAATAGATATACGAATACTATACTAATCCCATAGAACACCCCTCCCCTCCCCTCCCAGTCCATCCCCTCCCATCCCTCCCCTAATAGGCTAGCGAACTGTCCTGTTTTTGCGTCCAGGCTTTCAGGACATAAATTAAAACATCGCACATAAGCTCAGCGCAACAGCGGCTTAAATTTAACTAACTATAATAGGCGTAAAAAAAAAAAGAAAAAAAATGTAATAATGCATGGCTACGTCGTACCGTCGCGTATCGGTACTTTTGCCTGTAGCCTGTACCTACAATTAGAATTCAGCGTTTATTCTGGAAAAAAAATCATGTAAAAAAAAAATATGTAAAAAACCTGGAATTAATAAACAAAGATAAAAAAAAAAAGTGGTTAACGTCTTAGGTTGCGAACGTTCGGAACCCGGGTTCGAATCCCGGCGACCGGAGTCCGATTTTACTCCCACGCACCAAAAAACGGAGGAAAAATCAGCAGTACCCCGGCAGCGACATCTACAGCCCCCAGTGACAATTACAGCGGACCAGGCCCAACTACTACACAACTATAACTCACGGCCACCTTAAATTGGTGACCCCGACATGATTTTAAGTGAAAGAGGTGACCGTGATAGTGCTTGTGAGATTTCAAACGCCGCGAAGTTAAGACAGTGCAAAATGACCGATACCGCCGATTTTGAACATGCGACGGTCGGGGGTAGCAACGTAGACTCGATAAACGCACTCCTCCGTGTACCACCTTTCTGGCCTGACGATGTTGAGTTGTGGTTTACGATGCTGGAAGTGCAGTTCGCAACTGCTCGGATCACGAGCGACCAGGAAAAATTCCAGACCGCTGTCGCACACCTCGATAAGTCACACGCGAGATTAATCCGAGACGTATTGACCGCCCCACCGGCGACCGGATGTTACGAGTTCGTCAAAAAGGAGCTCATCAAGAGACTGGGAGAATCGGACGCCAAGAGACTCCGACAAGTAATCGAGAAGGAACAAATGGGCGATAGGAAGCCATCCCAGTTCTACCGAGATCTAAGAAATTTAGCCACCAACGCGTTAGCGGACGATTTCATTCTTACAGTCTGAGAAGGCCGACTCCCGCTGCGCGTGAGGAGCATCCTAGCCTCCGTATAGAGCAAAGACCCAGAAACCCGCATCCAAATCGCCGATAGCATCTTCGAAACCACCCTGGAAACAGGGCAGATCGTCGCGACCAGCGCAGTCCAACTACCCGCGGCAACCCACACAACCGGTCAGAACAACGGAATAGGCGACCCCGTGGCAACCGCCTTCAACACGTTGAACGAACGGTTAGCGCGAATGGACGCCTGTATGGCCCAGATGCGAGCGCAATTTGCCGAGCTGAGAACTGACGTATATCGCCGACCACGATCACAATTGCGTTCGCGTACACAATTCCGCCGCCGTCCGCGTTCCCGCGAGCAGCCGCGGCAAGATGGACTATGCTACTACCACGCACAGCACCGAGAACGCACGAGAAAGTGCACATTCCCATGCTCTTGGAATTCGAGAAACGGAACCAGCCGTCCGTAAAAGCGGCAAACGACGACGGTTTAGCATCTCGCCGCATATTCGTAACGGATAGGAACTCGCGAATCTCCTACCTTATCGATACCGGCGCCGATATTTGCGTATTCCCGCGCAGCAAGTTACACGGGCCCGTGAGCAAAAGCGAGTACGAGTTGTTCGCGGCCAACATTCGCTTTAATTTGCTTGTCAAACCTCTGCCTTGTTAATTGAAAAACCGATTCCTGATCATTTTCCATGACGATAAACCGCAAGCTCGCTGTTACGCCACGAGGCTTGCCACAGGCTGTATTTTCTAACCGTCGCTCGCGGCCCTACAATGTCGCAGGCAGATCGTTTTATCTGACCGCCGGATCATATACAATGTATCGACGAGCGCATAGCTGTCGCCAAGCAGCGAGTTCTGGAAACGTCGAATTTTGTCCGTTACGTTTTTCACGCAAGAACAGACATACGTGATTGTCACGTAAAATAAAAAGCAGGGGGCTCGAACGAAAAGAAAAAATTAAGGTAACAAAAAAAAACAAGAGAATTTATTTCTTGTATTCTGAATTTACACTGACTGCGATTTTGTTCTGAGCTCCAGCCGTGACTTTCCAAGACTGAAGCTCTTACAATTTGACTTTCGGTAGCATCTGTTTCTTCTTTGTTTGTCATCCCTCAATATCCCCACTACCCTGTAGGCGTACGTGACCGTTGTCACACTTCTAGGACATTCGGTGGAAGGACCGTTAGGATACAGATGACTCATTAGGCACTTCGGCGATATATATTGTCGCCAAGGCCGCCACATCTCTATCTCCATCATCGGTCCATCGGATTTGAAGTATGCCGGTCGTGACATGATCATAGGCGCGAACGGTGGCGTGACCTAAGTAGAGTGGGGGTCGTCTTAAACATGAGACAAAGGAATCATCTAAAGTCAGTCAGTTCCTTGTGACACGTCGAACGTTACACATTGAATCGAATCTAACACATAACGTCTGTCTCAAGCTGCGAAGTGCGATAGATCTCGTTATAAGCAAACCGCTAAACAAACCTTGACTGTTATCCTTTTCGTTTTTTAATTGTTGATCTTTGACTGAACTTGTTGTTTCGTTATTTTTATTAAACTTTTATCAACCAACCCAGTATAGTTGTTCATATACACTCAAACCTAACCACCTCTATTCTCGTAATAGAAATAGGGGATCAATCAGTTCGTGGCGTCGATTGTTTAATCGTAACGAGAATTTACGACTCTCGTTGACGCGTTATCTCACGATCGCGTCTCTCCGCGAACGGTTGAAACACCCAACAAATATATTACGTTATATATTATTATGTTGTATGGTATTACGTTATGATGAATTACATTATAATGTGTTACGTAATATATTATTTTGTTATATGGTATTACGTTATAATATATTACGTTATATGGAATTACGTTAAAATGTATTGCGTTCTATTGTATTACGTTATATTATATTGCGTAATATTATTTTATGTTATATCATTTTATTACTTATACAATGACATAATATAAGGTAATATATTATAACATTTTACAATATAATGTGATATAATATAACGTAATATAATATATCGTAATGAAATATATCGTAATATATTATGACGTGTTATGATATAATATAAAGCAATATAATATAGCGTAATAGTACATCATTATGTGTTACTACAATGTAATATATATAAGGTTCGATAATGGGATAATTCAGGGATCGATTCTGAAGTCTGAAAATCGAGATTTTTTATTATGAAATGATTTGATAAAATACAAAAATGAACAACAATTAATATGCGTCTATAACAATCAATAACGATGATTATCTAAACGGGAAATTATAAGTCTTTGGTGCAATGTTTACCTGAAAATCGAGAATCGATTTTCAACGTCCTGAGCTACCGATCTTTCTTCTTCAGTCTTTAATTCTTAAATCTTCAGTCTTTACAATCTTAAACAACTATTCTATAACCTTGTCTGTCTCTCTAATGTAACTCTCTGTCCGTCCGTCTGGGGAACACGTCAAATGGTCGTCCGTGCAACAAAGGAAGATCGGTCTCTCCGTTAAACACAGCCTGTCGTGCTACCCGTAAAACAAAAAAAATCCCTATCCTACATGAACTCTAGGGATTTTACATATATTTTTGTATTATGTACTGATGTCGTTAATATGGTTTTTACATGTCATAAATTAGTGTTTTAAATGTTCAAAATTAATAGCTTTAATATCGTAAATTAATGATTTAAATGTTTTAAATTAATGGCTTAAATACTACAAATTAACAGTTTAAATGTTGAAAATTAATACTTTAAATATTGTTTGCATTCATTCACAGCGACCCGTCGTCACTCAGGGGCGACGAAATGAATTTTCGCATAGTTTTCGCTACACGTAGATAATTTACCATCTTTTGTGCACGAAGAACTTAGAATAGGATCTAAGGAAGCTTCTACAATTTCTTAGAGTGCGAATTAATCCTCCAGAAAGTTGGTATTTATGGAAAATCTCTGACCCGTACCGTTTCACTTGCTACGATAATTATTCATAACTAATTAATTAAAGGGAAATTCCTGTCGAAATCGGTGTTGAAGTCATGCCAGGGACTCTACCTTTATCGTACGATCCTAGTTCGCGAATTTTTCCAGGGAAAGGAGTAATTAACGAATAATCGTAAAATTAGGGGGAGAAGTATATCTGTCCTTGTCGCACATTATCGCGCTCCTTGTGTACGAGCGATGCTGCCATCTATCGGAGCCGGCTGGAACTGCAGGAAAGTACTAGGAGTATAGTCGCAGAGTTTAGTCTACGTCAAATTACGAACGCAGACGGTCTACCGCACGCGTCAGACGCTCATAGCGAATCACGTCTTATCTTTTATTACCATATATCTTACCTCGTTATCCCATCTTAATGTTTTGAATAAATCTTTTAGCGTTTTATAGAAATTCCGAACTATATTCCTCTGTAATTTACGAATTTTAGAATATTGTTAAGAAATAACATAGATTCTACGATGTCTTCTTCGTACTTCGATTTTCGAATGATTCAAATCGAATTACGATTATCATTATCAATGCGTTGAATTTTTCAACAAAATTTAGGATACGACTAGATGGAGCTATAGATGATAAACAAAATTTCTATGAATTTTATTTGGACGTTTGCACTAGCATTTATTTAAAAATGTCAGTTAAGAAAAAATGATTTTACGCGAATGAAGAATTTCTGATAAGCTGCTCGTAAAATTTGGAGCCGGTTCGACTAGTGTTCCATTATACTTGAGAATACTTGTTTTATTTAACAAAATAATTGTGCAGTATTCGTGGAAGGCAAATTCCATGCTCGATATACTTGAACAGGAATAGCCCTCAAATACATCGATATATTGATATTATACCGATATACATCGATACTGATATTAAGCTCAGCTTCTTAATTATATAAATGGTTTCGAGAAATAATGTAACAATTATAAACATACGTTATTAGCATGCTTCTGTAATTTCATTTCCGAAACAGACAATTTTTTTCGATTTGCTGTTTTAATTTCAATTATTATTAGTGTTGCAATGTCACTTTACGTCATATCGATTTTACGTCGATAACAGTGAAATTTACATGAAAATAGCAAGAAAAGGCATTATATAAATCGTGAAAGTTCCATATTCACATAGGTCTTCGATAATACACATTTAAAACATACATCTCTATTTCGTAATTAAATCCAATAGTCCTGTGTAATACCGACGTAACTTTCTCAGCGATACATTATTCCATAAGCAATCTGATTCTTCGTCCGAAGGGATCACACGTTTCATGTGTCTTACGTACTTCTCGTACGGACATATTTCACCACAATTAGGAATCGTATAAGTGAATAATTTATCTTCAGTGCCACTCCAGTGTAACATCTATCGACAAAATTTATAACGTTAGATCTTATATATATGTTACAGAAACTGTTAAATAATTTCAATAATTAATTTCATCAGTCTCGAAGGAAACCTGCATTTTGCATAATTTAATAAAACGTACTCTAACAAATTGTTTGCCGGCACAATTTCGCAATTTTTCCACTATAATCGTCGATCCAAAGAAAGGCATTTCAGGTTGAGTTAAATCGTGTGCTCTGGCAAAAGCTGCAACATTCACTTCATGCCCACTATATACGTAAATTTTTGGAGAATTTCTAGTTTTCTTGGCATCCATGTTTTTTATAAATTCCTTTACAAGGAAACCTCCATTGAGTCGTTTCATCACTGTGTTATGAGATTGAAGATCATACTCTAATTTTACAAGTGAGTTCATTTTGCGTTCCACATCTTTAGTTGCCCATTCTGGGAGAGTAATGTTCATACTTTCCTGTAATATTAAAACTCTGCTTTTCATCGTTATTACAACAGTCAAATTATAATTACAAATACAAAGTGAATTTCATTGTATAATATTATTCTACGTATTTATCATTTTGTTCGAAATGAAATGAATTTATTGATTTAGTCGTTTATTTACCTTTAATGAATTTTATATGAGATATATTATATGAAATTACTTGCCATTTTGTAAAAACGTGAAACATATTATGCGGTAAAATTCGATGTTTTTTATTTTGAAATCTATTTTACTACACAAAACGAAATGAATTTTCCAAACTACTTTTAATGTTTAATAAATGGGATTTGATAGGTTGTTGATGGACCATGACGAAGATTGGAATTTCGAGGCAAAGACTGCCGTGGTAACGAAAAAAAATAAAATTGGTTGAAATTCGATTGAATTTTTTATACAGACACCTTTTATAGTTCGATACAATACACTCACTCCGTGTGATCATGGACTAGGTAGGAAAGCGGTTCTTGGGAAAAGTGTGCGATCGCTGATCAATCGATGCAATTGTATGTATAATATTACCGACGTGCCAATTACCGTGACACGTCAGTATAATTAGCACGTCGGTAATAGTTCAAGAGCGACCGCGCTTAGCAATCGCCCGAATGCTTACCGTCTAATATCGACGGACGATACCCAAGCAGTTTAATTTACGATTCTTCTTGCAATATGCAAGATCTTTTACAGTCTACGACATCGAATGTTATAGTTTTCTTGTCTTGGTTCGTTGGATTTCAGAATCACGATTGTTTTTTTCTAGTAAGTATTAAACAGAATGCGAAAGATCAACTCCTTTTACTCTTCAGTTTTAATATATTTCTAAACATTTTGTATTTTTCACTCTCGGTTAAGCTTGAAGTGCTCGGTAGATACTTCGTTAATATCGATTTTGTAAATATCAACGTTTTACCGGTTAACAAGCCCAATATTGTAATAACTATTTACTTTCCTCTATATATTTAAAATATTCAATTCTTCAACACTTTTCACACTTTTTAATTATTAACAAACTAGATTTAACGTTGAGAAAGGTTAAGTTGGTATGATCGCTAGTTCCTACAAGCTAAGTTGGTACGACTTCTGACGACGCTCTTGTCGTCGTGACAGCACACTTCAAATCCGATGGACTGATGATGAAGATAAAAATGTGGCGACACTCGGCGACAATGTATATCGTCGAAGTTCCTAATGAGCCATCGATATCCCAACGGTCCTTCCGCCGAATGTTCTAGAAGAAGGCGTGCGTGGCAACGGTCACGGACGCCTAACAAACGCGTGGATAGTGGGGATATTGAGGGATGACAAAGAAAAAAGAAACAGATCCGATCGAAAGTCAAATTGTAAGAGCTTCAGTCTTGGAAAGTCACGGCTGAAGTTCAGAACCAAATCGTAATTAGTGTAAACCAAGTGTTCAAAAATAAATTCTCTTCTTATTTTTTTATATTTTATTTTTCTTTTCATCCGAGATTTCCTTTTTTCATTTTACGCGACACTCTTTTGTCTTAGGAGTCGACCACGTGTTAATTATCCAAGTGTATCCGGTGTGTTTAGATGGTTGTATATGGTGGTAAAATATAGAACGTAAAAATTGAATCTGCGTGAATCAATGAAATATCAACCCCAAACCCATATTTAACACGTTAAATAACATCGTTGCATCGCAAGTTTGCTAGACCAACAAAACTTTTGCTCTCAAGGATATATTACTGGTGTCATTGCGACAATTGGAATAAGGAGGTATGCACGTATCGCGTACGCACCAGAGAGACAGGTTCGTGATGTCGCAAGGATAACGGCCGAAGATTCGCGTTCCTACACCGCTCAAACATCGGCAGAGTTTTTATTTAATTATTTCCGGTTTAGCGATATTTTTTAATGCAATGTTTTCAAAAGTTGGATTTGCATTTCTCGAATGATAAAGTTGAGAGTCTTGAAGCTTTCGCGGTCTGGATTGTCACTACATATTTACACTGTTACGCTTAACAATGCTTCGTGTAACGCGAAACAAGAAATGCAAAGTTTCGCCGGTATTGCAGTTGATGATACTATACATGTATACGTGGTATGAGTGCGACAGCCTGGTGAAGCCAGCTGTGGTACTAATGAAATTGCTCGGATCTCCTTTCCTTCTCGACAAAACTCTTTTTCGAAAGGTTCAAACAGTGTTAGTATCAGTGCTAAGTGTAACAATGTGAATAACAAAGCGATCATAAATATATCTATGCCGATGATGTAAAATGATGCGAAACGCCGAAACTAAAAGTAAAATAAAAGAATTTAATACAAACCTGTGTTGTCAAGAAGTGGTGTAGCTTGTAAGTTGAAAAGATTGGATCCAAAATCATGTCTGATCCGGTGTAATTTGCAAGATACTGGAAAAGTTCTTTGTTTTTCGATACTATTGCACGAACCGAAGATGAAACTTTAGTCTGGATATATTCCTTTAGGTATCTAAAAGAAACACAGTTTTATCTATTGTAATTAAAACTAAATAAAAAGTGCAGAAAGACATCTAGAGTACGGAGCAATAGCTTCATAACGATTGAAAACGTACCAGGAAACTAAACTATCGAATAATTTATTATTTGTTTTGCATACACGTTACATTTCTTATTCTTACTAAAATAATAGATTTAAAAATGACTTAGAAAGTATCAATGACCATGTAATCCGTCTATAAATGAAAGAGAAAAATTGTCCCTTTTCATCGATGCGATGCTATAACCATTGAATTGAATTGAATTCCTGAATTTTGCTTATTTGTTATGATTTCCGTTTTGATTATAGCAGACTATACATGATTAACTTGTTAGAAAAATGACACATCTAAAAGATAGTCAGATCTGAGATGTTTGTAGAAAACTTTTAGAAAGAAGATACTGTTATAGAGATGTTATAATTTTTCGATAAATTGTTTTCAATAATTATTTAGCACGAATTCTGCAGAATCTCAAAACTATTATCTAGATTATAAAAGAATTATTGTTAAACAGCTGAAAATTTCTGTTGTAAATCGATTTCCTGAAAAAATTACTTTTCCCGATAATGCCACTTTTCTAGTAAATCGATTATGCATACACGATATCTATATATATATATACATATAGGTAATTGCGACCATAAGTTTTAGAGCATATGCTGATATTTAATACAAATTGTACGCTTTACACTGCTTTTATGAAATATTTTATTATAAGTCCGTTATTTCATTCGCACTGTACGTATTTTATGATGTATGATAATACGTAAAGTAAAATTTATTAGATTTTTTCAATGAATAATTAATTAATAGTTAAATAATTAATTGAACAAATAATTGAATAAATAAATAAATGTAAGAAGTAAGCGACCCGATATTGTTGGCCAGCAGTGCATGTATACAGCGTGTATGTACATATATATAGGAACATATCTTTGCGAACGTATATTTATAGTGCTTTATTTTTGTTTGAACAATTGATATGATTTCGTCGATTTTATATGTCGCAAACGTTAATAGTGGTATTTTTCATAAATATTATAACAGTCAAATGCATAATCTCGTATTGTGGCAAATACGATGAATAACGATGTATTTAAATTGATTTATACACTTACGCTGGACAAAGCATTGGGAACATTAGATTGTCTAGAATCAGTGGTACGTAATGCGTTGCTATTGGAGATAACTCTAAGTGGCCCATTTCGTTCAAGGTTGGTGGATACAGACCGCCCAGAACTAATTGCAGAGACATTTTTGTTCGATCAATATCCGAACTGTAGGCATAAACGCTACCGTACTTATGATGATCACCAAGAAATGCACGATACCGTTTTCTCAATATCGCACCAAGACGAAATTCTCTTATTTTCCCAGCCTAAACGAGAACAAACGTATATTATATCGTAGATCTTTATGCTAGGGCTAATTTTATTCTCATCTCATATTGAATAAGTTTTGTTTTATATCTTCGATAATCTTTACCATTTACCCCGCGGGGCATTCGATAAATCATTATAACGGGGTTTCACAGGTACAACACGTTGATGCTTCTGTAGTATATCGATAGAAAGTATCTTTGCAAGCGTTTCAAGTTTAATAGAAGCTTTTAAAAGTTTTAAGCTTGATTTGTATATACATATGTCTTAAAACTGTATATATATAGTTAGTATACTTATACCTTTATAATAAGGTGATAAGTGATAAGGAAGTACATAATGTATATAATATATACGACACAGCAATAAATCGCGAGACTCTTAACAGAAGATTCCATTCGTTGATATGATTTTCCGCAAGAAACAGAAATACTTTTCCAGTACTTTGTTGTAGATTACATACGGCTAAAGTTGAATCGAAATTACAATATCTAAATTAGTTTCCAGAAATCGTACCTTACGTAGATAAAGAAAAAGCATAAAAATAAAGAATCGATTAAGACTACTATATTTCATCGAAAAAGTCAGTTTATGAATTATTAGAATATAATATGTACTTACATCGGTTAACTGACCGTAGCCGAGCGAGTCGTAAATAGGATTATAGGCTAAATTTTTATATAATTCTGATTTAGTTGGTGTTCGATCGCCATGTCTAAACACCTGCAAATTTTGTAAAAAAGATTATTGGAACGAATACTAAATGTGTTGATATAAAACGTGTGTATATATCAATTTGTTTGTATATCCAAATATTTTTTTATAAAAATTATAATTCCTAATGTATTATAAGTCTTCGATCACTTTTGGAGCGTATTTCGAATCAGCCAGTATTTTGTCAACTTTCTTATTCCATATTACAGATATATTCCATATTTCTATTCACAACATTAATTAATTAAGCTACTTTCACAACGCTTGGCAAGAAGTTATCGATCAGGCACTTCGCGTATATAAAGTGACGAGAAAATAAGAGACCTCGTATAAAGTAAATAACAGCAAAATAGCACAAACTTATTATGCAAGAGAAGCAAGAGAAAAAACATAATATTACACGGAAATCCTAGAAAGAAATTCCAATCAGATTCGTTAATTCTAATTTCCGAGGAAATTATTTTAGTTATCCCTAATTTTTTCCATGATTTCTATAAGTAACATTCACTTCTTCGCGTAACATTTTGTTTCTTCTCTTGCTTCTCTTTCATAATAAATTTACTTTATATTAATTTAATTTAATTTAATTTGTTGCTGTACGACATATAATGCAATCGAGACATTTTGAAGTGTAAGAACAGCCCGGAAAAAGCTCGGATAGGCGTGTAGGTTTATCGAAGAAATTTGTTTATTTATTGAATGATTACTTACTGATTTCAAACAATTTCGCGTCATTTCCTTTTTGCTTGTTTCTAAACTGTTGTCGATCGCTTAAACTATTTATAAAAACTCGATGGTATTATAATCGTATTGTTGCGCTACATCATTAACTTTAAAATATGAATGTTTTGAGCAAATTTATGTATATAAAGTAAGTAAAATATTACTGTGTCTGGTCGGAAACTTTTTGTCAGGGATTGTATAGTGGATCACGCAATTTTTTACCGATTATACTATACGTACATTGCACACGTAGAAAAGTCACACGAGAAAAGTCATATGCAATATTCTTTGTTGTATCGATAAAAATATATCCTTTCCCATTCTTTTTCTTCTCCTTTTTTTTTTTTTTTTTTTTAAATTCAAAGTTCAGTGATTTTAGCATTTTTTGTATAGTTCGAATTGAGTAAGGAACTTTAAACATCTTACTCCCTTCTTCAATAAAACTCCTTTTCAAGTCAATAAAAATGTTCTCCTTGCCTAATATTTATTTTTGGCCATGTATTTAACAAAGAACAAAGGTATTCTTGAACTGTTTGAAACTTTTCCGAAATTTTTATGAAGCTGATAGAGTTCACGAATTTGTTTAATTATTTCAGTTGAACACATTTTTACTGCCAAAAGGAAACTATAACATGTGTATATTGTAATAAAGCGATAAGACATTATTATTCTGAAATCATAATGTACGCAAAGTCGATTATCTTGTCGGCAAGATGTATCGTTTTGAATCGTCATTTGTTTACTTAATCAACGACCTATAATTTACAATTAAATTGTAACAAATACTATATATATGACAGATGTTGCACTGTTTACTTTACATGTTTTGCGCCAATTTTTCGCGTCATCGATCGATGAGAAACAGTGTCGGTCATTATTTATATATTTGAATTACATACGTTTTGAACGTAATGAACAGGTATTTTCTTTTAATTTCTAACAATTTGTTAGAAAATACCTATTTATACAGATACATGAAAATTGAGAGAAAACATGTAAAGAATTTAGAGAATTTCAAGAAATCTGTTTTATTGTAGCATGGTAGTATAGGTATTGCGATTGATTTTTTTACCTATTTCATTTATTCGTGATGGCTTGGATCGAATTTTATAAAATAGACGGTTCTACATTATTTTACTTGTAGCAATAAAAAATTATTTACTTATTATTATTTTTCTAGTATTATCATTGATTAAGTACGCGATAGACCACACATTCGATGCTTTGGTTTAGGGGTCACCTGATTTCCTTATCATTTTCGATTCTTATATGATGTTATTGATTCATTACAGCGGTGATTTATATTGATACTATGGAATAACAAATAACATGTAGAACCACATATCGTGTATCGATAATTTCTTCAACCGTGCTATGATACAAGTGATTGGAACGATGGTTTCCTGCATTATCCATTGCTGTATTATATTATGAACTGCTTAAATCATTCTTTATTTGTAACGCTATTAACTAAACGAATATGATATTTTCCGCTCTTATTCACGAAATTTTAAACCTTTTTAATTATAATTTCTTAAATGCAAAGAGCTACTTTTAGTGTTCGAAACAACATAGAAATCAACTTTTCATTTCACAATTTTCTAACGAATCATGTCTGAAAATTGGAAACAATATTATTTTCTTATTTAAATATTATTTTCATTTTCGATATTATCTTAATTTTGTAACTTATCAAGCTGCCTTTTTTTATCGAAACAACAAAGAATATTGCATATGTCTTTTCTTTGATTAATTTATTCAATACATCAATGTACCTATAGTATAATCGGTAAGAAATTGTGTCGAACGTTATATATAAAATCTTTTACTTAAATTGAAATAAGATGCGGACAATTTACTTGTCGCAGTTTCTACTACTGTATAGAATACAAATCTTATATCTTTCAACATTTATCACGAATTACATGTAATAACATGTATGTTTTGTGAATAGCGTTACTTTGCGATTGATATCTTGTTACATTTAAGTAATAAATGGCATGCTGTAAACTATGCAATCTATGTAAATACTCTCTTCAATCGTTGTAAATCTTATTTATGAAAAAGAATTTTTTTCTACTTATTTATTATGGTAAAAATTAATTATGTGTAAACATGGCGCGCATATTTAACGTCCATTCTTATTGGAGCTATTGAATTTGTTTCGTATTAAATTTAATTCTGAGAAACAAATTTAATACGTTGGAATAATAGTTCAAAGGTTATTAATAAATCGAAAAATCAAAAAATACTTTATTCTAAATACCTACATTTACTAATATTCAGGTGTAGCGATAGAGACAGGAAACAAATTTCGTTAGAAGATACAGCACTATAAAAGAATATCATTTAAAAGTATATGAAACAAAATTGGAAATTTTTGTATGTTATTGTGTAAACTACATATATATCGATGAGTTACATTAAAAGTTGGAATTTTCAAAATGTAATATTTTAAGAGTAAAATTAAAAAATGCTAAAACAAGTATATACACACACATATGTTTCATGATTACACATTATTACGTTACAGTTATTTTATAAAATATCTCGCGACTGAATTTTAATTGATTATAAAATGTTTAGCTACTTACAACTTGTACCAACTCCACTTCATAATCTTCTTCGTTCGACTTTGTTGACTGCAGGATCAAAAAGAACCAAAATAATTGTACGCATACTTTTATACGAATCATTTTTTGTATGATACAGAGATGGCTCGTAAAACGATGTTGATAACAATTAAGGAAGAATATTAGTTTGTTTTTATATAAAAAATAGAATGGGACAGAATGCTGAGCGGAAGATACTATCTATTTGCCACGAACGCAATCAAATTTATAGGCTATTACTCCAGGCAACCAATTGTTCAAATAAATGGAAGAGGGAGATAGATTGTCACGATCTGATAAATTAACATGACATACTTAACCAATTACGAGAGCAAAATTACTTCCGTATCTCAAGTGGAGGCATTTCTGATTGCACTTGAAGGGAAGCGTTTGAAAAATTCGATAATTACATAGATAAATGAACACATAATACATCGCAATATTAATTACGAAATCTGATCAAACAGTTTAGCAAATAGATCAACAGATATTCGTCTTTACCCATAATTTACAATTAGTTTACAGGATGTCCGTGGTTTACATTAATACTGAAAATAATTTTTTGTTGTTAATACGACTGATCCTATAAAATGTATTTGCTGATTCTAAAATCCCACGTTGAGACATAAATATATTTCAATAATTATTGTAGAGTTCATAGTTTTTAGAATTTATTGAGTTGAATATTCTGCAGAACTTTTTTCGAAACATATTTCTTGGAAATTTTCGTATATAATTTGTTTGCTAATGATATTAACGGCTTGTTAATCCAGATGTCTGTCTTTATCTGTATACAATGTGGTGTGACTCACTACTGTCTCGATGTTTCACTTAACTGTTTTTATGAAAACAGAAACCATCGACCAATATCTTGTCGTACCTGTTTCTTTCAAATACGTTATCCTTATCGGTAGGAGAGAGAATCTATTATCACTAAAATCTATCTATAACAATAATGTCTATCTATAACAATTTATCACATACAGTATCGTGGACTAAATTAACGGTAAGTCAATGTGAATTTATAGACAGATAGAATACAGTATGATGAAACCCGCGATATATCATACATAGTAGCGGTTATAAATTTCAAACGACAAATTTTTGTTTGGATTATGCACATGCAATATAAGCGCCATCTCTTTATTCGGTTTGTTGTTTTAAAATAATAAAAATGTATGTTTGGCCTTCTTAATTTCGAAGTTTCGGTCGCCGAATATAAATAAAACACAAATTTTCCAATATTTGTTTCTTCTCAGCCCCTATTGTCAGTGATCGTTAGTTTAAGACGATCGGTCTAACAAATAAACGAATTAGTTTTGACACTACTTCGACACTGTGGTGCAAAAATATCGAGATCAATGTATAGTGCGTCTTTCGTTATCTTAAATTCATTTAAATGTTCAGCGTTATCGAGTGGAAGGGGACAAGTTGTAATACTGCGGAAGCAAAATAAGACATTCGCTAAGATAACAATATTTATTAATTGATCGGAAACAATTTGCACGTCGAACAGGTGCGGAGTCTTGTGCACCTCGTTGCACGATATGGTTTAATCTAGTACGACAAAGCTCATGAAAGCTCATAAGATCATAGATAAAAATAAATAGTATACATTAACAGAACATTATGTTATATGACACATACAATAAAGTATCAACTGTACTTGTGTAGCGCAATACGATATAACTTTCCGCACAATATCATTGAAAGAAATTTAATTATTTATTATTGCTAAATAAATAAACACAAAATAATAAGAAATGGGAGAGGGGGAAAGAGAGAGGATATAAATAAATAAACTATAAATATAATTACTTGTCACCTAACTGTCTTATATATACATAAAACATAAGTAAATTAATTGATTTTAATAACAGTAATAAGATAATAAAAATATATATGAGTATCAACTTCTTTTCTCCTTTTTTCTTTGTCAACGCTTCGGCTAGCCAGGATTACCCAGCCACCAATATTTATGCAGAACGGAGATTAGACTAATAAGTAATTTCTTTACTATAGGATTTTCTAAATACTTGATAAATTATTGGTAAATTATCTTTATCTTGAATCAAACTTATTGAATCAATGTAGATTGTAGATAGTAAACAGTAAATAGTAAAAGATGTTACACGATATATCTCCAGGCAAGCCATCAGGCATTTACGTTAAAAAAGCCCGATGCGTTCCATTACACTTACGAAGATATACCAGATATTGGCTTGTAACAAAGTAATTTGGTTCGAAGTAGCAGGCGTGGAATAAGCGCTTATTTTGGTATAAAGGCTTTCATAAATGTCTTTTCAAGTTGGAATTTCGAAATTCAAAACATATTTTTATATTTTAGGTAAATCCAATTGTCCTGCGTAATACTGACGTAACATTTCCTTCGATACACTGTTCCATAAGCAATCTGATTCTTCTTTTGAAGGGATAACTTGTTGCATAAGTCTTACGTACTGCTCATATGGACATATTTCACCACATTTAGGAATCGTATAAGTGATCAATTCTTCCGTAACGCCACTCCAGTGTAATATCTGTCAACAAAATTTATAAGATTAGATTTTACATGAACCGTACACGGCAAACATTATTTAAGAACAAAGATTGGAACTCGAACAGCGCATAACGTTGTATAGTGGATGACAAGGAAGTAGGTGGCCAAATTTTGATACGGTATTCCACTGTTCCTAAAGATAAGAAAAGGTTGTATAAACAATAGTTCAAAAATTCTTCCTTTCCGAGATATACACGCTAGAGTAATTGTCAGAGGTAAAATTTCAAATATTCTTTCGCTAGAAGTAAATGTATTAGGGCAAGCTCTTTTACGTTGATATCGAAGGCAGCGTGTTTTATGGTAAATCAGTGGGTATCCAAGCGTGTCATAGTGAAGAGACAAGTACTATCGGAATGATTTATCCTGTTATCGAGTGGGCAGATATCCAGTTTGCATATGGATGAGCTAACGGGAACGTCAGAGAATTTCAACATCTCCATCGGCAGATTTTTTCTTAGAGACAATGTTCGGTTACAAATACTTTTGCTTTAGTGTATCATAGGCTTAGGGAAAAATGCATCTTTTTCGCCTGATACAATTAACCAAAGGCGAAACAGACATGTTCGAACAACTAAAGTTGGAGATCAGATACTTCAACGCGTCGAAGAGAACCCAAAACTCAGTAGAAAACTGACAGCATTAGTTTTCATGCAAAGTGTTTTTCGTGACACAATACGGAAAATTTTGTGAGAGAATATCACATATCCTTATCAGATTCAGCGATAATTATAATGTAAACGGTCTTTAAATATGTTGTTAACATGTTGTGAACATTCTGAAGATTCTTTCCTTATACATGTTACATTCGCTTGGCTTTTGTTTCGAAGATATTAGCAAAAGTTTCTGTTTCGGCGACGGTGTGATTTTGATCATCGAATAGTCTCTGTTTTCAATGTCATGATTGAAGTGTTTCCAATTTCGAATAACGGTAATATAACACGAAGCTTAATACGAATTGTATCTGTCTTATTGTTTAATACCTTAACTTATTTCACAGTAGCTTCATAGCGCGACGGCTGAATAATTATCTAACCCATTGATTCTTCTCGCTTGGGTGAATTGAAAAGAATTATTTAAAATGAGACGAGTTGGTTTATATAAAAATGAGGAGGTCCTGAAGCGACTGTCTATAACAGAATAAGCTGTAATCGTAACATAAATTGAACTAAAGCTTTTTGCGAATATCTCGGAAAGTGAAACTGAACGACTGTAACACGTATAGGGAGAAACTGTTTTGTCAATGATATGTACCTATAAGAATGAATTTGAACCTCGTATTTCGAAGTACACTCTTCGCAGACGCGGTCAAGACGTTACAGTCAATTTTCATAACCAACATCTATATGGATGAATGCAAATCCACACGCCATTTCCAAAAGTGTTTTCATAGTTATATTTACGTGATCTTCTCTTATCCCTAGGAACAGTAGAATACGGTACCAAAGTTGACCATCTATTTCTTTGTCACCACGTACAGTTAATTTCAACACATTTCAAGCAAACTTTTATTTTATATAGTTTAACAAAACGTACCTTAACAAATTTTTGACCAATGCTGTTTCGTAATGTTTCAACCATAATTGCAGATCCAAAACTGGGTATTTCAGGTTTAATTAAATTGTGTGCTCTGGCAAAAGCTGCAATGTTTACTTCATGCCCGCTATATACATAAATCTTCGGAGACCTTATATCTTTCTTCGTATCCATGTTTTTAATGAATTCCTTTAGAAGAAAACCTCCATTCAGTCGTTTCAGTAACGTGTTATAAGATTGAATATCATACTCCAATTTTACAAATGGTATCATTTTCTTTTGTACATCTTCGGTTGCCCATTTGGGGAGGGTAATGTTCATACTTTTCTGTAATTCAAAAATTTTCAGTAATCGGAACCTGTTCGTTGTCATTCGTACGACAATAAAATTTTAATTACCAAAATGCAATGAATTCTATTGTATATTTATACTGCGTGATAATTATTTTATACAAAATTGAATGAAAGGTGCCATACGAAGATAATTAACAGATTGTATTATGCAGTAAAATTATATGTGTTGTTATGGTAAAATGTAATTTTCTACTAGAACAAAATAAATTTTTCAGATTCTTTTCTGCGAGTAGCTAAGTTTGATATTTAATCTGCGAATTTCGTTACAATATGTAAGATCATTTACGATATCGAATATTATAGTCTTCGTTTCTTGCTGGATTACGGAATCACTGCACAAACCCTCCCTCGAACTTTTGCATTCCTGCCTCTACAAAAGTTCGTCGAACATTACAGACAAAGAAAGACTGAAACGCAATTCTTTTTCCCCTTCGGTTTCGTCATATTTTGATTCGTAGAAGCAGCCCTTAAATCTTCTACCATCTGTTTCACCCCAAATTGAGTATTCGAGGCACTTCAAAATTTGCTTTAAAAGTATTCAAAGTTTCTATTCCTAACGTACTTAATTTTCTAACGTTTTTCATATTATCTAATTATTAATAAACTAGAAATAATATGCCGAATGACATCGTTACATTCCGATTTACTTCGGAACCAAAGTGTTTTGTGAACTATCAAAGCTTTTGTTCTAAAAATATCTGTATTTTATTTAGAATAGAAGGTAAATTTCAAATTCATTGAACTTTTATTTATCGGACTAATCAAGACCGTTGATTTATTATTATCATTAATGTGGAAATATTAGAAAATTAAATTGTATTCTGTAAGGACATCTAAAATTCACCAGATCATCAAGGTAACACTAATATTACTGCAGAATAAAATGTAAAAACTGTTTTTATGTGAGAATTATGTATTGTTGTAGTTTTTCATTATAAAAAAAAAAAAGAATAGCATTTGTAATTAGAAAATGGAACCTTCGAATTTCCAGATATTATAATTTATTACGATTAATATATTATTGCTAATGTATTAATATACTATAATACTTTTATAGTTCATATATAATAACATAGCCTATAGGATGAACATTACACGGTTTTAGTTGCCTATTTTATTTACGCTCTGTATGTGTATTTTCATATCGGTGAAGTTATGAATGCGTATAATTTTTGCGTCATGGTGTAAAAATATTGTGATCGAAATAATTAGGAAAAATGTTCATATAAACATTTATGTGAGTAATATGTAATTGCAAAATCATGAAACTGAAAATAAAATAAAGGAATAAATCAAAATTTTAAACTGAAGTTAAGGCATACCTGTGTCGTGAAGAAGATGTGTAGTAAATAAATTGAGGAAATCGGATCTGATGTCATGTTTAAACCAGTGTGCATTGCAAGATACTCAAAAAGTTTTTTGTTCTGCGATATTTTCTTCTGAATCAAAGGTGAATTTTTCGTTTTACGATATTCATCGCGGAACCTGAAACAAATGTCTTTTATACTATAATTATAATCAAATGAAAAATTTATTGGAAACATAATAATTATTGGATACATAATAATAGCTGCATCTGAAATCTGAAAGTCACATTACAATTTGTTATTTGTTCCCCATACAAAATATTCAAATAAAACAAAAAATATATATATATTCATATGATATTCATTCTAAGACTGATACACGATGTCTAAGATATTTAAGAAGGGAACTTAGTTATTAAGAAATTAAGTAATTATTCTATTATTTAGACTACAACTAGTCTATTTATTCTGTATCCAATTTCTATCGTTTGTTTAATAACATTAGATATTAAATTCTACAACTTTCTGAATAACTTCAAGTATTTTATAATTACCTAGTTTTATAAAATCAAAATTAAGTGCCAGTTTTTGGCAATAAAAGAAAGTATTATAAATAAAACCAATTGGTTACTGGCATTTCAATTATTGTTTTTATGAAAAACGACTTCTTTCATAGTACCTACATTTTAAAGAATATAATATAACATTAATAATGTTAATTTTAGAAAGAAAATCATACATGAAATCTATCCCCTGCTAACGAAATTTCTTTATGGCTAATGTAGACAAAAATTTTGATATACAGCAAAGATGTAATTAAACATGAGACTTCAATTTTATTAAAATCACAAATCTGCCACATTCGATGACTTTCTATTTAGAAAGATAGAAATGACCTTGCAATTTCCTCCGTCCCTTCGCCAACCAAAGAGTCATAATACGCATCCCTTTATGTCAGTTATATGTATAACATTTTGTCACATTGTTTTTCTGTTCGTTGTAATATTATTTCTCCATAGGTATTATAATAAATCAATGTGTAATCCTACATTCTGATAGGCAAAAGAACGAGAATAACGATATGTTTAAATTGATTTATATACTTACGCTTGACACCTTATTGGGAACAGTAGATTGTCTACAATCAACGGCAAGTAATTCGCTGCTATTGGAGATAACAGTATTCGGCCTTCCTCGTTCAGTGTAGGAGGATACAGACCGGCCAAGACTAACTGCAGAGACATTTTTGTTCGCTCAATGTCCGAACTGTAGGCGAAAACGCTTCCATACTTATGACTGCCACCCAGAAATGTACTATATCGTCTTCTCAACATTGCGCCAAGACGAAATTCTCTTAGTTTCCCAACCTAGATGAAAACAAACAAAATAAAAATATATTATATCGTAGGCCTTTCTTACTAAGGCTAATTTTACTTCTAATCCTTGCAATTTATTTAAAGAAATGCGAAGTAATGTGAGTTAATAAGAAATATAACGATTAAAGGACTTTCTGTTCTTGAACGGAGACTCTAAGTTGTATAAATATCTCCAAGTAAATTGCTACCGATGTAGTTATGAGACGTACGATCAATTAAAAAACCGTCTGTCTTCGTTACGTTTAATAATATTTTGTAATCCTTTGAATCTTATCACAAATCTCTTCGATATCTAAGCTTTGCTTTAGATTAGATATGCAAGACAATAAAATAATACAGTGGAATATTAATTTTGCACTTTCTTCAAAGTATTCGTGTTTATTTCGATAGCACGATAAAAATGTGTAGAGGAAAGAATTGTTCGGCACGATTGTACGTGAAAAGTCCATTATTATTACTATATTTTATTTTAAAGTCATTTTATATATCATTAAGACATAACGTGTACTTACCTCAGTTAATTGACCGTAACCAAGCGATTCGTAAATAGGATTATAGTCTAATGTAGGATATAATTCTTCTTTATTTGGTGTTCGATCGCCATGTCTAAATACCTAAAAATTGTTAAAAAGGATTATTGAAACGAGTACTAAATGTATTAGCATGAAGTATTTTTATATATTAATTTTCACTCTTATTAAAAATATGTAACCGTTTGCTGTATTATGTTTGATAGTAAAGAGAGGGGGAGAGGAGAAGAGAGAGGACACGGAAACTCATTGGATGTAAGTGAAAGGATTGAACTTTATGAATTAAACCATTTATATTTCCTAAAGATAATACTTGTTTATACGTATCAAGCATATTTCATCCGACATAGCAAATGTTGATTCACAATATTAATTGATAATTGTAATGGGTTCAACGGGAGAATATATCCTACGAGGTGCAAGAGGAATCATCTCGATTCGTTAATTTGTTTCGGAGAAATCAGCAAACGCACACAAAAAAACTATAAAAGATAATACCCATCGAATTGAGATATCTTCCTACTAACCCCAAGTCGATATAAAAATTACAATTATATTATATTGTATAGCGCAATTAATTAAACAATTTAAGATTAACACGATGTAGATGTTTCAATAGAAACACGAGCGCAATAAATGCAAACGAGTTTCTTTGAAAGCTCATCAGAAAGAAATCATAATGCAAAGGAAAATCATTTCAAAGTATATCAAACAGTTCAAGATTTCCTTATATTACTATGTAAATCACGTATATGTACGGTATGTCCGTTTTAAATGTGTACTTTTTACAAGTATCAGAAATGTGAAAAAATTAAAAAATGTTTCAGATGAAAGTTGAAAGACGAAACTTGTTTGACTTCATAGGGAAAGCGTAATAGAATATTCTGATCTTTTTTGTATTCTTATTTCCAAAGTAACTTTTTAAAATGAGACTACATATTTTTGTATACACCATTCGATGCACTTTTTAATTCTCTAGAAAAAAAGCTATTAAAGTTGTTGGGCCGAAAAATGGGCAGTTTGAGAGCTATTTTATTTTAACTTTGATCTTATAAAACTTGTTGTATAAAAAACAAAGAAGAACAACACAGTTGCTTTTATCTTTAAACGCTTAAATCTTTTAAAGCAATCATTTTTCGACTTTAAGTACCTAAATACATTTTTGTAGGAGTTAAAAATTCATCGAATGGAGTATAAAAATTGTATAGTTCCACTTGAAAAAATTATTCAGCTTCCCGCACGAAATAAAACAACATTCGTCCGAAATATTTTTTCGCATGCTTTATACTGACAAAAATAAGTATGTGTAGACATTTAGAACAGATACACTACATGTATAACGTAAATGCATGGTTGATAAGTTACATTGAGATTGGAATTCTTAGAATAAAAAATTTGTAAGTAAAATTTAACAGTGTTAAAACGCAATTCCCGTGATTAGATGTTATTATGTTAAACTTATTTTACTAAATCTCCCGTAATTGAATTTTATCCAAAAAATGTGTTTAAGTACTCACAATTTGAAGTAGCTCCAACTCATAATTTGCTTTTGTTGACTGCACGATCAGAGTTAGGAAGAAAAATATTTCTACGTATACTTTTATACGAGTCATTTTTGATGTAGAATTTCTATGATATAGAAGCAATTCTTAAAATGACGTGTAAGGAAAGTTATTAGTCTGTTTTTATATAATAGTTGAAGAGCGGTGGTAGACTCGATTGAGCGAAGGATACTACCAATTTATCACAGACGCAATAAAATTTATAACTTATAACTGTAGACAATCGACGGTCCAAATAAATGGAAGAGGAGGGATAAGTCATCGCAATCTGACAACTTAATATCTACATGCTTAACGATCTGGAGATTAAAAATGCTTCCGTATCTCAAGTGAAGCAACGTATGATTACGCTTCGAGGGAAGAATTGGATAGTTGCAGAGGTAAATGTACATGAAATAATACTAATTGTCCACATGTGCGTATAACTTTCGGGAGCCTGTTAAATTGTTAGAATTTTCTTAGCATCACTGAGAATCAGTAGAATATAGAATCTTGTTATAAGTAGAACCATACACGTCCTATTTTAAAAATTCTGTTTGATTTTTATTTTTTCAAATTTCAATGTGTTATAACCCATACAATCATATTATAATTTTCATTGTTAAAAGAAATATTCATCTCGAAAGAATTAAAACTGTCGTTCATTTAACAATACAGTAGATCAATAACGATCTGTACGGATGCACATACCACTTGCACAATAAAGATATCGATATCGATATAAAATTAGCAACGTACGTATTATAAAAAGAAGATAATATTGAAGAAATGTTTATGTATAGCAATATAAAATGTATAGTAATGTAGTATCGCGGAAAATTTAGGTATACAATTTTTTTGATATTATTTATTATTTTTAATTTATTTACAATAAATTAGTTATACAAATATTAATGAGACAGAGAACGATGATTGTTTAATATGGAACTAAATGTAACAGTCTTACTCTAATTCGATCACTCTCGCAACTGGACAACGTCAACAACTCAATCTCTCAGCTACGCTAGTAACTCACGCAACTCTCAACAACGCTAACATCTCTCGCAACTCGACAACGCTAACCACTCTACTCTTCGACTCCTCGATTAACTCTGAACTCTCGACTCACTCTCCTTCACGATCAATCGTCCAACGCTTCTCGGCCAACGACTTTTTTAGATTCAAACCGTCCTGTTAACGCTCCGAAAGAATTAGGTGACTTTAATCACCTTTTTTCTATGTAAACTAACGACCGAAAGACAGGCGACATTGTTTTGGTCAGTTTCTAACCAGGTTTTTTCCTCACGATACTGCAGTAATGTATAGTAATATAATAATATGTATAATAATGGAAAATTTCTTCGTAATAACGAACATAATACAAATAGAGAAAGACATTGGGTACGTAGGTGCATACAAATCAAAGAAGGTAAGAGTGAACGGCACGTAGAAAAATAATTTAAAAAATAAAAAAAGCATCACGTAGCAAAACAGTTTATACCGAATAAAAAATATTATGGGTATGATTGTATAGAAAGTCGCCGTACTGATGGTACAAATGATGTGGAGGTGATTTTACACGAGAGAAACGAGTTGCAAACATAAAACAAATTAATTTTGCTTCATGCTCCGTTTTCGAGAAAATCAAATTTGAAAATTTGTTCGGCACATGTGAACACGGCCAATTACTGATTGGGTATGAATATACAACCAACAGAAGGTTGAAAGATAAAGAATCTAAGTGAAAAATATACAATACAATTTTTCCATTTAAGGGCTTATTTTAAAAGTCATTATCAATTTTCGAATTTCACATCTCTTCAGAGACAATTTCGACTTATTGTTACACGCATAATAATCTCTTGTCGATTATTCGCTCCTATCCAGTCTGGAATCAGTTAAGTTTAAATATATTTGTAGTATCGTGGACAAAAGGCCTAAGATATCTGCCGAATCGTAAACAATGTCGCGAGAGCCGCGGCATCGTCGGGTACATCAATGTGTCGTCGATCCTTTTTAAGTGGATAGTTTCGTGGAAAGGGCCCGCGTGACCCTGGCCACGGGCGTTTCGGGACACGTGTCTCGAACGGCGGGAAAAGACAAAGAGACGTTAAATAGTATTAGTTAAATAGTATTAGACAGTATTAGTTGAGAAGCCGGAGAGAACGGATGCAAAAGGTGTGCAGAGTGTGAATTGAGAAGCGAGAGCGAGCGAGTGTAGAAGCCGAAGAGTGTGAATCGGGAAGTCGAAAGCCGCGTCTGAAAATAAGACGTACGACAGCATTGTAATTATTTCGTTGCTTCGAATATTATTAATTAAATCAAAACATCATTACTTGTCCTTTCCTCTAAGACCCATTAAGATACTACATATTTGAAAAATCTTCAAACTCGATAGTCTCAGAAACGAAACTTGGAACGAAAAATTTATTTTGCATTTTCGACTTATCGTTTCGTGTAGAAGCGCTTACCTTGTTTGTACCGTCAATACTGGGATACCCTGCTTAAAAGTGCGAACCATGCAAAGAGCTCGGCTGAATAAGCATAATAAAAGTGCTGCTATACCAAATTTAACTTGTAATACATCAATCGAAAGAGCTTCCTAGGAAAAGCATTTCGACAAAGTTTTAGCCGCTTACCTCTATTATTTAAGTAGCTATTGACTTAAACACAGTTTACAGCTTTATTGCTTGATGTCTTTTGTTATATCTTATATCTATAAAAAATTTGGTGAAAAATCTGAGATAATATAGCCATGGCATTATGCCGCTGATACAATTTATTCTTTATCGCGTGCCTGATATATCACCTGCTAAGATACTCGGCAAAATCTTTGGTGTTCAGCGAGTAAATTCTAAGATCAACGATGACAGCTATAAAGATTAGTAGGAGCTAAAAAGATAAAGATTAGTTAAGATATTTAAAAATTCACCATTTAATAAAGATAAAACTATTTACAGTCGCGCGTAATACTCTCATGTGATATGTCCATTATAGCAATTATATAAATATAGATAGGTCAATCTTTTTTTAACTAGGAAGCACCGTTTTGAAAAAAACTAAACAGATTATGAGATGATAAATATAACAGACAGCTTCTACTGTAAAATATAAATATTGTCTAACTAAATCTAAATTTAATAACTTTAATAAAAATGTGGCATTTTGAAAGCTACCTAATTTTTTAAAAACAGGTTATACAATTAAAAAGCCTGAAAACGTTACCAGAAACGTGACACTATGGCTACAGTGTCTCAGATTATTTTCGTAATATCTCCTTTCACCTGGATCTTTCAAATACGTTACTCTTATCAATGAGTATAATTGATTATGACAGGTATTTATGGCAATCTATCAAATACCGTGCCATAGAACAAGTTAGTATTAAATGATCGTGTATTATTTATAGACTAAATATGTTATGTATCATGAAATTCGTGATATATTGCAATTACATCCACATTAAAAAAATAATCAAATTTGAAAACGCAACGATTTCAATATCTGCAAATATCAGTAGATTGTAAATCAGCAATACTGAGCTAAACAGTGTTATAAAATAATTAAATTCCATTAATTTATTACTATCCTACAAATCTTGATACGATCAGAAGTTCTCAGTAACAATTATAACAATTATTAGCAACAATTATCCGTGTTTTGATTTCAAAATTTTGTATATCTGTTTTCTACAATTATAGCTTCAGTTCGGGGTAAAATTATATTAGATTCAATATTTTGGTTTATTTCTGAATATATTTATATTATACGTAATATGTGTGTGTATGTGTGTGTGAAATGCGGTTTATAAAAGTTTTACAGGGAAAGTTATAAATAAAAGCTATACTCTATTTCGTGAGAAGAGTCAGTCAAGGTAAACTGAGGTAAGTGACTAGGAGAGACGGAATTCTTGAAATTGGTATGATTGACACAAAAGATTTTATGTTAATTGCTTATATATATATATATATTGTCCTCGAACCAGAGGACACATGGATAATTAGCTGCACATTCTTCGCTCGAAAATTGAGGAGACCGGTGAAGAATAGTTACTATATGCATATTAATATGTATTTCTTTATTATAAAATATATTTCTGCCATTATATTTTTACCGTTAAATTATTGCAGTGAATTATCCCACCCGACAACATAAAAAGTAAAGAAAAATATCCTGCGTCATAATGCGACATTACTGACATGAGATAAAACGAAATACATTGTGGCCGGAACTGCCGCACCACGTGACATGGCAGTGATGTCTAAGAATGTCATCGAATTAATCTAATGAAGGACTTCAAATGATATGAGTTGGTAATTGTTCGTACTATATAATTAACAGCTTATTTTTCTGGTTAAGTCTGGCATTAAGAATCAAACAATCATTATAGAGCTTTTATTGTACATAATAACTACACAAGTTCGTCAAGACTGATTGCGATAAATACGATATCAATCTTGTTTAATCTAGCTTAATTCTTCGGCATATATTAACAGTAGACAAAACAGCGAAGTACATTTATAATAAATTTTTGTATTCAGATCCATAGATTTATATTGAACTTAAAATCTTTCTCTAAATCTAAGTGAATTATTTAAGAAAATAATTAATTAATAAAGTTATATTTTATAATTACATGCATTATAGAAACATGGATAAAAATGTCATACGTTGGCAATAAGAAAAGTATATTTAATTTACATAAACATGAAAAAAATCCAATTACATTTCCTTCTATCTATTAGATACAACTATATTATATCAAATTGCAGTAAGTTTCGTAATTGAATATCGGGTATGAATATTTATGTAGTTGTAACAACTTCAGATTTCTTATTTATGGAATTAAAGTAATATTATAAAATAACACTTGCACTTACGTTAGATTTGATAGCAAGTAAAAGATTTCTCGCTTATTTAAATATATTTTAATTAAGCGAAAGAAATGGTCTAGTTAAATATCTTTTGATTATTTTTCATTTCCTTAATACATACTTACTTACTTGATTATACAAAAAGCTGGACACGTTCGTTCATTTGTTCATGATAAACATAACCGGACTGATAACCTTCTCAAGAAATATGTTAAGGTATAAAATGTAAAATTTTCCTTCAATTACGGCAAACGATAAACAATTCGGGATGGTGTTGAGTAACAAGAAAATGTCGGAAACTCAGGCCATGTTTTACCCACCTTCGCTAATGCCTGCTTTTATGGGTGCTTATCCTCCGACAAAGTTGGGTCTTTCCTTATACGAAGGTGGAAGCATTGGTTATTTCCAGAATTACAGAAACGAAACGTTATCGAAATTCTCGGTAAGCTTGTTTCCAACCTTTTTAGTTAAAGCGCATGAAACGAGAGCTATTTTGCACCTCTGACTTATTAATCTCTGCGGGATGATACCTGATGTCATTTCTAAATGTCCAACTGTCTGTTACCGTTTTATTAATTTAACGAATGTTTATTATAACATGATTATGTGCAATATGAACGATGATTTATTCTGTTCAGAAAAAGAAACACTTAAAAGTGTTATGTAATAATTGCAATAAAGAATTACATTTTCAAAAGTAGAATATTTTAAGCTTTGCTTTGTTTCCCTCGTTTGTAAATATAGCAATGAAAGAAATTATTCTATGTTGATATAGCAAATTCCTCTCATACATTTTGCTAACACTTAACGCTCCAAGAGTGCCTTTCAAGTATCACCGATATGCGGCGCTCTACTCCAAATGTATTTTTCGATCGTTATCGGTAATTGTTTACAAATAAAAAATAATACTCCTCAGTCAGTTACAAGCGATCGATAAAGGCAGTCAGATCTGAACCTGTTTTATTTTAAATTCATCTAATTTAATTATGTCGAGAAGAAAAATGAATCATCTTTGTGA